>NW_026020198.1:0-210898 GCF_900185275.1 Solanum verrucosum
ACATAATTCTGTCATAATATTCGGGCTCCTGCACCCGACAAACACTTCAACAATTTCCTTTTCTGACATAGGAGGTCTAACTCTAGCTGCCTCTTTTCGCCATCTATATGCAAATTCCCTGTAGCTTTCGGTCGGCTTCTGCTTCATCTTCTCCAAGGAGTAACGATCAGGAACGATCTCCACATTGTAGGCGAATCGTTCGATGAAGTCCTTAGCCAGAGCATTCCAGCTAGACCACTGTTTCGTTTCATGAGACGTAAACCATTCTAGAGCCTCTCCGTTCAAACTTCGGCTAAAAAGCCGCATTAACAAAACTTCGTCTCTCCCAACTCCCACGAGTTGGTCACAGTAGTCCCTCAGGTGCGCTAAGGGGTTCCCTGTTCCTCCAAAGATGTCGAATTTCGGCACCTTGAACCCTTCAGGGAGGTCCAGATTCGGATGAATGCATAGGTCTTCATAACTCAACCCGGCAACCTCAGGAATGCAATTCAACTCCTTCATGGCTTTTCTAATTTCCTCCTTCATATCTATCTTGGCGGTCTCTTCCTTTGACCTCCACTCTCTCTCCCTCTCCTCATAGTGGTCGAGCTCCGAACCATGGGGATCATGCTCGTTGGGAACTAGTATTTGGAAAACGGGTTTTTGCGGTAGTGGTGGAGCGATAGAAGGACTCTGGCCATTTAAAGGGGCGTGATAGTTTTGGGGATAAGTCTGGGGGTTGGTGTACAGGTTTTGGTGAGGGAGGGAAGTGCGTGGGTTATTAGCGTTTTGGCCATGGGGGGGCAGACTAGTTTGGTGGTTTGCATTAGGGGAAGGAGTGGTGCTTGGAGGTTGGTATTTTGAGGAGGGGGTGGTGTTTGATAAGAAGCTGAGGCGTAATGGGGGTTTTGAGTGGTAAGGTCGATGACGGAGGGATTATGAGCAGGGCTTGAAGATGGGTTTTGAGCCTGTTCCACGTTAGGAGGGGGAATTTGAGTGGAGGTCTTCCGTCTGGTTGAGTGTTGACAGCAAAAATCGGAGGAGGCAAATCTTGTCTTTTCTGCATCTCGACCCTCATCTCAGCAATTTGTTGCATCAACTGCAGGATCAGTTCATTCTGATCAGCAAGGGCGGGCTGAGCCACCACGACATCAGTAAGGCCAGGTTCTTCGTTGTTATCACTCATTGTTGTTTTTCCCTTTTGTGAATTTTGGCCGGGAAAGGAATCTGTAGGCCCTTTTGATCTGGTAAAATAGGGATGATCGGCCAGTGTATCAACACAGATCACTTCTAACTACCTGTAGGGAAAAACAACTCAAAGGCAAATATGTCAGTATTAGTTCTGGATGAATAATGCAAGATATCACATAGAAAGCAGATAAACACATAAAAGCTGCTTCGTTTGAGGACACGTTAACCAACGAATAATGGGACTGACTTTTGAACAAGCAGGAATTTGCTCATTTTATTTTGAGGCTAGTGACTTAGAAAGGTTAAATTGCGTTGAGCTAAGGTCTTCTTGCCGCATCTTCTGGCATCTGTTGATCTAAACTCAATGTTTCCTTGCAGAATGAAAGAGGGGGAAAAGAAAATTTTGAAAAGATAGGGGCCGGGCCTTGAAAGGCTGCCTACGTATCTCCCAAGGAGAATTCAGGCCCTACGTAGTTCGAATACAAAGGAAATTTTCATTTTCATTCATTCATTTCTGGTGATTACAAGGATAGTGAAAAACAGATAATAAAGCTCCTAAGAGATAGATGGTGCCTTCACCGAAGCTTCTTCCTCTGACTGTTGTATTAGCCACGGGGGTTAAACTCGTATGTTTCGGGGGCGGTTTCCTCATTCTCTTCTTTCCACCGTCCCTTGAAAGGAGGTCTATAGACAATTTCCTCCCCAGTATCTTCTTCAGTAGCTTCAGGTCTAGCGCCTCTGGGATCACTGTTGGTGGCCTCTTGGCTGAAGAAAGAGTGTTTTCCACGTGGCTTCTGAAGCATCACGGTTATCTCTTTGAGGGCATCTCGCTTCTTCCACACGTCAGTTGTCTCTTCATCTATAACAGCACATTTTGTCATCTTTGCTGCCAACTCCGCGTCTAGTGCCGCATTTGTTGCTCGTGCGATCGCGGTGGCAAACTCCACTTTTATTCTTTTTTCTCTAGTTTCTTGGATCTCTTGCCTGAGCTGCTGCAATTTCGTCCTCAAATCCTCTTCGGTTAGCTCTATGTCGATACGCTTGCCTCTTTCCATCTTGGCAGCAATTTCACCTTTCCTGAGATGATAGAGTAATATTTTAGGATTTGGTATTGGGATTTTATTTCTGGCTGAGAAACTCAAGACTCATGGAATTTTGGTCGGACATTTTAGTAGTGACTTGTATTTGATATTGTAGGAATTTTTATTTTTATTTTTTGGAAATTTTTGAAAAGGAGTGGGCTAAGGATGTCCTCATTCAAAGCAACGTACCACATAAACAGTTAAAGCACACAAGTAAACAGACAAATATCGCATCCTAAACATACATGTGACCCTTTTGTGCCAAGGGTAGGCCTAGCGAATTGAAGGATGTATATATCTTTTTAAGCCAATTCATTATCCCCAAAATATTTCATTAATAGCATTCAAAAATGTTTGACAAACATAAAATTGGGGAAAAGAGTTCGAAAAAAATAAATTACAAGACAAAGTACAAATAAAGCAGTCCCACGCAGGGGATGATAACTAACTCCAAGCTCATCCTGATCTTTCACCAAGTCTGCTCCTCTTGGCTATGCTGACCTCTTCCCACATAGCATATCTGTTCGCCCATAGGTGATCTCTTGCCAACCGACCCCCTTCTTGATGTCTGAACCTTTCGACCGACTGAATCTGTTGCTCCATGTTATCATCTAGTTCTGACATGCATTGCCTGGCTCTTCGTAACTCTTGCTTCAACTGAGCTATGACTTTGGCGTCCTCTGAATGTCGGCGTTGATGGTCCAACTCATTCTTGTCATACTTCTCTTGGAGTCGATGAAGTCGAATTTGATGTTTGGCCCCAACATCTGCAATAATATGGGGAACATTTGGACCAGGCTCAATAGTTCCGGCGAGGCTCTTCTTCAACCATTCTTTGTAATCCTTAAAACATTCTGGACGAAATTTGTTTGGTACCGGCTCACCCAATACCCTTCGGGTTTTCCATGTTCTACGTATGTCTTCAGCATAAGAGACTCGTCCATTTTCATGATCGGTTGCAAATTTCTTCATGTGCGCAATTTGGGGAATCTCCTGTTTCCCTCCCAGTTGTCTAAGGACTCGACCGGGAGCATATGGTCTAGTCCCTCTTAACCCGGCAAATATCAAGTAAGGGGTCTTTTCCGCTCGAATCACCATTTGTTTTGTCACCACTAGACTTTCTATCGACCACTGCACATTTTCCTCTCTTAGCCCTTGAAGTCTTGGATACCAGAATTTTAAACCTCCTGTTTTGTTGCAATGATTATGGTACATCCACCAATCATGACCTGCAAATTGATCCGATCGTCTCAACGGATCTGGTTCTTCTGGATTATGTGCTTTGATCAAGTGTCTCATCATCCACCACTGAAGTATCAGGTTGCATCCCTGAAAGAAACGCTCTCCGCTTTGACACTTGTCCAAAGACCTATAAATGTCGGCCAAAATCATGGGTGCCAAAGTGTAGTACTTAGTTGCTGACCCGTAGCCTACTCCATAAAAAATAGCATGAGTAACCATTACTACACTTGGATGGATGGTGTAGTTTGGTCCTTGGGGAAACACCATTGTCCCAAGTAGACATATCGCAAAAGCGAGGGGGCGTGTTTCCTTCCATTTTTCTTCCGAAACAAACTCTTCTTTGAACTTCTCGTAAGCTCTTGCACATCCAAATCGATAATACAACTTTCGAAGTGGAATGTTTGGCCCAGGCAGCTTGTCCATCCAATCAGCTTTGACGAGTGACAACTTTTCTTTAATTTCAGCAAAATCCCATGTTTTTGGGAAAAGGAGATCTGTATCGGGTTGGAACCTTCTTTTGTTGCACATGCCAACACTTTCATAACTTGCCATGACTTCTTCAATAGTCAGCGTCATTTCCACTTCCCCGAATCGAAATACCATATTGTCGCTGTCCCAAAACTTTACCATTGTCCCAATTAAACCGGGCCAAGCCACCATTTCCATCAATGACGGGAGATTGCCTATGTGTCTTTGAACTTTTCTCTTGTCCCCATTGTTCATGAACTTCCACCAAACTTGGAGATATGGGTCAGGTATGGTCACCATTCAGGTTCTCAGAGGCTCATGTACTGGATTCATTCTACAAAAAAAAAAAAAAAAAAAAAAAAAAAATAGATAAAGGTAAGTTTCCCCCGCCCCCATTAGATAATTGATTTGTTTTAAAAATGCATATACATCCTTCAATTAACACATAAATATGATTGTCTCTTTATTGGCAAGATGGGCCAAATAGACACAAGGTGGGCTTCTAATGGGCCTAACACGCCTTGGGTGTTGGGTCAACTTAGTTCAAAATGCGCTAAAAGTTGGGATTTGGTTTCGCTCTACGCTAGTTGACTAAGAGTGGCTTTTGAGAGACTGGGAACCCAAGTGGACAACTTAGGCTGGAATTCACGACAACCATTGGACGCATGACGAACCAATAAATTGTCGATCATTCCGGAAAAGGGTTGAGTATAAAAAAGTCCGGTTGCGGTTCCGCAAAACCGTCCTTTAATATACTATTCATACAAAAGAAGATGCCATGAAATGCAATGACAGTTATAGCAGTTAAAACATGTTAAGCACAAATGAACAGTTTCAACAATTAATAACAATTAATCAAATAAGTCAAATCTTATGGTTAGAACTTAATTAAATCCCCAGCAGAGTCGTCATTCCTGTTTTATTTAAAAATATATGTAAAAGGGAAATGACTGAGTTTTCGAAAAATCGATTAAACTTATAGTTTAAGAGAAATCGAATTTCCAAAATGACAGAGTCGCCACTTAATTTTTAATAAAAATCAAGAAAAATATTAAAGGGTTTTCAATAGATTTAAACAGATAAAATCAATTGAAAACGGGTTCGAAGTTCAATATACATTCCGAGAAGGTGTTAGGCCCTCAGAATGCCCGCTAACTTGCGGTTGACCGGCGATTTGACTAAAATGACTTTGACTAATTTTGAGAAATTTAACATAAGAATATTTAAATAAATTACAATATTTAATTAATTTTAAGAAAATAATTAGATAAACGACACATTTTTTTTTTTTAGAGAAAAGAATTTAAGATGACACATTGGACTCGTGATACGAGTAATTAGAATTTCAATAAAACTAGTTAATTAAAATTTATTTCATTCATTTTTTAAGATAATAATTTGAACAAATTAAAGCATGAGACCATTTTAAATCAATTGATAAAAAGAGAACACACACACTTTTATTTTATTTTAGTTCATTTGAGAAAAGTGTTAACTTAAAACCATTTAAGTAAGCAAAATGATTAAAGGAAGAGGCATTCAAAGTCAAGGTAGGTGAGACTATCGAAGATGGATTGAGAACCGGGAAGATTGCCCGTGTTGCTACCTCGCCCGGATCTTCGGGTTTGTTGAAGAAGAAAAGAGAGGATGTGTCATCTATCTCTTATGAGGGAAAGAAGACCCCAAGGAAATTATCATCATACCAAGGTCGTTCTCGACCTTCACAGAGTTTGTACCCGGCATGTTATGCACAGGTTGATTACCAAAATACCCCTCCCACCAGCTACCAAAACACCCCTCCTCCCATTTACCAAACTCCCCTTACTATTTACCAAACTCCCCCTCCAATTTACCAGACTCCATCTCATCACTACCGAAATGCCGCCCCCAACTGTGCCAACGTTCAAACAAATTACCAAACGCTTCCCCCAATGTACCAAACCCCAGCTCCACTTTACCAAAATACTCCATCGAACTACCAAGCTCCACAACCAAACTACCAAACCAACTCGTATCCCAGATATCAAGCCTCCCGTCCAAACGCTCCAAATTATCATCAAATGCCTCCTCCTCAACAAGGAAATTACGATCCCCCCCGTCCTAGATTTGAGAAGAAGCCGGCTAGAATTTTTACTCCGCTTATTGAAAGCCGAACAAAGCTTTTCGAGCGATTAACTGCGGCAGGATATATTCATCTAGTGGGTCCCAAGCCGGTTGACACTAGCTCAAAGTTTTACAAACCTGATCAGAGGTGCGCGTATCACTCCAACAGTGTTGGACATGATACTGAAGACTGTATCAACCTGAAACATAAGATTCAAGACCTGATTGACCAGAATGTGGTCTCTCTTCAGACTGTTGCGCCCAATGTCAATAGTAATCCTTTGCCAAACCATGGAGGCGCCACTATCAATATGATAGAGACAGATGATGACTGGTGCGTGACAAAGTCGATAATTCCGATTGCTCTTGATGAACTAGAAAAGGCAGTAGCTTCGCTGAGCATCAGAGAAAAGAAAGAGTTTGTAATTCTGACACCCGATAAGTCTGTTGCCTTGGTGCCACGAGAAACTCTTACCCGACCAAAATTTGTTATTGAGACGGCTGTTACTCAAGGCATGACCAGATCTGGCAGGTGCTACACACCGGAAGAATTGGCTCAAGGGGGCAGAAGAAGGACCAGGGAAAAAGGCTGATCAGTGAAGCCGAAGCTGAGGAGTTCTGGAGAAAAATGCAACCGAAAGATTATTCAATTGTGAAGCATTTGGAGAAGACACCAGCTCAGATTTCTGTGTGGGCTTTATTGATGAGTTCACAGTTGCATAGACAGGCTTTGATGAAAGCTTTGGATGACACTTATGTGCCTGTGGGTACTAACAGCGACAATCTAGCAGCCATGATACACTAGGTCATTCGGGGACATCGAATCAGCTTTTGTGACGAAGAGCTGCCCTTTGAAGGGAGGATGCACAACAAAGCTCTGCACGTCACCATCAAGTGCCGGGAAAAAGTTATAAATCATGTTTTGGTCGACGATGGGTCCGGTCTTAACATATGTCCGCTTTCGACTCTTAAGCAACTGAAATACGACTTGGGAAAGGTTCAACAAAACCAGGTCAATGTGAGAGCTTTTGATGGAGTGCAAAGAGACACGATAGGGGCAGTAAATTTGGATATTCAGATGGGGCCTGCAGAATTCAATGTGGAGTTTCAGGTGTTGGACATCAATACCAGCTATAATTTGCTTCTGGGAAGACCGTTTATCCACATGGCTGGGGCTGTGCCTTCTACACTTCACCAATTGATGAAATTTGTTTGGAAGGATCAAGAATTGGTCATTCATGGTGAGGGGAGTCATTCCAATGGGTATGCACCAATCGTTGATGATGTCTCTCGAGGTTGTGACTTTTACACGGTGGAGCTGGTAAATGTCACCGATGATGACTTGGCTCCACATCCTCCTATGCCTGCCGTGTACAAAATGATTGCTACTGTCATGCTCCAGAATGGTTTCGAACCAGGTTTCGGGTTAGGGAAGCATTTCCAAGGAATTGTCGAGCTATCCAAATCCCCGCCAAAGGAGCGAAGTTTGGTTTGGGGTATGTCCCCACAGAGGCTGATCAAGCATTGGCCAGGCCAATTTCTCATCTATATCAGTCATTTCCGGTACGAGAAAATGTCAACGATAGTGGTCTTGGGGAAGGAATCTGGGGCCTATTTGAGGAGATTGATGCGGTCATCAAGGAAGAGGCTGGAACATCAAGGATCCGTGATGCAGAACCTGATGAGCAATTGCAGAACTGGACCTCCACACCACTCCTGATTTCCCGCTCATCTGGGTAGAAAGAACGTGTGCTTTTGTTTGATTTTAAAATCGGTGGTAGTCCGGAAGAGGCCCGAGACCCGCCATTTATGTACTCTTTATTTGTTTGAAGTTTTCAAATCTCCTTGTGATGACTAAAAAGGCAAATGGCCATTAGCCGTGGCCAAAGTTTGTTCTAGTTTTTCAATTCAAATGAAAGCCTCTTTTATCAAAATTTGTTTACTTATCTGTTTATATTTTACTTTCCTAACTTTGTTCGTTTATGATTTCAGTAATATTAATTTAAAACCTGCCAATGTCATGTCATGTCATGAACCGAATGAACGAAATGAAGCATGTGTTGACGAATGTGAGGAATACGAAGAAGAGAATGAGATACCCGAACATGTTGCGGATGAATTTCGACAATTTGAGAATCAACACAAGCCAAATCTTGAAGAAACTGAAACTGTGAATCTCGGAGATGAGGAATGCGTCAAAGAAGTCAAAATCAGTGTCCATCTGACTGAAGCCCAAAGAAGAGACCTGGTTCATTTGCTCAGGGAATACATTGACGTATTTGCCTGGTCTTATAGAGATATGCCAGGATTGAGTACGAATATGGTGTCCCACAAGTTGCCAATCAATCCAGATTTTAGTCCAGTAAAACAAAAGACTCGGAAGTTTAAGTCTGAGTTGAGTTTAAAGATCAAAGAGGAGATTACAAAGCAGATTGAGTCCCAAGTAGTGGAAGTGACACAGTATCCGACTTGGTTAGCTAATGTTGTTCCGGTTGCCAAGAAAGACGGAAAAATCAGAATTTGTGTTGACTACAGAGATCTTAACAAAGCTAGCCCGAAAGATAATTTTCCATTGCCAAACATTCACATCCTCATTGATAACTGTGCTATGCATGAGATGCAGTCGTTTGTGGATTGTTATGCGGGTTATCACCAGATCCTGATGGATGAAGAAGATGCAGAAAAGACAGCTTTTATCACGCCCTGGGGTGTATATCATTATCGAGTAATGCATTTTGGTCTCAAGAATGCTGGTGCTACTTACATGAGGGCTATGACGACCATCTTTCACGATATGATTCACAATGAGATTGAGGTGTATGTAGATGACGTCATAATCAAGTCCCGCGAGAGTTCGGATCACTTGACTCACTTGAGAAAATTCTGTGATCGTCTGCGTCGATACAATTTGAAGTTGAATCCCGCTAAATGTGCTTTTGGGGTGCCAGCTGGCAAGTTGTTGGGATTTATAGTCAGCAGAAGGGGCATTGAGCTTGACCCTTCCAAGATCAAGGCGATCCAAGAATTACCTCCTCCGAAGACCAAGAAAGAGGTGATGAGTTTTTTAGGAAGGTTGAACTACATCAGCTGGTTCATAGCTCAATCCACCGTGGTGTGTGAGCCCATCTTTAAGTTATTGAAAAAAGATGCCTCAACTAAGTGGACCGGAGAATGTCAAACTGCTTTCGATGCCATCAAGGACTATTTGTCCAATCCGCCGGTGTTGGTCCCTCCGCGAGAAGAGAGTCCATTATTGCTGTATTTGTCGGTCTCGGATAATGCATTGGGATGTGTGCTTGGTCAACATGATGAGACTGGGAAGAAGGAGCGAGCCATTTATTACTTAAGCAAAAAGTTCACTCCATATGAGGCTCGTTACACTCTTTTGGAGAGAACATGTTGTGCTTTAACTTGGATCGCTCAAAAGTTGAGACATTATTTGTCTTCTTATACCACATACCTTATATCCAGGATGGATCCATTGATGTATATTTTCCAGAAAGCAATGCCGACTGGGAAATTGGCTAAATGGCAAATGCTTTTGAGTGAGTTCGACATTGTGTATGTGACACAAAAAGCGATAAAAGCACAAGCCTTAGCTGATCATCTCGCAGAAAATCCAGTTGATAAAGAGTATGAACCACTCAAGACTTATTTTCCCGATGAAGAAGTTGCATTCGTGGGTGAAGATATTTCTGAAGCGTACCCAGGTTGGAGAGTGTTCTTTGATGGAGCGGCAAATCACCAGGGGAAAGGTATCGGAGCAGTCTTAGTGTAAGAATCCGGTCAGCATTATCCTATGGCGGCTAAACTCCGATTTAATTGCACAAACAACATGGCTGAGTATGAAGCTTGCATCCTCGGTTTAAAGATGGCAATCGACATGAACGTTCATGAGCTTCTAGTTATTGGAGACTCAGACTTACTGATTCATCAAGTTCAAGGAGAATGGGCCGTGAAGAATCCAAAAATCACACCGTATGTGCAGTACATACAGAAGCCGTGCAAGAGATTTCGCAAGATTGAGTTCAGACATACTCCCAGAGCACAGAATGAGTTGGCCGATGCTCTTGCCACCATTGCCTCGATGATCAAACATCCAGATACAAGTTATATTGATCCAGCAGATATAGAGGTAAAAGAACAGCATGTTCATTGTTCACACGTTGAAGCGGAACCAGATGGTTTGCCTTGGTATTTTGACATCAAAAAGTACTTAGAAGATGGGACTTATCCTGAGAATGCAACGTTCAACCAGAAGAAATCGATACGCCGTATGGCTCTCAATTTCTTTGCAAGTGGGGAAATCCTTTACAGGAGGACTCCAGATTTAGGTCTTCTCAGATGCGTTAATGCTAATGAAGCTGCAAAGCTTCTGGAACAGATACATGCTGGAATTTGTGGTACTCACATGAATGGGCTCACTTTGGCCAGGAAGATCCTTCGAGCCGGTTACTTTTGGATGACTATGGAACATGACTGTTGCAAGTTTGTGCAAAAGTGTCATAAATGTCAAGTACATGGAGATTTGATTCGGGTGCCTCCTCATTAACTGAATGCTATGAGTTCACCTTGGCCGTTTGTAGCTTGGAGCATGGATGTCATTGGTCCAATAGAGCCAGCCGCCTCTAATGGACACAGATTCATTTTGGTTGCGATTGACTACTTCACTAAATGGTTGGAAGCAGCTTCATATAAATTGGTGACCAAGAAAGTTGTGGCTGATTTTGTTCGCAATAACCTGATATGTAGGTTTGGAGTAACAGAATCCATCATTACTGATAACGGAGCGAATCTTAACAGTCACTTGATGAGAGAGATATGTGAACAATTCAAGATTACTCACCGGAATTCCACCGCCTATCGTCCCCAAATGAATGGAGCTGTAGAAGCCGCCAACAAGAACATAAAGAAGATTTTGAGGAAGATGATTGAAAATCGCAGAGGTTGGCACGAGATGTTGCCATATGCTTTGTTGGGTTACCGAACAACTGTCAGAACATCAGTTGGAGCTACTCCATATTTGCTAGTATATGGAACAGAGGCAGTTATACCTGCAGAAGTTGAAATACCTTCATTGAGAATCATCCAAGAAGCTGAATTGAATGATGTTGAATGGGTTCGCAAACGGATTGACCAGTTAACCTTGATCGATGAGAAGAGAATGGTTGCGATTTGTCATGGTCAACTGTATCGACAGAGAATGACTCGTGCTTTTCACAAGAAAGTAAGATCCAGGACATTTGAAGTTGGTCAGTTAGTTCTTAAGCGCATTTTCCCTCATCAGGATGAATATAAAGGGAAATTTGCACCAAATTGGCAAGGACCCTACATGGTTCGCAAAGTGTTATCCGGAGGTGCCCTAGTCCTGTCGGAGATGGATGGCACTGAATGGCCGAAACCGATCAACTCAGATGTTGTCAAGAGATACTATGTGTGAAGTTCCAGCTTGTATTTCTATCATTTCCTTGTAATCGTTCTATTTGCTTGTGATTTCTTTGTTTAGAATTTTATCCCTATTGTAATGAACTACGTTCGACCTGAATTCTCAAAAATGAGATACGTAGGCGGCCTATGTCGGCCTCGGTCGGTTTCTTTGTAAATTTTTCTATTTTTGTTAATCCTCGAGGGGGAACTACGTTTGACCTGATTCCTGCCTCAACGGGATACGTAGGCGCCACAACGGCTCGGTCATATTTCCCGTAAGGATTTCTATTTCTCTTTACAATAGAAATTGGGACAAAATTTTGAGAGGGACTCAAAAATTCTTAAGAAGAAGATCTTTCCAACAAAATCAAGACTGAAGTTACTTTTAAATTTGCAACTGGGACAGAATTTTCGAGAGGATCTCAAAAATTCCGTGATTGCTCACCAACGGTTAAAAATAAGCCAAGACAGTTAACTGGGACAGAAATTTTGAGGATGGCCTCAAAATTTCAATAGGCTCATCGGAGTTTGGAACGACTTTGAATACCCCCCAACAAGTGATAAGACAGATCTCAAAACACCAACTCTGAATGACGTCCATTAAACTTGACGTGACATGACACTTGGCAGTGACTTTTTCCAAACATTACTTTTGAAAATCTATTTTCCTTAAAAACTTTTCCTTCATGTTTTGATTATTTTTGCATAAAAATATTTTGTCTTATCTATCAAGAAGCGGGAGATCGGAGGAATCAACCGGAGATAGCAAGACAAGGAGCAGACAACCGAAGAGATCGACACAGATCAGTTCATTTTGTAAAAAACTAACAATTTTTCTGTGGATGCAGGTCTATAGGTTTGCCTCAAGATCGGCATATTCTTTCATCCAATGAATACAGAGAAGTCAAAAGGGCGAAGAGCACTCCAAATTGACAACTTTTCTGTGGATACAGGAAATATCTTATGCTTCTTATACGAAGAATTGGGAATATGAGTAGCATTACTTTATTCAAATTCTCAGCAAGGCAAGGTTCATAACGAACATGCAATTACGTTCGGAGATGGGACAAATAAAAACCTTGAAGAGAGAAATATTATTATTTTCCAGCAAATAAAGATACCTGGAAGATATTTATCTGCATTATATTATCAGATATGATAATATTCCTACCCGGAGAGTCATTTATACCGTATTATCAAATGAGATGATACCACTACTCCGAAGGTCATTTTTATTTATATTGTCGAATGATCGGATACCACTACCCGGAGAGTTATTTATATCGTATTGTCAAATGAGATGATACCACTACTCCGAGGGTCATTTTTATTCGTATTGTCGAATGAGACAATACCACTACCCGGAGAGTCATTTATATTGTATTGTCAAATGAGATGATACCACTACTCCGAGGGTCATGTTTATTATATTATCGATTCAGACGATATCGCCATCCCAAAAAATACCCAGAAGATCACATATGTTGCTCGATGAAGCATTATCTTCATTTGGTATCAGGGGAGGCATCAGAAAAAGAAGTCATGCATCGCGAAAAAGTCATGCATCGCGGAAAAGTCATGCATTGCAAGAGAAAAGGATTCATGCATCGCGGGGAAAGATCATGCATTGCAAGAGAGAAGGAAATCATGCATCGCGGGAAAAGATCATGCATAGCAAGAGAAATAATTCAGGCATCGCGGAAAAGATCATGCATAGCAAGAGAAAGAAGTCATGCATCGCGAAAAAAATAAATTCATGCATCGCGGGAAAAGATCATACATTGCAAGAGAAAAAGATTCGTGCATCGCGGGGAAAGATCATGCATAGCAAGAGAAAGAATTCATGCATCGCGGGAAAATATCATGCATAACAAGAGAAAGAAGTCATGCATCGCAGAAAAGTCATGCATTGCAGGAGAAAGAGATCCATGCATCGCAAGAGAAGAATCATGCATCGCGAAAAGATATTCATGCATTGCGGGAAAAAGATTCACGCATCGCGAGAAAGATTCGCCTATCAAAAGAGAATCAACATCAACTACATCATTTTTCTTGCAAATACAACATCAAGAGAACTATCAACATATTACATATGACTATTTTATTACTTCGTCATCAAAAGAAGAGTACATTGAAGATTATATTACAAATACAAATACGAGCTTTATTTGCTTTACGTCAAACTGGAGGAAGTTGACGTCAAATGTTCAAGTAGAGCAATTAAGTGTCAACACGGCAAAAGACATTATCTTCCCATTTGGGGTTACTTTTTTTTATGCTAATGAGTTTTATCTCAGTCTTTGTCGAGAGCATCCAAGAGGATGAATTCTCAAGCAAACCACAGGTGTGGACGACATCAAAAGGATGCAGCACAACGTGGAACTTTTCTTAGCAGCGAACTGGGACATAGTCCAAAGAGGAGTGCCAAACTCTTAGGACGCGAGCTGAGGAGCGACTTCCACCACAATCGAACCACACCCCTATCAGAAGGCATGTGGGTTCTTCTTTAGGTTTCATGGTTTTAGTTTCGCATCCAAAAATTTTGGTCTCCACCAGAGGCAACTTTCCAATCTGAGTGACAACGCACCAAGAGCTTTGAAAATTATCCCCGTGTAAGTTCTTACTTATGAGTGTGAAGTGCACCACATTCATGGCTAAGAGGTTACAAGCCTTTTTTTTTTATACTCAGACTCATTTGTCACTCCTCCAGAACCAAAGGTTATCTCGCATAATAGATTTCCTTTTCAACCGATCGAGTCGAACTACAAGCAGCCTGATTCCTTAAGTTGAGGAATATGTAGGCGGAGTCAATATTGAAAACCCGGTTGTATTCCAACATTCACTCTCAAGTCTTATTCCTGAGCATTTCGGTTTCTTCATAATTCGATATCGGGATGACTTTTGAATTCTTTCAAATCATGCGTCAAATCAAGTGGCATGAATTCTCATATAGCCTGAGATGTGTAGGAAACCCACCTCCGGGGTTTGACCGTAATTCCTAAAGTCTGTACCTAATCCCTTTTCCAAAAGATGAAGATGTGGTCAGTCAAAATTGGATTCGTCAATTTCATTTGCCTCGAATTTGTTTCATCAATCCAAGTCAAACGAGGGACAGTTGTTGACACCCAATTTTGACCCTCCACAATATAAATTAATCATTTTGAACTTCTTCAATCTCAAACGATTTAAAATAATTAGTTTTATAAAAATTCAAAAAATAAATAATAATAATATGGTTCGCAAGTTATTTTAAATAGTTTTGTCCCTTTTTATAATCTTAGTTGATATATATGTTTTACATAATTATGTATATAATTAGTATATTTTATGATTATCCGAAAATCGTCTCAAAAAGGATTTTATATTTTAAATATTAGGGATTGTTATAATTTTTTTAATTAATGAGTTTTATGAAATTCAAAAATACCTTCAAATTATTTTAAAGTAATTTTTATCATTTTTAATAATAAGTATGTATATTTTGCAATCACGCTATTTTATAAATATTTGAAAATCATCACAAAGGATTTTACATTTTATTTTACTTTAAGTTATAGTTGTAATTTCGAGTTAATTAGTTTTGTAATTGAATTAATTAGTTTATGATTAAGTTAATTATTTTTGTTTTCGTTAAGATTAAGAAGCTCATTAATTAATTTATATTAATTCATCTTATTTAACTTTTGGCCGAATTCACCAATTAAATTCAAATCAGCTAAATTTTTAACTTCAATTGGTTCTAATTCTAATCCCTTGTAATTGCAATTATAGCCACTTCCTTACCAATTTCTTCAACCACTTTGCAAGACCAAATTTTGGGCCTTTCCTCTCAATTTCAGCCGGCCCAGTTTAATTCAATGCCCAGCCCAACTCTTCATCCAATACATCAGCCCATTTCTTAATTCCACAAGACCCAACCCCTAATTCTCACAACAACAACAATACCAAACGACCCCACTTTGCCTCTTCTTCTTCTCCATGTGAGAACAACGTCCACCGAAACCCAGAAATCCCACCAAATCCGGTGAGAAATCAGCGTGAAATGCAGACTCGTCACATCAATCGCATCTCCAAGCAGCGCCAACAGTGCTCGCCCATACTCTTCGTCTTCCTTTTCTGCTTCAACAGTATGATTTGTTTAAAAAGCAGTGCCAGATGGAGTAATCTCGGCGCTTCACTCATCCTGGCATCAAGATCAATGGATACAATTCTCAATCCGTTGAGAATTGGTACTATTCTAGTTGTTTCCGTCTTCCAAGATTTCGAATTTCAAAATTTGAAATTTATCCAATCCACCGAGTTTCCCCACTAAGTCGTCCATTTTTTTTCCTATAAATAGTTTTATGCCTTCGTTGATTAAAAAAAAAAATTAAAAAAAATTGGAGAATTGAAAAAGTTGGGAAATTTTTAGTTGGATTTCACTTAGCAAGAGAACACAAAGGGGAGTTTGGGCTCGCAGTGGTGTAGAAATCGCTACCTTTAAGCTCGTTGTTCCCGTTCACTGCCCCGCAACAGGTGATACTCCTCTCTTTTCTCTATTTTCCATCTATTTGCCATCTAGCCGATATACAATTATGCTTATCTGAATAAAATCACATCCTGCCGTTAATGTTATTTAGTTAATCTAAAGTTTTTATTCCTTCATGATTAGGCCGTCTTATATTAAAGAACAATTTTGTTTCGTGAATAGATCTTCATCCGAAATTAGTTTGTTATTAGCTAAATGTTCATTCGGCATCTTTATTTGATAAAATTTGCAGCTGCTTTATTATTATTTTAAAAGTATATTTAGGAAGATGACTATAGTCTCTGTTTTAGTCAGAGATTATGTATATTAAGTGCTCTGTTTTTTTTATGTAAAAGGACGCCATCGTTTGAAGGCATTTTTTTTTTGAAGTGTTACTACCCTTAGCACGTAAGTGTTAGTTCAAGTTCTGCGCCATTTGTTAATTAAATCGTGTATATTTTTTGTGATTCAGTAGAAGTAGTAGGCAATGTTTTAAAATCTGAAAATATATAACTTCATTTTGTCTTAGTTGAAAAAAAAAAAAAAAAACAGGTTGCAATTTTTCCTTAATAATTTAACCCTCTATATCCTATACCTACAAATGTGAGTTTTGAATTTCTCTCGGCAGATTATGTTACTATATGCATGGGTATAAGTTTTCTTCAGTTTTAAAGATAAGTCATGTCTTGCAAATAATTTTACTTAATTTAGTCATAATAGTAAGGGATTATTTTCGAGAGCGATATAACTTTGAAGTTGTGTTTCTTTGGCATATTAGACAATATAGCTACATCACTTAAAATCGATTTTGTTGTTCGGTAATGTCCCTTTTGGCGTCCTTTATATGATAAAATTTTCAGCTTGTGTTTTCGTAGTTTAAAGGTATATTAGATAGAGTTGAGTGTTTGTTGTTGATTTTTTTAGAAATGATATGCAGGTTACTTTAATTATATCTTTATTTTATTTATACATTTTTGTAGTAGTAAGAAAAATCATAGATTTTAGACTCTTCTGCTTAATCCATTAATTAGTAGAGTTTGTTGTTTTGGTTTTCTTCCAAGTATTTCGTCAGGCCACTTTAAAAATGTCCAAATATCTTAGTTGGAGTCTTTCGTCCTGCACTAGCATGCTTTATATTTAGATGGTATATTTGATGTGTAATTTTACTTAGCTCTATCTATTTTTCTCTGATATAATATCGTTTAAAGTCGAATGTCTTACTAATCTTTTTACCCTTTCCTTATTTGCATGACCCCCCTCGGTTTGAGTCCATTGGACTCCCTTCTATCTCTTCCCTTTGCATTCTGGATGTGTCATGGAGTCCTGAACTAAGCCATATCGAGTTGAACTCATCATTTCGAGAAATTAGAAGCTGAAACAGGTCCCGGAAAGTCTAAAAGGGGGTTGTATACAAGATATATACATCTATATACATTGATATACATGTCAAAACGCAGGAATACAGGGCTGAGGCGAAATATAGGTGTTCGGAAGCAAGAAATACATGAAAAGGGCTGATATACATGCCGATATACACTGATATACATCAGCTGTATACCAAAAAGGGGATTGAATAAATCCCCAGAAATTACAGCGAAATTAGCCCAAAAAGGAGGCCCAAATTCAATTTCTAACTTATTTAATTGTGTGATTATTTATTTGTTCTTTTTTTATTGCGACTTAATTTAATTAAATTCCCCAAAAGATAAACCATATTCTTTATGTTAGTTTTCTTTAAAAATAATTCATTTTATCAACTCTTATGCTTATTCAAACATTTTTAGTCAAAACTTTCACTTATCTTTAATTAGATTAAAATAATGTCTTGGTTTGTCCACCAAGTTGGTTCGAATTATTATTTCTAAAAAAAAAAATGATGTAAATAATTTTTAATTAATCTAGTTTTGTTAAAATCTTAATTGACCAAGTTGTTTCAATTAAGATCCAATTTTCCAAAAAATTTAAAAATTATTCTTTATTTAACTATTTTATCAAAGTTAATCGAATATCGTAAAATATTATATATTTTTATGTTGAATCATTTTTTTTTTAAGATATGTTCTTTGAGGGTCTTCTTCATTTAAATCACTTTTTTTTTTTTTCTCATTTCAATTGTTCTAAGTTAAAGTTTTTTTTTTTTTTTTTCTAATAAACTTTAAAAAATGTTAGCCAAACCCTTTTTTTAAATTTAATTAATAAATATATATATACTTACTTAAGTCATTTTCTCAAAAAAAAAGAAGAAAAGGGGTTAATCAATTAATAAGAAATGGTTTTCATGTTTTAATTTATCAAATTGGTTTAAAAATGAATAAAATAAATTCTAATTAATTTTGTTTTTATTCTAATCACTTGTATTTCAAGTCAATTGTTCCATTTTGAATCCTTTTCTCTAAAAAAAAGTCAAAATAAAATGCGTCATTTATTTAATTATTTTCTTAATCAAATATGTTATAAGTTATTATTATTATTATTTTTTATGTTAAATTATTCTATTTTTTCTAAAAAATAGTCAAATATATTTTAGTCAAGTCGCAGGTCAACCGCATGTTAGCGGGCACTTCGAATGCTTAAACCCTTGACGAAGTGTAAATTGAACCCCGAACCCTCTTCGGTATTTTCAAATGATTTTTTCTGTTTAAATCTTTGAAAATTATAAGTTTTCTTGATTTCTTTAAAAAATTAAGTGGCGACTCTTTCTAAGTATTTCTCAAATTGTTTTATACTTAGAACATTTCAAAAAGTGATTTTTCTAAAGGTTAGGAAAATTACGGCACAACATCCGTCTTCCTCATTAATAAGAACATTGAGGATAGCAGTGTCCTATGCAGAGAAAGATCAACTCTTTGTTGGCTTTCAAGAGGTCTTTCAAAGACTACTTGATGAAATTCTCAAAAAGGAGTCTCGTCGAAATGTCCTTTCAATTTATGGTATGGGTGGGCTGGGAAAGACCACTCTCGTAAGAAACCTATATAACTCCCCAAGTCTACTAGCTATCTTTCAAACTCGTGCTTGGATATGCGTCTCTCAACAGTATAGTACCCCAGATCTCTTTTGGAGCATCATAAAATCTATCCAAGGTTGCAGTGAAGAACTGCTCAAATTGCTGAAGGAGATGTCAGAGAGAGATCTAGAAACTCACCTCCGTGATCTATTGAAAGAGCGCAAATACCTTGTGGTGGTTGATGATCTATGGCATCGAGAAGCTTGGGAGAGCCTGAAAAGAGCCTTACCAGATAACAACAATGGAAGTAGAGTTATCCTTACAACACGAAAAGAGGATGTGGCTGAAAGAGTCGATGACAAAGGTTTCTCCCATAAACTTCGTTTTCTAAATAAAGAAGAAAGTTGGGACCTTTTATGCAAGAAACTATGTCCAGAGAATAAGATGGGTGGTATTGACTTGTTCTCTCCTTTAATGAAAAAGCTAGCTGAGGAAATGGTGGACAAGTGCAAAGGCTTACCACTTGCAATTGTGGTACTAGGTGGGCTACTTTCCCACAAAAGAGGGGTGGACCAATGGCAAAAGGTGAAGACACACCTTTGGCAGCATATGAAGAATGACTCTGTTGAGATCACTCACATCCTATCACTGAGCTACAATGATTTGTCATTTGAGCTCAAGCAATGTTTTCTGTACTTTGGCATTTTCCGAGAAGATGAAATGATTGATACTGAAAAGTTGATGCATTTATGGCTGGCAGAGGGTTTCATGCCAAGAATGAGAGAAGTACACATGGAGGATATTGCTGAAAACTTCCTTCATGAGCTGATAAGTCGAAGCTTGATTCAAGTGGCCGACACATTCTTCGATAAAATTCTTACATGTAGGATGCATGACCTACTTCGGGATCTTGCTGTACAAAAGGCCATGGAGGTTCACTTGTATGACATTTATGATCCAAGAGTAAATTCGGTCACTCCATTTCGACACCGACATGCTATTCACACGCAAACTCAAAGGTATCTGTCACTTGATGTTTCTAAATTGAAGGTGAGGTCAATATTGTTCTTTGATAACGAGTTTAAGAACTTTGACTATAGTAAGAAGTTCATGACGTTCTGTATGTCATTCCCCCATCTATATGTGCTAGACTTGGAGAATATCCTTTTTGATGGGAATGAACTACCTGATGCTATAGGCAATTTGGTACACCTCAAGTTCTTAGGCTTGTCTAATACCAATCTTTTCGAACTCCCACCTTCTATTGGCAAACTAAAAAGCTTACAAACGCTGGAAGCATTGATATTTGACAATTGTTCTTGCAAACTACCTCCTCAGGTAGCCCAGCTCACAAATTTGAGACATTTAGTTTCTCGATATGAGGTTCCTTTGCAAGTTGACAGGCTGACAAATTTACGAACTCTTAAGTACATTTGTTGCGATCAATGGAAAGATACTGATGCTTCTGGTTTAGTCAACCTTCAAGAATTGGGCATGGAAAAGATTAGGAAATCTTACTCCCTAAAATCCATTGGCAGTCTGAAAAGCCTCACCACCTTGTTTCTAGTTTGCCGATATGGTGAAACTTTTCCTCCCCTTGAACCTCTTTCTTCTTGTGAAAACCTTCACAGATTGTGGTTATCAGGTGGAATAGAAGAACTAGCAGATTTAAACAAGCTTCCAACATCCGTCACTGTGTTAGTCCTAGAGTGTGCACGACTCAAGGAAGATCCAATGCCAATTCTGGGGAAGCTTCCAAACTTAAAGCATCTCGAGTTATCATGGGCATACAAGGGAAAGCAAATTACTTGCAAGGGAAACAGTTTTGGTCAACTGGAGACCCTTACACTAGGTAATCTTGAAAAACTAGAAAGCTGGCATCTTGACACAACTGCTTTGAGTGTGATTAAGAGTTTGAGTATATTTGGGTGTCTGAAGCTGAAGAAAATTCCAGAGAACATATTGCGGTGATTGATAGTAATCAAAGCCAAAGGGAGTACTATGATCGGTTCCCAAATTAACTAGCTAGGAACTTTCTGCATGCCTGAAGCTTTGAGGTTAGTAAATTCTATCCTTATTTTACATTTGTTCTTTATTTTTCTTTTATTGTATCCAATGTTTATTATTAACTTACTTAATGCTTCGTCTGTCCTAAATTGGTACTCCATATGTTTCAATTTGTTTGTCTTTGTTTGACATGGCACGGAGTCTAAGAAGAAAATAAAGAAGATTTTTGAATCCTGTGGTCTTAAACTAAAGATATGTATAATGTATCAAAATGCTTTTAAGTGTTGTGATCTTAAACATGCCATGTGACATGTCGAAATTAAAAGAGTTGCCAAATAGGAAAGCGGCATACTTTTGACACATAATTTCATCCTGTGATTATTTAATTGTGCAAGTCAACGGGTTCAATTTTTAGAGCGAAACTAAATCAAATATAGAAATTGTAGTTTATACTTACGAATTGTATAAAAGGCGACGGTGTTTGATTCTGGAAGACGTGAAAATATATTGGATAGAGACGATAATATCATGTTAGGAACAGACAGAGATATCAAATGTGATCTTACATAGGTCGAAGTATGTTATCTTTTGTATAGGAGCTATGACTTTAAGATATATGTTTTAGAGAAGACTTTGAATTTGAGTTTTACTGTGAGTAAAATTTTTGCTGAATATAAATACTCCACAATTTCCAAATTGTTCTTGTGTCACATTTATAGATTTGGTTAGTGTCATAGTTAGAGATTTTATTTAGTCAATTAATTCGTTCCTCTTACTCACTTCTGTGCAGGTATAAGAGATAAGTTCGAGCTGAAGAGTTGATTAGTATACAGTTTTAGTTTGAGATATAGTTTATTTGAGCCCAACAATTAGTGTCTCTTATCTGCCTCTCTTTTTGTATCCCTGCTTTCCAAGAGACACTTTCCGTTACTTACTTCATTGTACGTTCGTGTTCCCGTTATATAATCGTGCCAATTGGATCAAATGTTATGCATTTATTTTTTAAAATTTAATTTAATTATGGATTTGGTTAATGGGAGATATCAGTTTTGAGTATTGCTCAGTTGGTTCGATAAATGGAGTCATCCCACTATATGTCGGTCATCGCCCCCTTATTGGATCGTGACACCAAGTTTTTAATTGTCTTTTAATCTAATCCATATTAACTGTCCTAATACTTATGTTATAACCAAATACTGATTTAAAATTTACCTTAAATGATTCAAAGTTGGTTATTGTTTGTGACCTTAGTGAAGCGAAATCCATGTATTAGATATGGTTGTCATCTAACAGACAAGTTAAGTTCCTGTTACCTTCATGTATCTGAGGTTTGGATATGTGTCCTTTCTATAACTATACATTTTCTAGAATTGGTGCGTACTGCTTAGTGCACAAGTTCTTCATGATCAAATGTTGCTGAATGGTAGCCCATGGAGTAAGGTTTCAATTACTTGATAAACATAGTTTTGTCATTCAAAAGATCCAGGATATATAGACAGTAACATTTGAGTGTGGTGTTCTGTTTTTAAATTATGTACAGAGGATTAAGAAAAGAAAGTCATACTGATGAATTGCTTTCTCATATATCTCGTTGAGAATGCCATTTTCATATCATCTCTCTTTGTTGATATCAGTTATGGATGGATCATTACCAATTAGATATCTACCAACATAAATCAAATTAAAGAGGACCATATGCGACTCATCTCTATAGCAATTATATGGTTTTATGCAGCAATCTTGACACTGGAGTGATGATGCATACAGGAATACAAATTATTCAGATTGTCGCACTGATAGCTCTGGACTCATTGCTGGATATCCTTGGTGAGTGTTCTCTTAATCTCCAAGATTTCCTTTTCAATTACATGTATGATGAGTCCTTCCACAATTTTCATGACAAAAGAAAATAGAAATACTTTCCAAAATACGGTACGTAGAATGAAATTATAAGTGATTCAATTGACCAAGACATGTTTCTTACTTATTTTCACATCACTGGTCAGATGATGTAAAGAGTATTGTCTTTCAAATTTTCATCAAGCTTTTTCCAACTTCCTGATTCTGCCAGCAAACAAAAAGATCTTTCACATTCTTTGGCTTCACCAATTGCACATCATACATGTTAAGAAAGAGATCCCATAGTTGCTTTGTATAATTACATGCAGAAATAAGTTATGTGCAAATTCCTGAGAGTTTTCACGTAACAAGCATCTACTGCACTGTGAGAAATATATGAGAAGAATATTATTGAATTGTTGTGTTATGTCTACATTATTACATTGAGACCCTATTTATAGACCCTAGAATACAATCCTTTACCAAGTAGGATACTATTTAGTATTCCTATTTCTATTTCTATTCCTATTCCTATTCTAATAGGATTGTATAAACCTATTCCTATTCATATAGGATTATATAAACCTATTCCTATTCTAATAAGATTGTATAAACCTATTCATATTCTAACACACAAAGAAATTCTATGTTAAACATGCATTCCTAGCTGAAAGCTACGCTGCTTGGACTCTTCAAGAATGTCAACGGGTGTGTGTGGGATTCTCCAAAGGTAGAACTTGTCCTTATACAACTTTTCTATGAACAGGGGATTTTCAATGAATTTTGAATTTTGTTTTGTTGTTATGTTGGGATGTTTAACGTGTAGGCAGCAATAATGCAAAGTGTAAGATAAAATTGATCATCTTTATTGGCATATTGTGGCCAGCTCCTTGTTTTCTTTCCATGTTTTAAATCACCCACTTTGCCTTTTTCTACTTGGCTTTAATTAATAATGATTGGTTATGGACATAAACTAATTAACCTTCCATTATAATATCCCATAGTTGTCTCTTAAGCAATGCAAAATGCATAGGATCCTCAGAGGATCTTTCTAAAGTTGCCGACTTTTTGTCAGTTTCAGCATTAACTAATTCAAGCAAATAGACTTAGTCTATAGATTACTTTCTACCCAACAAAGGTAGAGGTAAGGTCTATGTACATTCTACCTTCTCCTGACCCCACTTGTGGGATTACACTGGGTATGTTGTTGTTGTTGTTGACTTAGTGTATAGATTCTTACGCGCCAAGAATGATTAAGAAGAGAACAACTTGGGAGGTGATAGCCCTGACTTTCATAGCCAGCTGGAATTTTCTGACTCTTCTTCAAGGTTTAATTTTATATTTAAACGGTGATGTCATCGAGCAATCACTGTAGTGCAAGAAACACTTCTATAATACTGGTATTTGGGTATCATTACGGATTGTGTAATCATATTGTCAAGTAACATAATAGTTTTATCCTTGTTATAGTGGAAAGTTCTCCTCGAGATCATCAAGATGGTCGATGCAGTTCTGTCCTATGCAGTTAAAAAACTGGGGGATTTCCTCATAGAAGAAGTTTCCTTGCACCGAAGTCTGAGAAAGAACGGGCTTTGGCTGAGAAATGAACTGTCTTTCATGCAAGCTTTCCTCAAAGATGCCGAAACAAAGCAAGCAGAAGACCACCTTGGTGCAGCAATGGGTATTTGAAATCACTTCTGTTGCCAATGAAGCTGTTGCCGTCTTAGAAGCATACAGTTTGGATGTGGCAAAAGATGGTGATCATGCGGCTGGATTCGTTGATCGTCTTAAGGCTTGTGCTTGCAGAAGGAGGCCAAATTTCACAACATTGGGAAGGACATCCAGTCCCTCAAGGAAAGAGTCATGGATATCTCTCGAAAACGAGATACCTATTGTATTACTCACATCAATAATAATGCTGGAGAAGGGCCAAGTAATAGGCCAACGATCAGTCTTCCACGTTAATAAGAACATTGAGGAGAGCAGTATCCTATGCAGATGAAGATCAACTCTTTGTTGGATTTCAAGAGGTCTTTCAAAGACTACTTGATGAACTTCTCAAAGAGGAGTCTCGCCGAAATGTCCTTTCAATTTATGGTATGGGTGGGTTGAGCAAGACCACTCTTGCAAGAAACCTATATAACTCACCCAGTCTAATCACTACCTTTCACACTCGTGCTTGGATATGTGTCTCTCAACAGTATAGTACTCCAGATCTCCTTCGGAGTATCATAAAATCTATCAAAGGTCACAGTGAAGAAATGCTCAAATTGCTTAAGGAGATGACGGAGAGATATCTAGAAACTCACCTCCGTAATCTATTGAAAGAGCGAAAATACCTTGTGGTTGCTGATGATGTATGTCATCGAGAAGCTTGGGAGTGCCTGAAAAGAGCCTTACCAGATAACAACAATGGCAGTAGAGTTATCCTTACAACACGAAAGGAGGACGTGGCTGAAAGAGTTGATGACAGAGGTTTCTCCCATAAACTTCGTTTTCTAAATAATGAAGAAAGTTGGGACCTTTTATGCAAGAAACTACAGCCAGAGAATAAGATGGTTGGTGCTGACTTGTTCTCCCCATCAATGGAAAGACTAGCTATCGAAATGGTGGACAAGTGCAGAGGATTACCACTTGCCATTGTGGTACTAGGTGGGCTACTTTCCTACAGAAAGGAGGTGGACGAATGGCAAAAGGTGAAGACACACCTTTGGCAGCATATGAAGAATGACTCTGTTGAGATCTCTCACATCCTATCATTGAGCTACAATGATTTGTCATTTGAGCTCAAGCAATGCTTTCTATACATTGGCATTTTCCAAGAAGATGATGTGATCGACGCTGAAAAGTTGATGCACCTGTGGCTGGCGGAAGGATTCATACCAAGAATTAGAGAACATATGGAGGATATTGCTGAAAACTTTCTACATGAGCTAGTAAGTCGAAGCTTGATTCAAGTGTTGGAGACGATCTTTGATAAAAAATTTAAATGTAGGATACACGACCTACTTCGGGATCTTGTCGTACAAAAGGCCGCAGAGGTTCACTTGTATGACATTTATGATCCAAGAGTAAATTCGATCACTCCATTTCGTCACCGACATGCTATTCATGTGCAAACTGAAAGGTATCTTTCACTTGATCTTTCTAAATTGAAGGTAAGATCAATATTGTTCTTTGATAAGGAATTTAAGGTCTTGGATCACAGTAAAATGTCCATGATAAGCGGTACAACGTTCCCACATCTATATGTGCTGGACTTGGAGAACATCTGTTTTAGTGGAGGTGATCTACCTGATGCTATAGGCAATATGGTACACCTCAAGTTCTTGGGCTTGTGTAATACCAATCTATTCAAACTCCCACCTTCCGTTGGCAAACTAAAATGCCTGCAAACACTGGAAGCATTGATATCAGACAATTGCTCATGCGAACTACCTCCTCAGGTAGCCCAGCTCACAAATTTGAGACATTTAGTTGCTCGATATGAGGTTCCCGTGCAAGTTAACAGGCTGACAAATCTACGAACTCTGAAATTTATTCGTTGTGATCAGTGGAAACATACTGATGCTTCTGCTTTAGTCAACCTTCAAGAATTTGGCATGGAAAAAATTAAGAAATCTTACTCCCTAAAATCCATTGGTAGCCTGAAAAGCCTCACCACCTTGTTTCTAATTTGCAGTTATGGTGGAACTTTTCCTCCCCTTGAACCTCTTTCTTCTTGTGAAAACCTTCACAGATTGTGGTTATCAGGGGGAATAGAAGAACTAGCGAATTTAAACGATCTGCCAAAATTCATCACTGTGTTAGTCCCACAGTCTACACACTCTACAGGACTCGAGGAAGATCCAATGCCAATTCTGGGGAAGTTTCCAAACTTAAAGCATCTTGAGTTATCACGTGCTTACAAGGGAAACAGTTTTGGTCAGCTGGAGACCCTTAGACTTGGTAGTCTTGAAAATCTAGAAAGCTGGCATCTTCACACAATTGCTATGAGTGTGCTTAAAAGTCTGAGTATATTTGGGTGTCCGGAGCTGAAGAAAATTCCAGAAAGAATGGAGCATATTGCAGTGCTTGATGGTAATCAATGCCAAAGGGAGTACTATCATCGGTTTCCAATGAACTAGTTAGGAACTTGATGCATGTTTTGAACCTTTTGAGGTGAGTAATTTCCATACTTATTTTACATTTGTTCATTATTTTTCTTTTATTTTATCCAATGTTTATTATTAACTTACTTGATGCTTCTTCTGTCCTAAATTGGTACCAATTAATATTATGCTTGTTCAATTGTGCAAGTCAACTGGTTCAGTTTTCAGATCCAATCTGAGTCATATATCTCTTAAAATCAAATTTTAGAAATTGTAATATTAATTATGAAATATATAGAAGACAATAATGTCTGATTCTGGATTACGTGAAAAATGTACTGGACAAAGATGACAATATATCATGTTAGGAGCAGACAATAAATTTAGCTATGATTTTTCTTGATGGGAGATATAAATTTTTGAGTATTGTTCAGCTGGTTCTATTGCTGGAGTAAGCCCACTATATGTCAGTCTCCGACCCCTAATTGGATCGTGATACCAAGTTGTAATTTTCTTCTAATCTAATCCATATTGACTATCCTAATTCTTAAAATATAACCGAATACTAAGTTAAAATTTACCTTAAATGATTCAAAGTTTGTTTTTATTCATGACCTTAGTGAAGCTGTATAGTGGTATTAGGTTTTGTTGTCCTCTCACAAGCAAGTAAATTTCTTGCTTAATGTATTGGAGGTTCTGATATGTATCCATCTATATCTATACATTTTCTAAAAATAGTTGGCTATTCGCAGTCTTCATATCTAATGTTGCTAAAAAGTAGGCAGCAAGATATAAGCTCTTGATTGTTTTTCGTACTCTTGCCTTTCATTTTCATAGTGAAATCCGTTAGTTGTGTAGTTAACTGGTGTATTTCTTGCATCAGCAAGATATGGAAGCGGTAGCGGTGCACCAGTGACACCTTCTTTCATTAGACAGGGTGTTGGCAAATATCTGCTGCTTTTGTGTTTTTCTTCTCCATCTTAGGTAAGCTAGTACTAATGTATTGATTCATGGACACGAATCTATTAGTATATGGAAAAAAGGACTGACCAACTGTATTTCTACCAAAATTATATTCTATTTCTCTGTATGCTAGCTAATGCTAATGTATTGATTTAATTCGTAACATGCTTTATTGTTAGCCAGGAAAATTTGGAGCAATCTTTGCTTCAATACCTGCATCAATCATGGCTGCAATATACTGCATCTTTTTTTTTTAGAACAAACTTCATATTGGAGTCGGTCCTCTTCATACACATTCAAATGGGTAATCTCAACATTTCATCCACTAAACTCTGTTATTTTTAGAATTTTCCTTACAAAATAAACTCGCACTAATGTTGTTCTTTTTGAACTGCAGTTCAATGACAGAATGTCTGTCATCTTCATGTCACACGCCACGATAGCTGCTGCAGTTGCTGTATTTTTGGATAGGACTCTTCCATTTAATAACGATGAAGCTCGTAAAGACAGTGGCTTGCATTGGTGGGACAAGTTTGTGGTATATACTAAAGATGTTAGAAGTGATGAGTTTTATAAATTACCATGCCAACTTATTAGTCAAAAAGAAATGCCATCACTGTTTTGTAAGGGTGTTCTTTCCTTCATAATATGCTTTCTGTCTTGTAAAATATGCTCACTCGAATTCATCTTTGTTTTACTCTTTTATTTGTTTAGAATACCATATGTCACTCTGTTGACGTGCCAGAAATGTTGCTACTATGAATGTCAGGCGTATCGGCAATGGATCCTCAAATATCCATGTCAAAGCTGATTTATTGTATTACAACAAAAAATGTCTTATGCAAAAAGGCGAAACGAAGTCAAAATCATCCTATTTGAGCTACTTGGCTAGAGAAAGAGGACAAAATAGTTTCATTATGAATAGTTCGCAAAATTGATAGGTATAATAAATAAATGTCCTTTAATTTGACTTTAACTAAGAGTGTTGACAAATAAATAATTAAATTTGTATAGAGTTGAACAAATAGACGCACACATGTACTACGTGGCAGAATCGTGGACACGAGTAGCCATGTCATATGTCTAATTATTTAATTTTATACAAATTTAAGTGTTTACTTGTGCACATTTAGAGTTAAAGGGCATAAATATAAGTTAAAAGATTTATATTTTTCTATCAAGAAATGCAACAGTAACTTGGCTAATGACTTGTCATTTGTCAAAGTATTTTTATGCCAAAAATAGACAGAGATAAAAATTAAAAATCGAATAACTCTATTTTGTCTGTACAAAAATCACAGTATTCTATTCTTACTTCTATCATTTTTTCCTCGAATCAATGAAAACGATTTTGATTGATGAAATGTTGTTTAGGTTTTAATTACTTTTGGGTTGTGGGAGTCAAAAATGTTCATTGCGATTTGAACTCTATGCCTCACACAAGATCAGCTCTTCAATAATGGTGGAGTCTTTAAAAAGGTGGGTCTTCCTAATTTTTAAAATATTTCAAATAATAGAATTTGACCCAAATACTAGTAGTTTTTTCTATTATTTGGGAATTTGGATGATTTGCTAAAAATATTTGCCAAATGATATTTGCCAACTTTTTTTCTTAATATTTTTGGGAATATCTATGGCCAAACGGGTATAGACTAGTTGGAATATTAGAAATTGTCTTTATACAACTTTTGTATGAACATGGTATGGGATACCAATAATTCAAAGGGTAAGGTAAGATGGATTGTCATATAGTGGTCAGCTCCTTGTTTTCCTTCCATGTTTTAGGTCACCAATTAGCCTTTTTCTGCTTGGCATAATATGATTGGTTATGGACATAAACTAATTGAATTTCCATTATAATGTGATGTCCCATAGTTTGAACTTTGTGAAAGCAACACGAAATTCAAAGGAACTCTTCAGAAGATTTTTCTATAACTGCTGACTTTTTTTTTTTTTTCATTTTCTAACACTATTTAATGCAAGCAAAATACAGGACTGTGACTTGGTCTATAGTTGATAGACTTGACTTTCATAACCAGGTGGAAATGTCACGACCCGAATTAGGTCCATGACCGGCGCTAAGGGGAAAGAATCCCAAAGCAAGCCTTAACATAAATCTACAGAAAATCGAGTAGAGTTTCCTTTGTTTTTAGGCCTATCCTGAATTTTTTTCCTATCTCATAAATTCACAACACAGCCAATAGCAACTAAAAGCCACAACATAATATCCTTCAATGATCTAATTGTCACGCCATAAATTCAATTCATCTCCAAATTACAAAACAAGTTCCAACTAGTCACTTGACTACAATACGAAGGGCTAATCATGACTCAAATAAAAGGAATGACAAATGGAGCGACTCTAAGAGTTTTTAAAGAGACCAAATAACCATAGTAAATCAATAGTTCTCTTGCCACGCGAAGCAATGCGCGGCTCACCAAATGCTACCAAATCATACTTTCTAGTTAATGAAATCCTCTTCAATACCACCTGAGTTCTCTGTAAAAACAATTAGCGAGGAGTGAGACGCTAACTCAGTGAGTAATAACACTTAACCACAACCATTTTTATTGAGGGACAAGTCAGAAAACATGCTAGTATAATAATCAAATCATATAATAATGTCCTTTCGGAAACAGTAACAATATTCAATCTTATTTGCCTCATATAAGCAAAATCAATGTAAATACTTAATAGTAAACTCAGAAAAACATTTCCATATCAAATCTTATAGCTGGGAGGTTTCCAAAGATGAATCATGTAATCAGTGTGGCCTTCTCTTTAAGAAGTAACCAATAACAGTGAACTCCTCATAAAGGAGTTAAATATTCATATCAATAGATCCCTACAAGAGGGATATCAGTAACAGTATACCAGTTCTACCTTCCCACTAGCAAGGGCTTTATCAGAAATCAGTAACTACAAGGTGCACCAGGTCTAACGATCCCGCCGTTAGCTACGGGATTCATCAAGGTCTACTCCCATTTATATTTTTCTTGTAATCAGTAGAAGCATTTCAAAATCAAACAGAGCATTTAAATCTTATCAAATCATATCATTTCAAAGTTTAACAATCACTTGTCAAAATACTATTTCTCAATAAGTGTAAAACCTTTTCAATAACAGTAATCATATCTTGTAAGAATGAGATCATCTCAAATAATCTTTTCAGTATCATATCCAGTAAAAGACTTGTCCCATATGCAAGTTCAAAACAGTCGGTAACACATTTACTTTATAAATCATGTAAAAATCATGAAATTTGTGAAATACAAATTGTGGTAAGATTACTACTCACAGTACTGGTGCTGAAATACCAAGCTCGTAGCTCAAGTAATCCGTATGAATCCCTTTGGTCAATCTATAATCATATTCATATCAATTTCCAATTAGATTCTATGTTTAAGCTAATTCTATAACTATTTAAAATACCCAACCCTCGAGTTTCAGGTTTGATTCTCAATGTGTCAAAGTATCTTAATCCGTAACGATATATTCCTTCAATTTCAGCAGCAACAGGTTAAAAGCTCTAAGTATTCATATCTTGTGGTTGCTCAAACAATTTTCTTGGCTATTACTACAGTTAACAGTAACTCAAGCCCAGCATTACAATGTAATTTCAACTAATGCTACTGGGAGCATATCTGGCAGTAGGAGTAGTATAAAATATACTTCTATCTATTGGTATTCTCATGCCCAAATCCATTGATCAATCATGTATCTTGATACTCATAAAATAGATAGAAATATATATATATATATATATATATATATGCTTTATCCATCTGTACAACCCTTGCTGCCCAATTATTAGCCTTAAGTAATTAGATTTCAACACCTACTTTGAATGACCTAACTAATAATCTTGAAGAGGCTGTAGGAGAAGAAAAGCAACAATGATTTACCTCGAACCTGGAAGCGAAACTTTCGAATAAGTCTCTTTCTCCTTCTTCTCCCTCACCCTTCCGTTCTTTCTTCTCTTTCGTGGTCCTTCGCTGGAAATAGAAACGCAGCAACTAGCGTTTGTTTCTTCTTTTTTTTCTTCGCTGAAAATTGCAGTAGCTGTTGCTGCCTAGGGCTTTTAGCCCAATCTCTATCTTATTTTTCTTTTAAAAAAATAACTAATGACTTATTTGCCCTTAATTTAAATTTTAGGGTATTACAGGAAATTTCCAACTTTTCTTGAAGGTTAAAATTTGTAAGACTGTGATGACATTTGCATGTAATAATATTAAGTATAGCAGTTAATCCTAATTACAGTGAAAAACTAGCCTCAAGATCATGAGGATGGCTGATGCAGTTGTGTCCTATGCAGTTCAAAAACTGGGGGATTTCCTCATAGAGGAAGTTTCTCTGCGACAAAGTCTGAGAAAGAATGTTCTTTGGCTGAGAAATGAACTGTCTTTCATGCAAGCTTTCCTCAAAGATGCCGAAAAAAAGCAAGAACAAGATAACCTCGTGCAGCAATGGATATTTGAAAGCCGTTGCTAATGAAGCTGTGTACATCTTAGAAGAATACAGTTTGGATGCGGCAAAAGATGGTGATTATGCTGTTGGATTCATTGATCGTCTCAAGGCTTGTTCTTGCATCTGTCAGAAAGAGGCCAAATTCCGCAACATTGGGAAGGACATCCAGTCCCTCAAGGAAAGAGTCATGGATATCTCTCGAAAACGAGATACCTATGGTATTACTCATATCAATAATAATGCTGGAGAAGGGCCAAGTAATAGGCCAAATGATCCGTCTTCTTCATTAATAAGAACATTGAGGAGAGCAGTGTCCTATGTAGAGAAAGATCAACTCTTTGTTGGCTTTCAAGAGGTCTTTCAAAGCTACTTGATGAAATTCTCAAAAAGGAGTCTCACCGAAATGTCCCTTCAATTTATGGTATGGGTGGGTTGGGAAAGACCACTCTCGCAAGAAACCTATATAACTCCCCAAGTCTACTAACTATCTTTCAAACTTGTGCTTGGATATGAAGGTTGCAGTGAAGAAATGCTCAAATTTCGGAAGGAGATGTCAGAGAGAGATCTAGAAAACCACCTTCGTAATCTATTGAAAGAGCGCAAATATCTTGTGGTGGTTGATGATCTATGGCATCAAGAAGCCTGGGAAAGCCTGAAAAGAGCCTTACCGGATAACAACAATGGCAGTAGAGTTATCCTTACAACACGAAAGGAGAACGTGGCTGAAAGAGTCGATGACAAAGGTTTCTCCCATAAACTTCGTTTTCTAAATAATGAAGAAAGTTGGGACCTTTTATGCAAGAAACTACGTCCAGAGAATAAAATGGTTGGTGCTGACTTGTTCTCCCCATCAATGGAAAGACTAGATAAGGAAATGGTGGAGAAGTGCTGAGGCTTACCACTTTCCATTGTGGTACTAGGTGGGCTACTTTCCTACAGAAAGGGGTTGCACGAATGGCAAAAGGCAAAGACACACCTTTGGCAGCATATGAAGAATGACTGTGTTGAGATCTCTCACATCCTATCATTAAGCTACAATGATTTGTCATCTGAGCTCAAGCAATGCTTTCTATACATTGGCATTTTCCAAGAAGATCATGTGATTGACGCTGAAAAGTTGATGCACCTCTGGCTGGCGGAAGGATTCATACCAAGAATTCGAGAAGAACATATGGAGGATATTGCTGAAAACTTCCTACATGAGCTAATAAGTCGTAGCTTGATTCAAGTGGCCGAGACATTCTTCGATAAAATTTTTGCATGTAAAATACACGACCTACTTCGGGATCTTGCTGTACAAAAGTCCATGGAGGTTAACTTGTTTGACATTTATGATCCAAGAGTAAACTCGGTCACTCCATTTCGTCTCCGACATGCTATTCATGTGCAAACTGAAACGTATCTTTCACTTGATCTTTCTAAATTGAAGGTAAGATCAATATTGTTCTTTGATATGGCATTTAGGATCTTGGACCACAGTAAAATGTCCAGGATATGCTGTACGACGTTCCCGCATCTATATGTGCTGGACTTGGAGAACATCCATTTTAGTGGGGGTGATCTACATGATGCTATAGGCAATTTGGTACACCTCAAGTTCTTAGGCTTGTGTAATACCAATCTATTCAAACTCCCACCTTCCATTGGCAAACTAAAATGCCTACAAACGCTGGAAGCATTGATATTGGATAGTTGCTCATGCGAACTACCTCCTCAGGTAGCCCAGCTCACAAATTTGAGACATTTAGTTGCTCGATATGAGGTTCCCGTGCAAGTTAACAGGCTGAAAAATCTACGAACTTTGAAATTTATTCGTTGTGATCAGTGGAAACATACTGATGCTTCTGGTTTAGTCAACCTTCAAGAATTGGGCATGGAACAAATTAAGAAATCTTACTCCCTAAAATCCATTGGCAGCCTGAAAAGCCTCACCACCTTGTTTCTAATTTGCATTTATGGTGGAACTTTTCCTCCCCTTGAACCTCTTTCTTCTTGTGAAAACCTTCACAGATTGTGGTTATCAGGGAAAATAGAAAAACCAGCAAATTTAATCAATCTGCCAAAATCCATCACTGTGTTAGTCCTACAATCTACATAGTTTACAGGACTTGAGGAAGACCCAATGCCAATTCTGGGGAAGTTTCCAAACTTAAGGCATCTTGAGTTATCACGTGCTTACAAGGGGAAGAAATTTACTTGCAAGGGCAACGGTTTTGGTCAGCTGGAGACCCTTAGACTTGGTAATCTTGAAAATCTAGAAAGTTGGCATCTTCACACAACTGCTATGAGTATGCTTAAAAGTTGGAGTATATTTGGGTGTCCGGAGCTGAAGAAAATTCCAGAAAGAATGGAGCATATTGCAATGCTTGATTGTTATCAAAGTCAAAGGGAGTACTATTATCGGTTCCTAATGAACTAGTTAGGAACTTGATGCATGTCTGAAGCTTTTGAGGTGAGTAAATTCCGTACTTATTTTCCATTTGTTGATTATTTTTCTTTTAATTCCTCCAATGTTAATTATTAACTTACTTGATGCTTCTTCTGTCCTAAACGGTACAAATTAATATTATGCTTGTTCAATTGTGCAAGTCAACTGGTTCAGTTTTCAGTTCGAATCTGAGTCATATATCTCTTTAAATCAAATTTTAGAAATTGTAATATTAATTTATGAAATATATAGAAGACAATAATGTCTAATTCTAGATTACATGAAAAATGTACTGGACAAAGATGACAATATATCATGTTAGGAGCAGACAATAAATTTAACTATGTGATGCCTCACTCTTCTTTTCTCTCCTTTGTTTTTGGTGCATTTTAGAACGAAGAATGACCCTCCCTTTTATAGAGAACAAATGCAGGAGCCTCTACAGAAGAAAAACAATTTTTTCTTCAGCTTACCAACATTTAACTTTTGAGGAAAGCTGAAAAAATAAATCAGCACATGTATATCCAAATCTGTCAACCTTTGAAATTGTGAGAATTGTTCAAAATCTGAACCTTTGAAATTGTGAGAATTGTTCAAGGGACATGGGGATGGACCCCACAGTTTGATCTAAAGGTAAAATGGATTGTCATATAGTGGCCAGCTACTTGTTATCCTTCCATGTTGCCTTTTTCTGCTTGGCATAATGAATGGTTATGGACATAAACTAATTGAACTTTCATTATAATATCCCATTACCATAGTTTGAATTTTGTGAAAGCAACACGAAATTCATAGGAACTCTTCAGAGAATCTTTCTAAAACTGCTGACTTTTTTATTTCATTTTCAACAATAAATAATGCAAGCAAAATACAGGACCATGACTTAGTCTATAGATTCTTACGCACTAAGAATTTGAGTATGAGAACAACGTGATAGTTGATAGCCTTGACTTTCATAAACAGGTGGAAATTTCCAACTCTTCTTCAAGGTTTAAATTTGTATTTAAACTGTGACGCACCATTGAACTATAATACTACTCCTTTTGTGTAATCATATTGTCAAGTATATCATTTTATCCTTATTACAGTGAAAAACTAGCCTCATAATCATCAAGATGGTTGATGCAGTTGTGTCCTATGCAGTTGAAAAACTGGGAACATTCCTCATAGAGGAAGTTTCCCTGCGCCAAAGTCTGAGAGAGAATGTTCTTTGGCTGAGAAATGAACTGTCTTTCATGAAAGCTTTCCTCAAAGATGCCGAAACAAAGCAAGAACAAGATAACCTGGTGCAGCAATGGGTATTTGAAATCACTTCAGTTGCCAATGAAGCTGTGGCCGTCTTAGAAGCATACAGTTCGGATGCAGCAAAAGATGGTGATCATGCTGCTGGATTCGTTGATCGTCTTAAGGCTTGTGCTTGCATCTGTCAGAAGGAGGCCAAATTTCACAACATAGGGAAGGACATTCAGTCCCTCAAGGAAAGAGTCATGGATATCTCTCGAAAACGAGATACCTATGGAATTACTCACATCAATAATAATGCTGGAGAAGGGCCAAGTAATAGGCCAAACGATCAGTCTTCCACATTAATAAGAACATTGAGGAGAGCAGTGTCCTATGCAGATGAAGATCAACTCTTTGTTGGCTTTCAAGAGGTCTTTCAAAGACTACTTGATGAACTTCTCAAAAAGGAGCCTCGGCGAAATGTCATTTCAATTTATGGCATGGGTGGGTTGGGCAAGACCACGCTTGCGAGAAACCTATATAACTCCCCAAGTCTAATCACTACCTTTCACACTCGTGCCTGGATATGTGTCTCTCAACAGTATAGTACCTCAGATCTCCTTCGGAGTATCATAAAATCAATTGATGGTTGCAGTGAAGAAATGCTAAAAATGCTGAAGGAGATGACGGAGAGAGATCTAGAAACTCACCTCCGTAATCTATTGAAAGAGCGCAAATACCTTGTGGTGGTTGATGATGTATGGCATCGAGAAGCCTGGGAGAGCCTGAAAAGAGCCTTACCGGATAACAAAAATGGCAGTAGAGTTATCCTAACGACACGAAAGGAGGACGTGGCTGAAAGAGTCGATGACAAAGGTTTCTCCCATAAACTTCGATTTCTAAATAATGAAGAAAGTTGGGACCTTTTATGCAAGAAACTACATCCAGAGAATAAGATGGTTGGTGCTGACTTGTTCTCCCCATCAATGGAAAGGCTAGCTATGGAAATGGTGGACAAGTGCAGAGGATTACCACTTGCTATTGTGGTACTAGGTGGGCTACTTTCCTACAGAAAGGGGGTGGATGAATGGCAAAAGGTGAAGACACATCTTTGGCAGCATATGAAGAATGACTCTGTTGAGATAACTCACATCCTATCATTGAGCTACAGTGATTTGTCATTTGAGCTTAAGCAATGCTTTTTATACATTGGCATTTTCCAAGAAGATCATGTGATCGACACTGAAAAGTTGATGCATCTGTGGCTGGCAGAGGGATTAATACCAAGAATTCGAGAAGAACATATGGAGGATATTGCAGAAAACTTCCTACATGAGCTAATAAGTCGAAGCTTGATTCAAGTTGCGGAGACATTCTTTGATAAAATTCTTACATGTAGGATACACGACTTACTTCGGGATCTTGCTGTACAGAAAGCCATGGAGGTTAACTTGTTTGACATTTATGATCCAAGAGTAAACTTGGTCACCCCATATCGTCACCGACATGCTATTCACACACAAACTCAAAGGTATCTGTCACTTGATCTCTCAGAATTGAAGGTAAGGTCAATATTGCTCCTTGACAAAGAATTTAAGCACTTGGATGATAAAAAGTTTATAAAGTTATGTACAACGTTCCTGCATTTATATGTGCTGGACTTCGATGCAAGTATATGTAGTCGAGTTAGTTAAAATGAATGTAAAGGAATCTGAAAATCTGTTAGAAGCTGTTAGAACTGTTAGGCAGTTAACACTGTTCAGCTGTCAAGAAATTAGTTAGTTAGTTTCTTTTGTTGTATTCTTCTTTAAGTCATTTTACCCATTTGATTAGTTGTATAAATACATGGGAAATGTATTGATTCACTCATTCATGAATAATATCATTCTATTCTTTCTTCCTTCTTCTACATCTTCTCAGCTAATCTTCTCGGTTGTACCCTGAATTAGTTTTCATCTTCTTCGAGCCATAACTCCTAGATTAACTACTATCATCACAATTGATTGTGAGTGCATCAATTGGTATCAAAGCTTTCATTCCTCGGCATGGCTTTGACTCGCAACAAGAACCCAGAAGGATCGACAGAGGCAGATAACAATTTTTTGCAGATTCAAGAGCAATTGCAGAAATTGATGGCGACTATGAATGAACGAAATGAGAGGACAGATAAGGAATTGTTGGAAATCAAGCAAGCCATTGGTGGTATGAAGCAGAGAGACAAGGAATTGGATAATTGCAGAGGTGAATCTTCTGCTGGAGGTGACAATTCTGGAGAATTGAGGCAGTTGAACACAAGTAGAGACATTCAGGCTGGAGTAACTGGTAATTTTCTCACTCGATGCTCTAGGTTAGATTTCCCTAGATTTTCTGGGCAAGATCTGAAAACATGGTTGTATAAGGTGGACCAATTCTTTTCTATGGATGAAATTCCTTATAGTCAGAGGGTCAAAGTCACATCAATTCACTTAGATGGGGAAGCTATTGCTTGGCATAGGTCTTATCTGAAAGCTAGGAACACTGTTGTAGATCCTACTTGGACAGAGTATATTTTAGCTTTGAATGAAAGGTTTGGGGATGGATATGAAGATTCAATGGAATCCATTAAGCACCTGGAACAAACTAGCAATGTAAGAGCTTACCAAGCTGAGTTTGATAGGCTGCTGACTGGGGTGAATTTGTCTAATGAGAATGCCATCAGCTGTTTCTTAGGAGGCCTCAAACCTGAATTGAACAAATCAGTAAGGATGCAGGCACCAAAGACTCTGATGCAAGCTTACAAGTTGGCTAGATTGCAAGAGGAAGTTTTTGAGGCACAAGCTCAGTCCTGGGGAATTAGATCTTCTGGAAAAAATCAGAATCCCATTTTACCAACTCCAAACTTCCATAGAAATCAGAATGTACAGAGGCCCATACCAGCTAATACTAGTTACAGGAAACCTTTTGATAATTCTTATAACAAACCTAGTGGATTTCAGGGCAATGTTAATGGAAGGAAGCTCTTAACCGCAGCAGAGATGGATGAGAAAAGGGCCAAGGGACTGTGCTTCCTTTGTGATGAAAAGTATGTAAGGGGGCATGTGTGTAAGGCCAAGAAGCAGTTGTTCTTAATAGAATTGTGTGAAGAAGGAGATGTAACTATGGAAGATGATCTAGAACCAGATCAGTTCCAGGATCAAGAAGCAATTGATTACATTGTCAATCCTGAGGAATGTATGACAATTTCATTGCAAGCCTTCACTGGTGTCACTGGGTACCAGACCATTCGAGTCACTGGGTATCATGAGAAAAGACCATTACAGATTCTTATTGATACAGGTAGTACCCACAATTTTATTGATGAAGAAATGGCAAGGCAGCTAGGATGCAAGGCCAGCACAATCATGGAACAGTCTGTTAGTGTAGCTGATGGGAGGAAGGTACAAACTGCTTCCATTTGTAGGAATCTGCAGTGGTTGTTACAGGGGACTACATTTTCTTCTGATTTCCTATTACTGCCATTAGGAAATATTGATATAGTATTAGGGGTTCAGTGGTTGAATACATTGGGGAGAATTCTCTTTGATTTTAGCAAAAGGACCATTGAGTTCATGCACCAAGGGAAGAAGCACGTGTTGAGAGGGGCAACCACTCAAGTCAAGACTACTAAGGCTAAAGTGTTGAATAAAAAACCTGCAGAACAAGTACAATTTTATATGTTGTCAGTGAACACACCTGTTACCTTCCAATGTAACCACATCCAAGCTATCACAGCCACAGGTGATGACATTCCAGTTGTTTTGGTTTCTTTAATGGAACAATACAAGTGTATATTTGATATTCCTATTGTATTACCACCACACAGAGGACCCTATGATCACAGAATATCACTCATAGACAATGCAACACCTATTAGTAAGAGACCTTACAGGTTTCCCGGAGTAAAGAAGGATATTATTGAGAAGTTGGTACAAGAGATGCTAGATCAAGGGGTTGTACAGCACAGTACTAGTCCATATGCATCCCCAGTTGTGTTAGTTGGAAAAAAGGATGGTAGTTGGAGACTTTGTATTGATTACAGGGATTTGAATCATTTAACAGTGAAGGATAAATTCCCAATCCCTATTATTGAGGATCTATTGGATGAGTTGGGGGGTGCTGTGGTGTTCTCTAAGATTGATCTTAGAGCTGGCTATCACCAATTGAGAATGGCAGAATCTGACGTGCATAAAACAGCTTTCAAAACTCATGAGGGTCACTATGAGTTCTTGGTAATGCCCTTTGGGCTAACCAATGCTCCTTCATCATTCCAAAGTCTTATGAATTCAGTTTTCAAACCATTACTCAGAAAATCAGTGTTAGTTTTCTTTGATGATATTTTGGTTTATAGCAAAACTATGTCTGCTCATGTGGATCACTTAAGAACGGTGTTTGAGCTGATGAAGTACCATCAGTTGTATGCTAAAGCATCCAAGTGTGCTTTTGGGGTAACAGAAGTGGAGTACTTAGGACATTTTATCAGTGCTAAGGGGGTAGCAACTGATCCTAAGAAGGTATCTGCAGTACAAGCATGGGGACTGCCTACTACCATCAAGCAACTCAGAGGTTTCATTGGTTTAGCAGGGTACTATAGGAGGTTCATCAAAGGATTTGGAGCTATATGCAGACCTCTACATGACTTACTTAAAAAGGACAATTTTGCTTGGACTGAAGAAGCTACTGCAGCTTTCCTTACTCTCAAAGAAGCCTTGGTGACTGCTCCTGTCTTGGCTCTGCCAAACTATGCTGAACCTTTTGTTATTGAGACAGATACAAGTGGTACAGGTATTGGTGCTGTCCTAATGCAGCAGGGGCACCCTATTGCTTATATTAGTAAAACACTGGCCCCTAGACATCGGTCCATGTGTGTTTATGATAGAGAATTGCTGGCATTGGTTTTTGCTGTGACTAAGTGGTCACATTATTTGTTAAGTAGACCCTTCATAGTCAGGACCGACCAGAAGGCATTGAAGCATCTGCTGGAACAAACTATACACACTGATTTTCAAGTGGCTGGTATCTCAAAGCTTATGGCTTTTGACTTTACTATTGAATACAAAAAAGGACTGGACAACAAGGCTGCTGATGCTCTTTCTAGAAATCAAGGTGCAGAGTTATTGGCCTTGTCCTTGCTTACACCCCATGATACACTTTTCTGTCAGATTCAACAATCTTGGATTTCTGATGCTACTTTACAGAACTTGATCACTAAACTGATAGTGCAACCTTATAAATCCTTTACTTGGATTAACTCTCAGCTTAGGTGGAAGGGAAGATTGGTGGTAGGGTCTGACCATCAGTTGAGAGAACATATTATTCAGTTGTGGCATTCTACACCTCAGGGTGGCCACTCTGGAATGGATGCTACCATTAGGAGATTGCAGTCCCTATTCTACTGGAAGACCATGGTTACAGATGTCAGGAGTTTCATTAACAGATGTGATGTGTGCCAGAGACACAAGTATGATGCCTCAGCTTATCCTGGCTTAATTCAACCTCTACCTATCCCTGAAGGTGTTTGGACTGACATTAGCTTGGATTTCATTGAGGGTTTACCTAAATCTAAAGGCAAGGATGTCATTTTAGTGGTGGTTGATAGGTTGAGTAAGTATGGCCATTTCATTTGCTTGCAGCATCCTTAACCTGCTCAGACTGTAGCTCAAAGCTTCTTGGACAATGTGTTTAGGCTGCATGGTATGCCCTCTACTATAGTGAGTGATAGAGACCCTGTTTTCTTGAGTTCATTTTGGCAAGAATTGTTCACCTTGCAAGGAGTTCAGTTGCATAAATCTACAGCCTACCATCCTCAAACAGATGGTCAGACTGAGGTCTTGAACAGGACCTTGGAGACTTATCTGAGGTGTTTCTGCTCAGATAAACCCTTGGAGTGGGTTGCTCACTTGCCTCTTGCTGAGTGGTGGTACAACACAACCTATCATTCAGCTATCAAATGCTCCCCTTATGAAGTTCTTTATGGTCAAAAGCCACCTATTCATCTTCCCTATTTGGCTGGTGAATCCTCTAATGAGATGGTTGACAGGTCCTTGGAGGCTAGGGAAGCTATTATTGCCTTGCTGAAGTTCCAATTGTCCAGGGCTCAACAAAGAATGAGAGATCTGGCCAATAAACATAGGTCTGACAGACAGTTTAGTGTGGGTGATTGGGTCTATTTAAAGCGACAGCCGTACAGGCAGTTCTCTGTGGCCACTAGACCCTTTAACAAGTTAGCTGCCAAGTACTTTGGTCCCTATCTGATTGATGCTAAGATTGGGGAAGTTGCTTATAAGCTTTTGCTTCCAGCAGATGTATTGATCCATCCTACTTTTCATGTATCACAGTTGAAAAAATGCCATGAAGTGCCTGCTGTCCTCAACCATCCTCCAGTGTTACATATATCTAGTCCCTACTGCCCTTGCCTGAGGCTATATTAGAGAGAAGGATGATCAAGAGGGGTAATAAGGCTGTTTGTCAGGTGTTGGTTAAATGGCTGGGCATTGATGCAACTCAGGCCACCTGGGAAATTCTCACAGAGTTGCAGCATAGATTTCCTTCATTTCAGCCTTGAGGACAAGGCTATTCTTCAATTGGAGGGTATTGATGCAAGTATATGTAGTCGAGTTAGTTAAAATGAATGTAAAGGAATCTGAAAATCTGTTAGAAGCTGTTAGAACTGTTAGGCAGTTAACACTGTTCAGCTGTCAAGAAATTAGTTAGTTAGTTTCTTTTGTTGTATTCTTCTTTAAGTTATTTTACCCATTTGATTAGTTGTATAAATACATGGGAAATGTACTGATTCACTCATTCATGAATAATATCATTCTATTCTTTCTTCCTTCTTTTACATCTTCTCAGCTAATCTTCTCGGTTGTACCCTGAATTAGTTTTCATCTTCTTCGAGCCACAACTCCTAGATTAACTACTATCATCACAATTGATTGTGAGTGCATCAGACTTGCAGAATATCTATATTGTCGGGAATAAACTACCTGATGCTATTGGCAATTTGGTACACCTCAAGTTCTTAGGCTTGTCTAACACCAATCTTTTCAATCTCCCATCCTCCATTGGCAAACTAAAAAACCTACAAACGCTGGATGCACTGATTGATGACTGTTGCTCATGCAAATTACCTTCTCAGATAACCCAGCTCACAAATTTGAGACATTTAATTACTCGATATGAGGTTCCTTTGCAAGTTGACAGGCTGACAAATCTACGAACTCTGAAATCTATTCGTTGTGATCAGTGGAAACATACTGATGCTTCTGGTTTAGTCAACCTTCAAGAATTGGGCATGGAAAAGATTGAGAAATCTTACTCTCTAAAATCCATTGGCAGCCTGAAAAGCCTCACCACCTTGTTTCTCGTTTGCAGTTATGGTGAAACTTTTCCTCCCCTTGATCCTCTTTCTTCTTGTGAAAACCTTCAGAGATTGTGGTTATCAGGAAGAATAGAAGAAGTAGCAATTGTAAACAATCTGCCAAAATCCATCACTGTGTTAGTCCTACAGTCTACAGTACTCTTTACAGGACTCGAGGAAGATCCAATGCCAATTCTGGGGAAGCTTCCAAACTTAAAGCATCTCGAGTTATCACGGGCTTACAATGGAAAGAAAATTACTTGTAACGGCAACAGTTTTGGTCAGCTGGAGACCCTTAGACTTGGTGATCTTAAGAATCTAGAAAGCTGGCATATTCACACAACTGCTATGAGTGTTCTTAAAAGTTTGACTATATTTGGGTGTCCGGAGCTGAAGAAAATTCCAGAAAGATTGGAACATATTGCTGTTCTTGATGGTAATCAAAGCCAAAGGGAGTACTATTATCGGTTCCCAAATTAACTAATTAGGAACTTGCTGCATGTCTGAAGCTTTTGAGGTGAGTCAATTCCATCATTATTTATCACATTTGCTCTTTATTCTTCTTTTAGTTTATTATTAACTTACTTAATGCTTCGTCTGTCCTAAATGAGTACAAATTAACATCCTCCTATGCTTATTCAATTGTGCAAGGCAACTGGTTCAGTTTTCAGTTTTCAATTTATGAATGTAGAAAGTATTAATTTTCGAATTATGTAGAAGACAATAATGCCTGATTCTGGAAGACATGAAAAATATACTGGATAAAGACGATAATATATCATGTTAGGAGCAGACAATAAATTTAGCAATGTATTTTCTTGATGAGAGAAATAGGTTTTGAGTATAGTTCAGCTGGTTCAATTTCTGGAGTAAGCCCACTATATGTTAATCCCTCTTTGGATCTTGACACCAAGTTTTATTTTGTACTAATCTAATCCATATTGACTATCCTAATTCTTAAAATATAACCAAATACTAACTTAAAATTTACCGTAAATGACTCAAAGTTTGTTGTTATTTGTGACCTTAGTGAAGCTGCATCACTGTAATAGACATGATTGCCATCTCACACGCGAGTATATTTCCTGCTAATGTATTTGAGATTTGGACATGTATCATACATTTTCTAGAATAGATGTGTTTCTTCATGATCAAATGTTTCTGAATTGGTATCCCATGGAATAAGTTTTATACTTACTTGATAAACATAGTTATGTCATTCAAAAGATCCAGGATAGATTGTAGCATTTGTGTGTGGTGTTACTTTTTTCTTTATCATGTGTAGAGGACGATTAAGAAAACAAATCTTGTTGATGTATAGCTTTTTCATATGTCATGTTGAGAAAAGAATTATGATATCATCTCTCTTCGTTAACGTCATTGATGGATGTATATATCTTTACCAATCAGACTTTATTGTTTAGGGTGCTGGGACATATGTCCTGAGCAACTAAAAGTGCATCAAATGTGATATAGATAGTCTCCGGGACTTTGAGTGTGATCATGACGTTCTATTTATATTTGCATAAAAGCGAAGTCTTTTCTCCTTCTCAAATTGATTATAATCTAGAAACCTGTAAGTCATGGATTTGAGTCGTGGAAGCAGTCACTAATGTTTGCATTAGGGTAGGCAATCCACATCTTCCCAGGACCCTGCTAATGATGGATTCTTTGTGCACTGTGTTGCCCTTATATTCTTGATTCCTGATTTGGATTGGAGAAAGTTTGGTGTATAGAGCTAGTGATCGCTAAATTGAACAAATTTAGGTACAAATACATACTTCACTTTCATGTGACGTACCATCACTTAAATATGGTTGACAAAGAACTAAAACTGTTATGCTAAAACTTTACAGGAGAATGCTGGTCTCTGGGCAATGACAAGAGTTGGAAGCTGAAGAGTCGCGCAAATATTTACTGCTTTTATGATTTATTTTTTTCCCTCCATCTTAGGTATGCTAGTGCTAATGTTTTGATTCATGGACAAGAACCTATTAATTTTAGAATTATCGTTACAAAATAAACTCATACTAATGTTGTTCTTATTGAACTGCAGTTCAGTGACACAATGTCTGTCATGTTCATGTCACACGCCACGATAGCTGCTGTAGTTTTGGATAGGACCCTTAACGATGAAGCTCGTAAAGACAATGGTCACATTGATGGGACAAATTTGTGTTACATACTAAAGATGTTAGAAGTAATAAGTTCTATAAATTAGCATGCCATCACTTGAACTTTTCCTTTGTTATGTTCTTCATTTTCCTTCATAAAACTATGTTATTTTGTTGCCTTAATTGTCTCTGTCAAAGATAATTAATTGTATTATTGCAAAAACAGTGTCTAAAGCTAAGATCAATCATTAACAGTACAGAGTCTTTTTCATGTTTTGTAACTTCATTCAAAGAATTTGGTTCATATATTTGAATATCTCAATTTCTAGTTCATATAGAATGTGACCAATTGATGTGATGTTCACTTTATATCTGAAACTAATATTCTTGCATTCAGCTCCTAAAGGTCAGAATGTTATCTACGATAGGACCTCTTTTAACGATCTATCATTTATAACAGTGTTTCAAGTCTTTTATGAAATTGTTTTTCTCGTATTATACTTTATCTCTCTATAACAACAACATACATTGATATAGAGGTATATCTTTGTAAAATTGTAGAAGTACCTCTTTATATAACAATAATATTATAAGGAAAAATTATTTTGTCGACCTAAATTAAACCAGAACCGAATCAATTGCTCCAATGTAAGCAATGTTTGGACGACATGTCTATTTGAGTTGTGTGCTTATAGCCAATGGTTTTTTCCTTGAAATGTTGGACCCACTTCAATACTTTCTCCGTTTTGATTATCTTACTTTCTTTTTTAATAAGTTGTATACAATAATTAACAATTTAATATATTTAAAGATCATATACAAAATTTTGTTTACTCTTCAAATTCCATTTTTGCCACATAAATTGGGACATAGGGAATAACATATATTGTTTGAAAATGATGTAAAATTACTCAAAATCACAATAATTAACAACTTTCAGATATTTCGAAAAACATACAAAATATTTGATGAACTCTCTAAATTTCATTTATATCGTATAAATTGAAAGAACAAGAATAACATACATTAGGCTCGTGCCAGCCCAGACTCCTATGTATGTCTAGGATTGAATATAGGAATCCAAGATATCCAAATATGAGGGCCGAAAGAATACGAATCCAATAATTAATTTGGGGTCATTTAACCTATTCAAAGAATTTTGGTATTTAATATTGAAATTAGTATAAAAGAAAAGGAGTTGAAATGGAAACTTTTTGTTGACATAAGTTACTGAAGCACATGGCTTTGGAACAGCACACGTGTGGCCATCGACTAAACCAAGTCAGCATTCAGTACGATGCTGGTCCACCTCAGTTTTTACAAATAAAAAAAAATAAATCTAAATTTTAGTAAAAATAAAATAAAAATAGAAAAATCGAGGAATTATGAAAATTGAAAAAAATTATATTATGAAATGATTGTGAGATATTTTTATTTTGTTTAGTATAAAAGAATAATTTGAATCGTTACAGTAAAGTAGATCTACTTCGACTTGTATTATTCTTTACTGGTCCCAACGGTTCAAATTCCGACACTAGAGTTTATAGCCATGTGAGTAGCCAAATGATAAGACAACGGATTTTGGTCCCGTTATCAAATATATAGATTCTAATTTTTGCAAAATAATGTAACAACTCTTCAAGCTATATTTCATTACATAATGAGTATGAGATAGTACAAGATTTTTAGACCTCTCATAAACTGAACTTCGACAGATACCAAATGTCTTTTTAACATTAGACACACATATAACTAGTGACAAATTGTGACTGTTCTAGTAGCAAATTTTTATATAATTAAAAAAAAAAAAGAGTATATGGTAAAGTTCAATAATAATAAGAAGAAATGATAAAGGCATTTTACCCTTTTACTAGCAAAATAGTTAATATAGGTAAAAAAGAAGTTTGTTTATATTAATATTAAGTAGATTGAAAGGATACCTATTAGAAGATTTATGAGTTGTAATTTGAAATATTTTGATGATTAAATAATTTAAGATTTTACTATGAGTGAAATTTTATTTTTAACTGTGAAGGGAAAAGGTTATTGGGATCGCTTTAGTAGATGGATAACTATTGAAAAATGTCTTTATATTAAAATATGACTTTAGTGTTTTGATGATTTCTACCTACTTATTGACGATAACTTCTGCATTTATTATTATTGTCTTCATTGTTGTTGCTCCAATAGATATTGTTGGTATTGTGAACAAGTTTTAGACACTCTACTTAAGGGACCAAATGTTGAGTCCCACGTCTGATATATGATCTCAAGGAACTTACATCTCGAGTTTGATTTTGCAATTAAGCCAGACTCAAAGTTCATTTTCTTGTTATGATATCAGAGTAAGACTCACACTGTAACATTGTTTATCTGATGTTGGATCCCCATCCTATGCACATTTATTTTTTCCTATTTTTCCCAAAGGACATAATTAAGTAGATTGTTTTGTGCGTAAAATGGTGAATTTTGGCTGTCACAATTCATACTGAGAACGATAGTCCCACCGTCTTGTTAGGTCTACTTCCACATTTATTGTTCAGATGCCTCTATACTCTACTACATTTAGACACAAATTGTTAATCCAATTATAGATTATAATTTTATAATAAGTTCCATTTGTTTTTTATTTTCTACAAATAAATAATATTAATTAGAAAAATCATATACATGAGTTCATTTTGCTATATACGTATCCAATTCTTGTCCCCTTAATGTCGAGAGATCATTTGGATTTGCATATTCTAGACTTCTAGTATAGTGTTATTGAAATAAATATTCTAAGGGAAATCGTCTTTCAAGTACATTGTGAATGTTCATGTATTTAGACAAAGCAAACTCGTAACAGAAAATAAAATCAACGTATATTCAATCATTATTTCGAAATTGTTTTCTATGTCACTTTTTTATTAATTAATAGATCTTCTAAAAACTCAAACCTCATGATAAGGACAATTTTAATTGAGTTTTAGATATGAATGTTAACATAAATGAATATTATTTTTACTTGTAGAAAAGGGGACTTAATATTTATTTATTTTTCATTCCAAATTATGGGTATATGGGAGATTTGACTCACTTGATGTGGACTTTGGTTTTTGTCTTAAGCTAAGCTCTTTGGGTCACCGTTGGGGAAAAAAAATGTCTTGTTATGACTTGTTAGAGTGTGACTTTTACAAAGTGAGTTTGAAAATATTGCAAATAATGACAAGTGAGTTGATAAATCTTAACCTTAACCTTTTCCAAGGGACCACATAGGATTGGCAAAGCCAAGTCTTTTTGCTTCATTTGCCCATACTTTTCATCATCACTCTTTGCTGGTTAAAAGTCAATGCAATATAAATTTGATAGCTTTGTAAATCAATCTTAGAACATACTTCCAGATTTTTTTCAACTTCATAAAATTGAAGTTGACTTCATGCTCTTATGGAATAAAATTGGATAAAAGACTAGGTCAAAAAGTTTTCGAATTATATTCCTCACTTAAAATTGGAGTTGATCAAACTTTACTTCACTTCAAAAGTTAATATATATAAGAGAGGCAGAGTTACAGACCATTTATAAGTTGTCCATAGAGACGGACCCAACATTATAACTTGATTATGTTCTAAGTATTAAATTGATCACTATCTTCGAAAATTATTGGTTCAATATATATATATATATATATATATATACTATTTGTTGAATTTTTTATTAAACTTTGAACTCATATCTTCCACTGTCGGTCCATACCTCCGTTTCTCGTCAGACTAGGACTATGACGACCACTTTTTTCTCGATTAGGCGCACGCTACTCTCATCCATCACATGCCTAATATCGATTCTAAAAATTAGCTCATGAAGTGAAAAAGTTGAAAATCGGTCTCTCTATTTCTATTTGATGTCTTTGTCTTGTGCTAATTATTAACATATACTTAAATAGCGTTTGATCATATATTTTAAAAATAATAAAAATTTACCTTTAAATATTTATTTAGCTATGAAATTTAATATCTTCAAACATTTTCATGTTACCAAAAATTGGCTTTTGGAACTGCCTCACAAAAATATAGTAAATTTTTTCCAAGTAAAATATGCATGTTCAAACTTCAAAATTCACAACGTTAAAAACTTAAAATTTCAAGTTTTAAGCTTTGACTTCAAAATTTATGACCAAGCAAGCTTATAAAATGGTAGTCTAATGTTTTACATTTAGTTCCATAAAAGTGGTTAAACATATATTTGAAATGGGAAAAATATATTAGGATAATTTTGAGAAAAGAAATCAAAGAACTAAAAAATAGGAAGAGTACAAATGCTAGTGTGATAAATCATAGGAAAAAAAAAGTGGGGGTTGGTTTTGGGCGGGGCAAGAAGCCAGCAGATAGCATGTGCAAATAAAATTAGAGCCTGGGACCAGATGACTTAAAAAGTATACCCCCACCCCACTCTATAGAACCAATTCAACAAAATGGTTATTTTTGCAATCTCATAATTTTAGACTTATATGAACTACCTTTTTGCCCTATAATAATGACATGATTTTTGGGACACCTATATATTTCTCTCCCTGGTGTGTATGATTTGCTGTTTCTTCTTAGGCCGGCACAATGTGTGCTGCTTCATTATTATATAAGACTCCTTTCGTTCTAATTTATCTGATGTAATTTGACTGAATATAGAGTTTAAAAAATATGAGAAGATTTCGATTCAAATAAATAAATGACTTTTTGCTAAATAAGTGAAGTTCAAGATGGGTAAAATGTTGATGGTCTTATTAAGTATTTTTTATTAACATAAATGTTAAAATACTTGTTATGTGAAGTATAATTTTATAATGATGATGTTCGAATCGGAATTTGTTGATGGATACCTCATGTTAGTATAAAGTGTAGTATATTGTTGCACTTTGTGTAACTTAAGTTGTAAAAGTATCTACATTCTACCCTTATATATAAACAGAGATACTTGTCATGACTAGATTGTCGTACTGAAATAATATAACCACGTAGAGTGAAAGGTGATTGTTTATTCAAATATCGTTCATCGGTTGGACATTCTTTATCGGAATATTATTGTGAGTGTATAAAAAATTGTAATGTATATACAAGTAGAAGTAGATCCACGATTTCAAAACTAGAATTTATTTCTCACAAGTTTAACCTTTAGATTTTGATTTTTACCTCATTACAACTTTAAAATTACATAAAGGTTAAAAAATATTTTATATTTTTTATAAGCTAAGTTGAGTAATTTTCACTTATATATTTTACTCTTTGTTGAAATCCGAAAATATTGGATCAGTTGAGCCAATTGACCATATGTTACATAGTCCACTACTACTAGTTCTAGTATAGACATTTGATTTAATTGCATAACATTGATAAAAAAAAAATAGAATAGGGATTAATTTGAATCTATCACACTTGAAATTATAAAAGAATAAACGAAACAAGGAAAAAAGTAACCCCACGCTCAATTCTAGAAAAAGATTTTTTTAAAAAAAAAAAAATCTCTCTATATATATAGCAAAAACATAAAAATGTTGATGTGGCGCATTCTAAGGCCTGAATTTCATTTATCTTTTTTATGATTTTTTTTTTAAAAAATCTTCACTTTAAAAAAGACCTAAAATATTTCTTTATCTTTTTACAGAATATTAAATCATGATATTTAATTATCTCCTCATTAATGCCTAATCATAAAAGCTTCAGTTACTAATTCCTTATAATAAAATATATTTTTATTGTAAATAAATTCTTTCAGTTATATTTTTCTATATGCATCATTTAATTACAAAATTTAAGAGGTTTTATTCTTTTATCCTTTAATTACAGAATTTGAAAAGTTTTTTACCATTAACTTTTGAATACTATATAAACAAACATACAACATAACATGCATTGATCTACATCTCTCTTTTTGCATAAATGTTACACCTATCCGATATATATAGCTGATGTTTTGTGTCTTAAATGATAAATGAGTGTTGTGAGAAGGTTGATCAAGGAGTTCTTTTTTTTTTGGTGATGACCATCGAAGTAGTGGATTGCGGCAGAGAATGACTAAGTGATAATTGGGGTCTAACGAAAATCAAAACACTTGTAAAAGTTATATTCAGAAGTCACAAGTAATATGATATATTTTGTAAGCATTGACTCTTATATGAATGTATTTTTTCTTTCCTCTCAAGTAATATGATATATTTTGTAAGCATTGACACTTATATGAATGTATTTTTTTTCCCTCTATCTTTTTTATCTTTTTTTATTGTAGAAGAAAATGATATAACAATATATTTAGTGTAATCTCATAAATTTCTTTCATTAATCTTCTTTTAAGAGTTTTTAAATTTCTTATATCATTAATATAATATATTTTTTTCAGATTTTTGAAATTTTTCCTTATATTAGAATTAAAATATAAATATTTCATAAAAATGTCATCTCATAATTTTTTTTTACTTTCTCATATCATATTTTTATTAGAAAAATATAGAAATCAATGCAATATTTATTGGTATTGAAAAATAAGCAACAAAATAATAATAATTAATATTTCAAAAAAAAAAAAAACAAGTTACATTGAATTTAATACATTAAAATATGAAAAGTTTTACTTTTAATGACATTTATCATATCAATCATTATGCATAATAGTAGTTATATGCTTACATGAACATATAACTAATAATGATTTACTCCGACTGATTTTAATATTAATAATAACAATATCTATTTATATATATATCTTTTCAAAAGAAATATATTTTAAAAAATATTAGTGTTGTTGTCTATGAAACATGAACGAAGAATTATATTTAATTTTATATTTAATTTTTTAGGAGCCTTCCATCAACTTAATAAATGTTACACATTCTCTTTGTTGACATTTCCGTTCCTCCTTTGTAATTCTTTGTTAATTTTAGTTTCGCTTTTAAAAATTTAGAAGTTTTGCAAAATACTTATGAATTAAAATTATTAATTGTGTTTAGATTATATTTCAAAAAATAAACTAACAACTCATTTTAGATTTTAGAAGTTATATTATGTTATTCAACATTCAAAAATAAAAATATATATAATTAAATTTTAAATACGAAGTTTTTATCAATCGCGCGAAGCGCGAGTTGGTTCCCTAGTAATAGTAATAAGACAAGTGTGGAATTTAAATCACCAATTTCATTTATAGAGATGCATTCAATAATTATTACATCATAGAACACTTCAAGCTTAAATATGCACATATATACTGAAGTAATTTTATTAAAGTATTGCATTTCTTTATATGGTCTAGAAAAAAGATGTGTGAATTCACGTGAACTCATATCCATCCACGGCTCTTCCTTAAGGTGCTTCTATATACAGGTCAAAAATAACCCTGACATTGGAGTAATTTATGAGTAAACCTCTTGTTTTCTTTGGCTTCTGGATTTTGCATAAAGGTCAAGATTGTAACTTACTGTGTTATAATAGCTCAATAATCATATGTACCATTATTTACCTAATGATGTACGACTGACACTAACTTTTCAAGAATTAGCATTTATAGTTTGTTGAATAGAAGATTATCAATAAAGTCAAAAACACTATTCAGTGGTGGAGACACCTAAGTATTTGTCTATGTATGTGTTTGTAAATAATTTTTTTTTAAATAAAACAATATGTAAATATTCAAAACGCAAAATTACAAAGGTAATATTAATTTGAGATGGGAAATAAAGCTTCAAAACCAACATAATCATAATCACGTATTCACATACAAGTGTAATAATTGAGACAATATTAGACTAAGAAATATCGCGTAAATAAATTTTGCTTATTATCACGATCCTAGTCTATGGTATGTATTGTTTGTTATGAATTTGTGTTACAAGGTTATGTCGTATTGAACCTCAAAGTACACTACCATGTGAATTTAAGTTATGTACATTCTATTAATCTCTTTACTTTTTCTCTTAAATTTCGATTTGAGATAATTCGTTTGAGTGTCATGTACACTTCATCTTCAAAATTTTATCAACCTCATTGGACGTGCTCTCGCAGCATGCCCTCCATCACGGGTTACACACATGTAACTGTGGACAAAGAAAAACTTGTAAACTCTGCAAAGGCCAAGCCTCCAATTAAGACCAATTTAGTAAAGCAAATGTAGTCAAAAATTGATTATTTTTTTATTTTTTTTAAAAAATGTTGCTCGTGTCAGCAACAAGTGATCCAAGAAAAAAGGTTCAACTGACTCTTCATTAATATGGTCATATATAGTAGAATTTGCCTACACTTTATAAAGCTGCTTACTGACTCACTTGCCTTGTTTTATGTTGCTCAAAAACTTATGAAATGTGAAATATTGTTCCTTCCGTCTACTTTTAATTATTACTATGTAGTATTTTTAAAAAAATTAATTTAATTAATTTTAAAATTAAATTAAATTACATTAATTTGATATATTAAATAAAAAAATTAAATATTAAAAAATTATATAAAAATTACTATAAATTGTAACTTTACATATCAATATGATGAAAAATATATTATAAAATGTTAGTTAAAGCTTGTTTATCATTTAACTCATTTGGCAGAGTTTAAATAGATTTGCAGACAATTCTGAACTTCAATCCCAATGACAAAAAAAAGTATTCTCACTAACGTTGTCAATACATAATATGAACAGAATCAAATATTATCCACTAAGTTTGAAATTTTATTGCATGTGAATTGTGATGATATACTAAGACTACTGTTTCATCTTATCTTTTATAAATTGCAATATTATAATAACTCATTCAATATAAAATGAACTCTTAATTTAAAGTTCCTTTGACGCTCATACGACGCATGCTACTTTTTTTGGTTAAAGAAAATTGACTTTCTAAAAATTTCCTCTTTATCTTAATTTATGTGATATATTTTTTATTTTAATCAATTTAAAAAAGAGTGACATATTTTATATTTAATAAGTAATAATTTAATTTTAAAATGACAATTTTATCCAATCGCATAAACTCAAATAACAACTTATTCCCTCCGTTCCATTAGATGAGTATCTTACTATAAATATTTGTCTCATATTACTTGAGCACTTACTAAATCAAGATAGAATTAATTAATTTTTTTCCATTTTAACCCTACAATTAATATGGCATTTGGAAGTTTAAACAAATTTTGAAGATATAAGAATTTCTTTTTTTAAGAGGTTAATTAATATGAACAAATGACAAAATAGTAAAGTTAATTAATATATTAATGATTTTTTTTAATAACCAAATAAAATAGCAAATATTCATTTAATACGAAACGAAAGAAGTATAAATTAAAACGAGAATGTAATAAGTATTTATTGAATAACCATCTAAAAAATCAATCCTAACATTATTACCATTACTCTTGTTACCACCGGGATAAATCTGACCCCTACACCTATTCCCAAATCCAATAAATATCCATTTTTAACATTGATATGGTTAAGAATCAAGTATCACCAACTTCAAAAAGAAAGTAATATTATCTCCGTCTAATAATAGTTGTCTGCATATTCAACAATATTTGTTCACTTTATAAAATTAATGGATAATTTTTCACCTAATTCATAATTTACCCTTATCATTAATTATAGGTATTTCTCTATTATATTTTTCAAGACATTGTATTTATTATATTCAAAAGATAGTACTCCCTTTGTCCCTAATTACTTGTCCACTTTTGAATTGACACGAAAATAATAATTGACATAGTGAGTTTATCATTTTACCTCTATTAATTATGAAGTGGATGAATTAAAAACTTAAGATTTTCAAAAAGTTCTACTTTTTCAAAGTAATTAATTGAGGGTATAATAAGTAAAAAAAAAAATTGTCCTTTCTTGATTTGTCAAAATAGACAAGTAATTAGGGAGAACTAAAAAGAAAAAAGTGGATAAGTAATTAGAAACAGAGGGAGTAATATCGTAAAATTACTTTTCAATTTATAATTTCTTAAGAAGTGTGCAAAATTAATAGTGAATAAGTATTGTTGGACAGACGGAGTAAAAATAAAATGGAGTGGGGTAAATAACAAGCACAATATGCAAGGGAATAGTTGGCATTTGCTGGATGGCTGTTGCACAAATATTGTTGAACATATGATTTTCTTGCAATCACCATGTTGTACCAATATCACTTACAACTTGCCAAAAACTCATTCCCCACCCCACCCCACCCCCTACCCCCACCCCCTACCCCATAACTAAAGCCAACTGGCAAATTTTGATCCTTCACAAAATTGAGAAAAAAACTAAGACCCAAAGGATAAAGCAAAGGACAAAGCTAGTCTACTATTGAGTGTGCTAACTTTGGTTTTATATATAGACCTTACTTCTTCTCTTTCTCCACTTATAAATACACAACCAATAATCACAATAAAAACACATTATTATTATTTTTTTTTAAAAACCCTTTATTTTTCTTCCTCTGTTTTTTCAAGAAAGACCAAAAAAATACATTTTTTTTTCAAAAAATAAATTTCAAGAATGAATATTTCAGGTTCTGAATGTAGCAGTGGTTGTGAATCTGGATGGACAATGTATTTAGATCAATTTTCAGCAGATCAATACAATAACAGAAGAGATATTAGCCATAATAATAATAATCCATATGGGATTAATTATAAAACAGAGTATGTTAGTAATGAAGATCAAGAAGAAGATGAAGATATGTCTATGGTTTCTGATGCTTCTTCTGGTCCACCACATTTTCATGAAGATTATTGTTTTGATGAAAATGGATATATTTTCTATCCATCTGCTTCTCAAAACACTAAAAAAGCTAAAGAAAAGAGGAAAATTAATGAACAAAAAGTGAAAAAACAGAGTCTTTATCTTGATGACACTGCTAGTTCTCCTTTCTCTAATTTCCCTAAGGTAACTTTGTCAATATAACAACATTTTTCTCATCTTATATTATATTTTTATTTTTTTTGACATTTACCCTTTTTTGTATATATATTTTTTTTCAGGATGAAAGATGTTATAATGATAGAACTTCCATGGAGATGGTAACTGGCTTCTCTGAAACACATTCAAAGGTTATTTCTTCTTATATCATTTTCATTCTTTCGAAAACAGTCTCTTTACCTTTATATGGTAAAGGTAAGGCTGCGAACACAATACGCTATTTAGATCTCACAGTAATTTATGAGATTACACTAAATATATTGTTCTATCATTTTTATTCTATTGGAGACATAAGGCTGTGTACATAATACACTTGTCAGATCTCTTGTGAAATTATACTGAGTATATTATTTACTCATTGTTATTGTTATATAATTTTTACTAACAATGAGAATGTGTTATTCTATTCAGGGTAAATCTGTTTTGGGAAAGCAATTTGGATTCTTGAAAACATCTGTGAGTGGAAGAACTTCATCAGAAAAATCTAGTAAGTAAAAAGGTCCTAGTTTGTTCTTGATACTACAACAATAATAAATACGTCTCAATCTCGAGCAAGTTATAACTTAGAATGAATTATACAAATTCTCTCGATCCATACTTCATGTCGCTCTATTTAAGTTCGTCTCAATTCAATAGCATTACCAAGTTTTACCCAAAACTTCTTTGCATATTTTTTACTAGCTAGACTAAAAATAAATGTTGTAACATGACTTAAACTTAATCTCAACTAATGTACATACTTATCTTCTATTATGTCTAATTATTTTCAGTAGATATTTAATTTTTTTTTTGAAAATTTAATTAATTTTTAGTATTGTGTTTTTATCAGGTGGATTGAAGGGAAGAAAGAGGCAATAAGAATTGGCAAAAAAGTATATTTTTTCTGTGTCTGCAAGCTGCAGTTGAAGAGAGTAAAAGACTTGATGTTTGAGGGGGTGAATAGGGGGCATGAGAAAAATGGGGAAAAAAAAACTTTAGATTTCTGAGGATCTTGTTTTTATCCTCTCTTTTTTTTTTAATTTTTTTTTTAATCTTCTTCCTAGTTATTTTTCCTGTCTATGTAGTGGGAAACAACAGAAAAACATAAATGTCAAAAAAAAAAAAAAAACTTTATTTTATTATCTCTTTCCCACACCAAACAGAAGTCAGGAGAAAAAATAATTAATATTTAGTCCACAATATTTATTTCTTTACAGTTTTATTTATTACATTATCTCATTATTTTATTCTTCAAAAAATACTTTTAACAGATCTGTATAAATTTAAAAAAATGGAAATTATATATTATTCTTTTATTGTTGTAACTGTGAGAATTGCCAGCCTAGCTGAGGGAATTTGATGAACTGATTGAGTTAGTTCAAAATTGATAATGTAATATACTCAAAACCAGAACAAGACATTGTGAATAATGAAATATTAATCCCTTTCAAGTTTCATTTTCTACCAAAAATGAACAACCCCACCTAGTTTTATGACAGCTGTCTACTAAAAATATGATCCATGTATAATTTTGGAGGTGCAATTATTGGTTTTTTACCAATAAGGGCTCATTTGATAGCTGATTTGGAGGTGAGTTACGTAAATATTAAATCATTTATCAGTAAAATATACCATTTTTGGCGGTTGGTTAGAGATTATATGTCATTTATATAAAAATTAATATTGTGTTTAATCTGCAATTTTGGAATTCATATAACTAATATATGTATAAATTATGAAGAAAGTTGTATATTATTTTATGTAGGATAGAAGGTTAAATAACTAATACATATATAAATATAAGGCAATCATGCGTAAGATGCTACAAAAATTCCCTCATAATTAATCTTCGGATTACAATTACATGCATAGCTCTAACCAACTATCAAACGACCCCAAGAATTATGACGAGATGGTAATTAGTATTCCTTCGTCTTTAATATGAGATTTTGGATTCGAACCCAATTGGATACGGGATCGCCTTTGTTACTAAGCGTAGAACTTTTCTATGTGAATTTTTCAATTTAGTTATACTTCAATGGGGATACCGAAGATGTGATAAATGATGAAAAGATTATTGGTTTTTGTATTAATTTAACTTCTTTTCCTTTTTTTACCTCACCAAATTCTTTTAATATTGTAGGTCTTATGATTTTTAAAGAATTTGCCACCCAGATCTTGGAGCATGACATAGATTTCAAGAAAAAGACAAGAGCTCCAGCTATGTGTCCTGAATACTGACAATTTCCCTTCTTGGTACACTAATAGTTTTCACAAAAATTGAAATTATTGAAAATGGTTATGTGGATTTGTTGCTCAAATTAGAATGAATTAATTGGTAAGGTTAATTATTTCTTCTATACCTAGCTAGCTTTTCCCAATAATTATTGATCTTATTGTTGAAGGGTTTGATATTCTCCATGTGTTACATCTTAATCCAACAAAAATGTACTTGTTACACAATTGCCACATGTTGATACACAAATTAAAACAAAAAATATTAAATGAGAAATACCAGATGTCACCTTTCATATGTAGGTAGATATTCTTGCAGGTTCCATGTGATTGGAAGGTGCCCTTTGTCTATGCTTATTTAATGTGTGGCTTAGGGTTTTCTAAAACATTATGTTAATTAAAACCCTAATTAATGCATGCTTCATATACTATCTTATCTGATTTTCAAAATTTACTGGTCTGACAAATTCAAATATTCATGTATAATCGATACATTCAAAGGAAAAACGCTCATCAATAAGAGTTAGTCTCAAAGCTCGAAAATTATATTCATCCATCCTACCACACCTCTAATGAGTGATTCATCCTAATATATACTTTAATATTACCTCAAACAACTCCCAAAATTAAGTCATGATAGATTATAGAAGGTTGCTAGTTTTTTATTCATGAGTAGTTGAGTATATATCCCAAAAAAAGAGGCATTTACCAAATTTGAATTCTTTGGTCATTAATTCATTTAATGAATATTACAAGAATTTAACTTATATGTATTAAAATATTGTGAAATTAGTAACATGCTATAACAAATTAAATTACTCTATAACTAATCTAACACTATTTACATTCCTTATAACTATCATCTCTTGTCAAATTGGATTGAATTATAGTCGAAATATACCACAATGCCAATAAAGGGTAGTTAGAGTTATATACAATAACATATTCAGTGAAGTATGAAAACGATAGAATGTACACAAATTTTATCTTTATTTTTATGAGATAAAAAGGTTATTTCTGATATATTTTACCTTAAAAGAAATTTTTTCGAAGCAGAATTATGAGAAAAATGATTAGAATTACGTCGAAAAACCATTGATAAGATTTTATATATTATCTTTTCATGTATAATGAACATACAAATTAGCAATAATTGTGGAGAAGTTGCATGGTTGCATATAGTTATGTAAGATGAGAAGTAGCTGTCAACTTGATTTCAATGGAAACTTGTGGTGCATATTATTCTTTATTTATAACAAAATTTTGTTGTTTTCTTTATTAACTTGGTTTTAAGTCAAAAGCTTCCTCAGATGCTGACACAAATGTTTGTACATATTATGTTAAAAAAAAAAATAGTAGTAATAATAATAATATGAAGGGGAAAAAAGCAAAGAGTTACGACTTGTTACGTTATTGCTTACACACAATTATATATTATTATTTTATTTTAAAAAGTAGCCAATAATTCATGCGCACACGTGCACGTATAAGTGTTTAAACTTTTTTTAAAAAGGATAAATACAAAGTTTTGATGAATATTTAAAGAGGGAAAAAAACACCAATCTTCACCAATCTCCAATTATTTATTTAATATAATAATTAATAGTATGACTTGGTAAATGAACATGTGAAAAGGGAAAAAACATAGTAGCTACTAGGACAATAAAAATGTCAAAACAGCCTAAATTATGTGCCTTCTATCGATATTATTAAAGTATTTTTTTTCTTATGCCGGATCATTTAAATTTGTGTCGAGTAAGATTTGTTAAAGGATGAATCGTTTTTATTATGATTTTTAAAATATATTTATAGGGTTCGAATTTGACTTTTGATTAAACATGAGATAATTATTTATTTTGATTTTACCATCATCTTGAGTGAAACTAGAGGTGACAAATAAACGAATTGAACTGAATTTGAGTACGTCAAGATGAGTTAAGTTAATAAATAAATGGATCAAGATGAGCTGAAACAGACTAAAAAAGTTTTAATAACTATTTTTAAAAAATATTTTTTAGTACCTAATACAATATATTTTTTCTTTATTGTATACTATAACATATCAAATTTAATTGTCTAAAATTAAGTGAATTAGGCTGAAATATGTTGAATTAATATATAGACGGTTCGATAATTAACTCAAACTTAAACTAATCCTAGGTTAATTTTGTCAACTTAGTGGAAGATAAGTATGAAGAAGGTCAATTAAGAAAAACATTTTTATAGAGTCCCAATTAGTAAAAATTGAGCACGATACTTCAATCCGCACTTTAGGGCGGATTTTGGGATTCCATGGTAGGAATCTTGCCAACTTGGTTGACTTAATAATAATAATAATGAAGTTAAAAAAACAAACTTAACTTCTTAAGTCTTAAAAAGGGTTAAAGTTTAAAGTTTATCTATTAACAAAAAAAACAAGGAAGAACACGTGTACCCAAAAAAGAGAAACTATTTACAAGGGCTATCACCTTACGAAAATACATATATATTCTGATGACATAAAGGAGGTACATGCAGTGTTTTAGTGAAAAGACTGTTCAATTATTATTTGATAACATTAGAGTATATAGATATCATCAGAGTATATATATACTTCGATGGTATCAAGGATGAAGAAGTTGTGATTCAATGAATAGAACCAGGGGAGCCAGGTAAATGGTTTAGGTCATGGGTCCAATCAGGATAAATATATTAGATTGGGTCCAATTTGAGCAAATATTTTGCCTAATTGATTCAATTTGTATAGTTTTTCTACCTAACTATTTATTTTGTCATTTTTTCATAGATTTAACTTATATACATTTACGACCACACACAAATATTATCACATTTTAATTGAATTTCCAAATGGAAACAAAATTCCTCATTTCATGGATCTTGAAACCAAATAGAACTGCCCCACACTCCTCCACAAAGAGATATAGGAGATACAAAATGGATTAAAGTCCAAGAATGTTTTTAAGTATACCTTAAACATGAGTTTCTTAATAATCAATGTTTAGAATGTTTAACATCAACTCATAAGAAAATGAGAGGACATGAGTAGCTAGGGGGGTGGGGGTGGCGTGGGGGGTATTAAATTATGTTGTCAACTTGCACAGTGTTTGGAGCAATGAAAGAAGAACGCCAGGTTAATAATATGGTTGGTCCTAAATTTACAAGTGAAAGTGACAAATTGGACCCCATTCATGTGCTATTGATTGTTATAATAAACCTCTTTGTCTCCCACTTTTTATTTTTGGAATGTTTACGTAAATAATTGGACAGATTTACTATTTACTTGTTTAGTTGATATATATAAATTATATATATTGATTATACATATCATATTTGTATTCATATACATTCGTCAGCTATTTTTTAGTGTAATCATTGGATTTGACGACTTCAAAGTTAAATCTTAATTCTTTTTTCCTTAGTAATTGGAAAAAATCTCAGTTTTTCCCACATCTTTTCATTACAATGTTTTCCAATATATTCATCATTATTTAACTGTTACGAAATGTTTTTCCTTTTTCTCTTACCATTTTGGAATTGTCCTACTCTTAGCACGATAAAAGTGTTCGATTATAGGCTATAGCATGATTTTGATGTTTCAATGACTTAATTAATATGAATGACTTATAGAACTATTGGTTTTTCTAAGTCTTTTTCAAATGTTATCGTTCAAGTTTGTGAAATATTTTACAAGAAAATAAAAATAAATGAGTCTAGAAAACTCAAAGAAATTTTTTTCAATAAAAAAAAAGAGTTTACAAAATTATAGAACAAACTTGCATATATAACATCTGGAATGAGAGACAATTATAGGCAGACACAGATACATGGAACCACAAAATCTTCTAAAAGTAATACCCAAAACTAAGGCTGTTTATGTGACAAGACAACTTAAAATATAGTATCCTCAACATTAACTAGAAAATGACCAATATTATAATTAGGATAGATAATCCAATCTTTGTACACGACAATATATTCAGTGAAATCTCACTAAATAAAGTTTGGAGAGGATAGAGCGTACGTAGACTTTATCACTATCTTGTGGAGGTAGAAATGTTGTTTCCAAAAGACCATTGACTCAAGTACAAGAAAAAGAAAGCATAGCAGTTAACAAGAGAAATAGTATAAAGTCTACGAGAAATAACAACAACATCAGCAAAATTATATGGTAATCGAAATACAATAAACAATATATGGCCGCAAGAGCTACAACGATACAACTAATACTATGCACCAACTTTTGTAAGACAAACGAACATTCTACCCCTACTACTCTTATACGTGACTTCTACTTCATAATTTTTATATGAAATATACAATATATTTTTTCGATAAAAGAGTCTGGATTCAGTTGAAACCCCTTCGATAACTCCATTCCCTCTCAGCCAAAATATTTTCAGCAAAGATTTACATTAATGTTGATAAGGGTCAAAGTAGCATGTGCACAAGGGAACAAGCAATCACATCAATATAATGCTTACGATAGTAGCAAAGCAATTTGGGCATTCAAAAATAAATAAAAATCACACCCTAACAAAGTGATTATGTACCTAACAAAGATTGAAGTTTGAGATTTTTAATTAAAAATAAATGAGTACTTATTATTTCATTATAATCCTGATTAGTCGAACTCTTCTTAATATGCACACTCAATGCACAAATTTAAAAGAGTGTCCTGCAATAATTAATAATCTATTTAGCCAAGTTTTGGGGTGGTCAAAAGTGTTCCTTTTTAAAAGTTGTTTATATTTAAAAAGTGAGGTGATTTGTCAAATTTTTAGGAGAAAATAAGTGTTTATGTAAATAAGAAAAGTTATTTTCCATAGCTAAAAAAATAATTTTTCCCTTAAAGTACTTTTTTGAAAATGATTTATCCCCATGAGACATTCCGGGCAAATTCATTTAGTCGGGCTCCAATATAGGTACTGGACATCAGGTTAGAAATAAAAATAAATAAACTTTTTTGAAAACATTTTTAAAGAAAAATATGCTTAGAATTACTTTTTAAAAGTTTGGTCAAACACAAATTGTTGCTAAAAAAAATATTTTAAAAATTTATTACTCAAATACAAACAATTTCTTCCTAAAACCACTTTTCAAAAAAACTAATTAAAATTTTGGCAAAACTTTCTATACATTCTCTAAATTCATTGACTTGAAAGCAAAAACCGTCTAAATCTTAAACTAATGAATAGACATAGAGCACTTATAATACAAAAAATAAAAAATCATTATTCATGATCAAAAGATAAGGAGAATTTAGTAATTTTTTGTCGGCTTATTAGAAAATCTAATCCAAAACTAGATTTTCCTGATACGCAGATTGAGCTTAGTAAATTTTTCTCAGATCCTACATTGATATAATTAGCAAATCCACTTTATATACATATAGTATAAATATATTGATAAACTAAGTAACTAAAACGAGCTATAAATTCAATGTTAAGTTGAGAATAAATTCATAAACTTTAAATTTCGAGTCTGGTTGTACCCAAGCTGCCTCATGATAACTTGATCATTAATTGGGATTTCAATAATTGGACAAAGACAGTATATAGTTGGATTGGTCTTTCATAGTCATAGTGGCTAAAATATAAAAATTGCATCAGTTGAATTAGACACTTCAAATCAGTGAATGACCAAACAATATATAATTTCTTATATTTGGCCCCTCTAACAGCCTAATATATGTAACTGACAAGTTTGTATCAGAAAGAAATGCTAAATAAGGAGGGGAATGAGCAATGAGCTAACCTTTCTTGTCAGCCTTTCTAAACCTATTGAATTTGCATGTACTCACTTTAGGGGTAGGGGTAGGGGTAGGGGGGTGTTAGGTAGAAAGGAAAATGTTTTTTCAGAAAAATAAATGTTTTTTTGTGTGTTTGGTACGTAAGTAAAAATAAACAAATAATATTTTAAAATATTTATGTCATCTAGATAAATATTATGGTAGGTGTGGGTATGGATGAGTGCAAATAATGCAATGGTGTACACAGAATTTTTACGCAAAATTTTTCCTCAGTGGTGTCACCTTTTAACCGTCGTAAAAATAGGGTGTGTTGGAGGATGGTGATCAATGACACGATCAATATAAAATGTCATTTGTGGGACTTATTTTCACCAAGAAAGTCATTTTCAAAAAAGCTTTATTTTACTAAAAAATGTTTTCAAATTTTTTTTGAACATGAAACAATGTGAAGGAAAAATATTTTCATCCAGACCAATCACACCCTTGATCCTTTCATCTTTTGATTATTTTTAAAAAAAATTATATATATTAAAGCTTCGAATAAATTATATTGAGTTCATATAAAGTCATATGCAACATTCTAAATTCGCCCTTACACCCATATTTAATTGATCAAAAATATTTTTAAAAATAAAAGAAAATGACTTTTCTATTAAAAAAAGGAAAAATAAACTTCAACTTATTGTCTTCTCCCAAACTCCCACTTTGCCCACATCCCATCCCTTTAAGTACTTCTACATTACGAATAAATGTTCTTGATACAATATTTTCTTTACATGCATTCCAAACACCATAAAATAAGTAAAAGAAAACTTATTCTTTATCAATCTGGCGTTATGATAAAGAACAGTTAGATTGTATCCATTTAACTCTCGTATATAAAAATAATAAATGTATATTGAACTTCAAAATTGATTTCACAGGTTAACTGGACTATCAAAAGAATACATTACACAACACGCTTTCATCACCACTTCCCCCAAGTGACAACAAAGAAAAACCTAACACTGCAGATGGACTTGAATCACCCCGCTATATTTCCCTAGTAAAATGAAACAAAAACTACCTGGCACGAAATAAGTTATGTCCCGAAAATATGTCTGTGAACAGGTGTAGTATCAAAACTTTTAACCACTTGAATCCAAGGTTTGTCTATGATTAAGGTAGACGTTTTTGAAAGATGTCCAACAAATAAGACGGGGTCTCTGAAGGCATGAAGCTCAAAATTCTTTCTACCATTTAGTTTCGTCTCCAAGTCACGTCCCTTTAACTTGCGCTTCAAACTTCCATTCACAAGAGTACTATATAGCTTCTTTGAAGCTAGATCTTGACCATTGGCCAAGTCAGCCTCATCATCACCATCCACTGGCTTCCCAAAGTCAATCAAGCACATCGCCCTGTTGGTTAGATTATTAGCAGATATCATTATTATAGTGATCGGATACAAAATAGAACATTTAACACTTTATTTCCTTGTTATTTGACGTGACATAAAACATTACATCTCAACTAAGACCAAAAGGAACAGACCTATTGATATGTTTTCATTTGTCAGAGCAAAATACAAGTGTTGTAGCATGCAGCATAATACTGAGAAACATAGAGCCACTAATAATCTTTTTATTATCAGTAAATAAGAGATTATTAATAGAATGGAAAAGGGTCAAAACTGCCCTTAAACTATGTGAAAGAGACCACTTATACCCTCCGTTACATTTTAGGATAAAAAATGCCCCCGCTGTTATCCTAAGGGACCACGATTACCCTTAAGACTTAACAGAAGTGATGTGGCAAGCCACTAATTTTGCCACCTAGGCTTGCCAACTAGGACACCCACTAAATTTTTTGACCCAATTAGTAATTCAACCCTAACTCATTTTTGTTGGACCCAACCCACTAAAATTAAGAGGGAAACATCATTTTTTCACCTCATTCTGTTTTACTATAATTCACCACATACGAGGATTTTTTCAAGACTTTTACGAGCTTAAGCTTACTTGCACCAGGATTGCGTGCCACCATAGATTTAAAAACTATGCTCTGGCACCATTCCATGCTTAGAAAGCTTGAGCTCGTGTTTTATATGGCTTTCCACAAATTTTGAGAAGCTCCACTTATGTGGTGATTATACCCCACAACCACAAGCCGACTACATCAAAAGTTTCTACGTTTTCAGCTTGTTGTCTAGCGGATTAGCACTACGACAAATATAGGAGGGTGATTGATAAAATGCGAATACAAGATTTTAAACATATAGGGGCATATTAATGTTGCATCCACTTGTCTCTTACAATGATGAATTTCAATGATTTTGGTTGTAATGTATAACACCAGAGAACCATGAAGTTCAATTTTCAAGCTTATGCATCTTTTCTAGTCCATTGTGTCATTATATTTTAAAGCTAGCATTCCTAAGGTAAGAGATGTAAGGTAGACAATTAAAATCTCTTGTATCAGTTAAGAATCAAAGTATTAAAAATCTCTTGCTTCCCCTGCTTATTTACAACTTGAAAATTGAACTTCATAAGCTTAATAGTAAAACGGAATGAGGTGAAAAAAAGATGATGCTTCCCTCTTAATTTTAGTGGGTTGGGTCCAACAAAAATGAGTTAGGGTTGAATTATTAATTGGGACAAATTTTTTAGTGGGTATCCTAGTTGGCAAGCCTGTGGCGAAATTAGTGTCATGTGGCTTGCCACATCACTTCTGTTAAGTCTTAAGGGTAACTGTGGTCTCTTAGGATAACAGTGGGGACATTTTTGATCCTAAAATGTAACGGAGGGTATAAGTGGTCTATTTCACATAGTTCAGGGGAATTTTTGACCCTTTTCCATTAATAGAATAAAGCCAGAGACCAAGATGGTGATTGGCTGGCACAAAACTGAGTCCCCTGCGCAAAATAAAAGGGGATAATAACATAGAGCCACTAATAATTGCTGGTGAAACATAGAGCCATATACAGTTGTTGATTACTATGTTTTCCGGGTCATTCAATAAGCTTCTAAGATAAACTTGAACAAGTAATTAAAGGTCACATGGTCATGTCAGTCAGTATACTTCCCAAAATAGAGCTAGAAAGGAAAGAAAAACTCATCATTATAAATGCTTTCGGAATACTCAGAAACCAGGTAGCTGCCAAATGAACCATGACATGCAAGGTAAAAGATTGCGTCTCAACTCTGAGTATTTTTAGTTTTAGCCTAAAAGAAAAGAGTCTAATCCACCTTTCGGCTTACTTTTCTCTCAAAGAAGTGTTAACTCCATAATGAGACCCTCTATAGGAATTACTAAGTGACTTTGATTTTCATTATGACCAAAGTGACTTTGATTTTTAAAAAGCAAGTAATAATCAACAAATAAAAATAGTGACCACAATTATAAATACAAAAGATAAATGATCAGATCTGTCAAAAAACAGTAAAACCAACCTTGAACTATAGGCAATGACAGATGAAGAAGCGGAAGACGGTGGGAATGAAATCCCAATCACTTCTCCGGGAAATTCTTGATATCTTCTCGGCAGTGCAAATGTATTATGATTCGACCATTCCCCTAACTGCTTAGCTTCAACATCTAAGGCATATACCTGGTTCGAAGAAGTTGATACTATAAGCACATTGCTATTTTGAGGACTAAAACCACCAGCTGTAACTGAATGACCACCCAATCTTGATATAAACCAATGTTGCCTGCTCCATGACAAAATTCATTCAGACCCAAAAGAAACGAGAATACAAAATGATCGCTCAAAGGATAAGTAAATGATTTCTTAGATAGTTGAGGTGTCCCAAGGAAATGGAAAAGACATCTTAAAACAATAGCAAAAACGATAAAAAGCATCTTAATACCTCTGTGTCTCTAAATTAAATATATACACATCTCCAAAGCAGTTTATAGTAGCTAGCCATTGCCCGTCGATGCTGATGAACATTCTAGTTATGGGAGGTTCAGCAGGTAATAGTTCTTCAACATGCTCTTCACGACGAGGTGTGAAAACATGAACTAGTTCTGAGCTTCCTACTTCCACCACCTAGAGACAAAGCTAAAACTTCAGAAAATGGCTCAGATTAAATTCATAGCCTAAATAAAAATAGTGAGTTTAATGTTTCAGATTTATCCGTAGCTTAAATATCAAACAGTTCTTGCAAGCAATGGTCATAAGATTCCCTCCCAAAGATGTCGGTCTTCAGAACTGCTGACTATGACCCCTACCCACCAACCACACCCACCCTACCCTCCCTTATCCTCACATCTCACACTTGCTCCCCCTTCTTCTGTCTATTTGCCCACTCCCTCAGCCTCTTTCCAGTGCCTATCAACAGGCTATCACTGCCATACCATCAACCTCCACTTCCTGCTTCTAGATCTCCTCCCTTCATCATCTCCTATGATGCAGTTTGGTGGTAGGATTGCACCACCAGGGAGAACCATGACAAGTTAGGTGGTCAGAGTTCAGGAAGGCAGGATTCAACAGCAGCAAAGGTGGTTAGTTCTATAGTCATGTTCCTTAACCATGAGAACCTTACTTCCTACAACTTTTGTTTATCGATCCCTACTGTCCTAAAACTTTTGTTTATCGATCCCTACTGTCCTAAAACTTTTGTTTATCGATCCCTACTGACCTAAAACTTTTGTTTATCGATCCCTACTGTCCTAAAACTTTGTTTATCGATCCCTACTGTCCTAAAACTTTTGTTTATCAATCCCTACTGTCCTAAAACTTTTGTTTATCGATCCCTAATGTCCTAAAACTTGCTACTATGAATTTCCTAGTAAAGCCAAAAAGAAGATGGCAAGCTAACTCCCTGCAACTTAGGAGTGCGGTAAGACTCAAAATGTCCATTTACTTCTATTTAAAAGTACAGTAGAAAATAAAAGAGAGAAGAAGGTAAACTGGACAAGGTACTGACATAAACCCTTCTGTCACACCCTGCTATCATCAACCGAGAAGAATCAGCACTGAAAACCATTGAATGGGCAAATGGCAGATCCAAAGGAAGATGGCTTTTGTTGACTGCCCATGGACTCTTACTGGAAGCAATTCTCTTAAGCTCAAAAAGGCAGCATTTTACATGATCAGAAAAAGCAAAAAGTGCACCAGAAGGAGAAATTGCACTACATGTTATTTTCCTTGGAGCTTTACACTTAACTCGGGCAACCAGATCTGTCTTAGCAGCTCCACCAGACACAGCTCGAACTAACAAAACATCAATCCAGTAGGAAGCTTGGATTAAGAGTAATGCAGCCTGATTAAATATTGTATTTACTGCAAGTTGTATATGCGGCCTCTGCGGTACAGGACAAATATCATGTGGAGAAAACTTGGTAAACTCCCTCGCAGAGTATGCAAAAAGTTTAGTGTCATCACCACCTGACATAAGCATCGGCACGCCTAAATGTGCCCATTTATGGTAACTGGAATCAAGGTGCTTCGACCTAGATCGAGGTATCTTTAAGTCCCGTTCAACTATGGTATCTGAAAGGAAAATGAAGACGATTAACAATAGAACAGAACCACAAAACCCAAACAGACTGTACGAAGACAACTCTGCGAGAATTAAAAATTCAGTTAGAAAAAGGGGCAAAGGATTAATTTTATTATCAGAGGATACAAATGAACTAACCTTTGTGACTGATGGGCACAGCAATAGTCAAGGCCCTCACATCATGTGTGTGGGCCCTCACATGACTAATATAAACCCATTTTTTCATGACACTGGAGGTTACATTTCCTTCGTTAGCCCCAGCAAAATCCACAGAGAGCTTATAAAGTACAACCTAAAAATCAGTAGCGTATTGTCAGCAGCTATGGCAGAGCATGTTTGCCTGTCATCTCTGAACAGTTATAAACTACTTCCTCTGTTCACTTTTACTGTCCCTATCCTAATAGATTTTTACTTTTACTCGTCACTTTTAACATATCAAGAAAAGAAAATTAGTTTTCCATGTTTTACCCTTAGCATTAATTACTTATTCCCCAAATCACTTGCCCACACCTAATACTAAACATTAATTAATAGAGGTAGTGTGGTAAAATAACCATGTCAATCATTATTTTCTTAATGCCGTGCCAATTCCAAATGTGACAAGTAAAAGTAAATGGAGGGAGAGTACAATATTCCTCAGTAAAATATTTAGTTGAAAAGATTATACACTGGAAAAAAAGGTAACTACAGATTACTGCATAATTATTGAAGCATGGTTACACCAGTGTTTCAAAAGGCATTCCTCGGCAAGCCTCAAGGTGGAGCATAGTACAAAACGCACAGGGGAGATCTGTGGGGAGTCAAAGTATCATAAGGCATAAGCCCCATCAATCTGAGCATATGCTTAGGCGTTGGGTGAGTTTTTCTTTTGGGGCGTAAGCCCAAAAAATCTCTCCTAATTAAAATTGTTGAAAGTAGGTAGGATGGTATTGTCTTGTTGTCAATATTAGTAGTCATAGTATTACTCTTGTAGTTTCTTGTTCTTTGATTTATGTTGTTTCGTGTAGTTTGATTATAGTATTATTTTGTTGTAGTATTATTCTGCTAATATATGTTGATTTGGTTACTGTTTGTTGTTTCTTGTTTCTTGTACCTCCCTCCTTTTCATAGATTGTTTTTGTCTAGAGTCAAGGCTATATAGGAAATAGCTTCTCTACCTCTGAAGTAAGAGGTGTGGTCCGCGTACACCCTCCCCAGATCCCACTTTGTGAAACTACATTTGGTATGTTGTGTAGGGAGAAGAGATTTTGAGTATTTTTATTTTTTTTGGGACAAAAAACTTAAGCCTGAAAACATTCTTTGAAGCTCTTACATATGTGAAATTAACAAGATAAAACCAACAAAATATCACCAAACATACTTCAAATAAGAATATTTGGTTGAAGGTGAATCTTTTTGTCGAAAAAGTGCAAGTTAACAAAAGCTGCAAATGTATGCTCCGATGGAGGGTGGGGTCACTTTTTCCATACAAAGCACACACCAGTAAACAGTACCAGCAGTGCTTGTTTCAAAACAACCCAGTCATTTTCCAGAACAAACACCAACCCAAGAATCTCGGACTAGCTATTTTGACCATCCAATGGGCTAAAATAAAAAGACGCACCGCACCATTATCTTAGTTTCAACATTTAAAATAGCAGGGGGACAAACCCCTACAACTCCAACCGAAAGTTTTCTTTTTCTAGGGGTTGACATTTATATACCTGACCATCAGAGCCAGCAGAAAAAACCCTAGTGTGGCTGGGAGATGCTGCTAAAGCATTTACGTCGCCTTTATGATTGGAAAGTGCATTCACAAGAGTCCCATGTTGGGTATCCCAGAACTGAACACTCCCGGTACTATCAGCACTGACGAGGGTACCACATCTGGAAACAATATGAAATTAAGGAAAAATTGGAACATCATACAGAGCATTCTTAAAAAAGGGGAGAAATGAACTTCTTTTCTTCACATATATTTAATGCAAGCATTTCCAATTTAATTTTCACCTCAATGCAAGTAGCGACCATATGCATAATTCAGATCCACTACCCAGCCCTCCAAGACCAACTGATATCCTGTAGATTTCATGAGTGACTTCAGCATCCCAGCATCTTATAACCCTGCAAAGAAACAACTTCCATCAGAAATTCACCGTGGACATAATATAAAAAAGTAATTTCATGCCTCAACCTTTCTGTCTTTTTTGAGTTTTCATTAGAAATCAACTGGTAGGCTATATCAAAAATGAAACATACCCATCACTACTCCCAGAAAATATCCTATTTGCATCAGAACTCCAAGTGACACTCAATGTACGTCCTGCAAAAAAAATAAAAATACAAATCTATAATACCAAGTGACATTCATATATGTGCTGTGACTCTTAAGGGTAGCTGTCTCACCCTTGACACTTGGAGATGATCTTTTGAAAGTTAAATTTTTATCATCATCAACTATATAGATTCTTACACGGCCATCATCACAAGCAAATGCTATTCGGCTATGATCACTAGCATGATCCTCGTGAAGCTCTACAGAGTCATCACCATCTTCGCTTTCACTGCTGTCACTGTCACTGCTCTCACTATTTCTATGATTAACATGACCATTCTCATAATGCTTTGGAGACTGCTTTTGATTCAGCTGTGAATTACTGCATGGCTCCACAGCCATCTGCCATATTGCAACATCAATAGAATCTAGCGCAATCTGCAAACAACCATAGCAACAATAACATTACTTGATTCACATCAAACAAAGCATAAAGTGATTAAATAATGACAAACAGCACAACAAAATGCAAAAAATGTCTGTCTTTCACGGTAGTCAACTTTCACTAGGCCTTCATTTCTATATTAAAAGGTACATTCTTTTCATCCTACCTCCTACACCGGAGCTAATAATCAATTCCGCCCCATTCCCTTACAATGGTCTCTAAGATTTCTGGTAAGCATTGCAATTGCAACTCTATCCAAGCATAAGCTACTTACTGGTAATAAAAATAGCTTAGAATAGTAGGAAATCTCCAGAGTACAGCAATAAACAGCTCAACATTTGCAATGCCATTCAACAAAAACAATTAAAAGCAAAGATTTTTTTTTTCACACACCTGTCTCAAATCAAAAAGGTCCCATTCAGAAACTGATCCATCAATACTGGAAGAAAACAACCGTCCAGCAGGCGAACCACCGGAGCCCGACCGACACCAAACCAGCGAAGAAACCCTAGAATTTGGATTCCCGTGTATTGTCTAACCACAAAAACAAATCCAAAACTTCAATTGCCATAATAACCCGAAGAAACATACAAATATAAGCAAAATACAAGTACGTACAAGCTGACAGTGCCAGCCGACTGATCCAGGAGAAACAAGCCAAATCTCAAGAGAACCGTCCTCACGTGCGGCGGCGACTTGAGAATCGTCGGCGCTGGTAGCTAAGGCTACCACCGGTGATGGCTTCCACTCAACTGAGCTGCTCCGATGAACTTCGAGCATCTCCGGAGCTAAAGATTACAGCTTTTTGTGAAGAGTTTTTTCGACTGATTGGTGAAGGGGCAGTGAAGAAGATGAGAAGTGAAAGGGGAAAAGAGAAGACAATAGGTCATCAGCACAAGCTAGGTTTTTTCCGAGGGTTTAAGCGCCAACGGATCGGTCGGGTATCATACCGGATCCTCTTGGAAGAAACGGGTCAGTCAACTCCGTACGAGTACTAATTTAATTAGGCATGAAGTACATAAATAAAAAATAAATTTTGTGATTTTAAACTAAAAATATTTATTATATATGCAATATTTTTCATCCTTGTCTGGTATTTACTTTAGTTCATATTAAGTGAATTGTTGATTTTTCTTATTGTTCAAAATAAATCAACTATTCAACATATTAGAAAGTTATTGAGATTCTTTTTCCACATTTATCTTTCGTTCAGTAGATTTTTTACTACTTTACATTTTCTAGGAGATTAATTTGAATTAATAGAAAAGGTAATTGTGAAAAGTAGCCTTTAATTTAAAATTTATGTCCTTAATATTTTCCTTAATGATCTAAACTCCCGATAATTCATTTAAAATATGAACTAGAGGATGTATTGACTTGGTGCATTATATAAGGAACAATTAATAAAATGATATTTTTATTAATTCACGTTTTAATATAATAAATTTAATGCTTCAAAAATGACCATATGCATAATTAATAATAAGGATAATTTATCTAATGAATTGAGATATCTTATCGATGAAAAAATATTATGAGTAAGTTGATGTTATCCAATGGAATAATGTTGGAGTTTTTATTTATTATTAAATATAAGGACTAACATTAATTTACTTGACAATAGTGAAGGCTCATTGAAAATCTCTTAAAAGATCTATAATGGGAGACTCATTATATTAATTTTAAAATCTTCAAATAAAGTGTTTTTCTTTAATTTCCATAATCAAACGCTCACTTAATTGCTCGTTAATGCAATGCACAATATCAAGAAAAGGAGAGGTAATAATTCTTGTCTTAATAATTATAAAATAACAACATACCAGTAATTATACAAATGAAATCTGAAGAAATAATATGTCCGTAGACCTTAGTCTTATCATACGAAGATAAAATGACTATTTCCGATAAAATCTCGATTCAACTAAATCATTTAAAAGCAGACACTAACGTCAATTACTGGCTAATAGCTTCAATAGTCTATAAAGGATTATGGGATATCCATCTTTTGAACATATTAAAGCTCTCTACCCTTTTATACTCAGGTGCTACATGTCCTGCTCCCTGTTTAAAATAAATAAATAACAAAAAAAAAAAACTTATTAATTAATTAAGAGGGAAAAATAAAAATCAAATACAATAAAACAAACCAATGTGAAGGAAAATAATAATGTTAAACAAATAAAGTTCTTGCCTTTACTGTTGCAAATGTCATCTTATTGGCATATGATCTTGTGTATCTACAAAAATGTATAAATAAATAAATAAATAAAATTTAGTATCTATAATGATAAAGAAACAATTAAACTAATAGTTCATTTATTCAGACTTTTAAAATCTACTTATTTTGAAAAACACTTTTTATCAAAAGTGAAAAGAAACATTTTTTTGATGAATAGCAAGTTATGGGACTAATCAATTTGAAAAAAACGACAATATGAGAGTAGCAATTTATGCTCGAGTAAAATTTTTAAAAAATACCCGGCAACTTGACCATTAACGATCCATTGACGCCAATTATCAACAATTGAATAATTCAGTGATTTAATCCATGCTTCTGTAGATAGGAATGGTACACCCATGTCATGATCACCACTGTTTCAACAAAAAAAAAAGTTTAAAATTACTTATTCACAATTTTTTAAATTTATTTTGAGATTAATAATATGAACAAACGAATACATTAATTAAGAAAAATAAATTAATTACCTATATATAAGTGATCGATAACCTTTAGCGCTATGATTTACGTGATATGAAATACTGTCCATAGAGGTAAATGTATAGTATTTTTTAATACCATTTTGCTTGCATCTTGCCCAGTGATCTATAGTTCCCTGGTAAAAAAAAAAAAAGGAAAAACAATACTCAACATTTATGTATACTGATGATAATATATTATTTTTCAAAAAAATTGATCTATACCTAGTACCAATGATTACTCTTATGATGATCTAAAAATTAGAACGGAAACATACTATAACAATTTAAATTACGTTATTAATATGATAGTCCGTTTCTTTTTTATTTATAAAGCTTAAATTCATGACATATACTTTATTTGATCGATCTTTGAAAGGTTAAAGGTAGTATTTTTTTAAAAATAAAAAATACTTAAGTTAAATAATGTTTTTTTTTCAAAAAAAAAAAATCATATGAAAAAATCACAATTACAAAGTTTTTCACAATTTGATACTTAAAAGTATTTATTAAAAATACTTATTCAAATTACTAATATATATATAATTTAGTCAAACACAAACTGATGCATGATTGCAAACCTTTCGAACATGGAGAGCTTTCTGGACTCGAGGGTCATTTGCCCAATAATTTGAGATTTCGTGTCTATCAACCTGCAACCATGATAACATTATATTTAATATTGATGTTTTACCAAATCAATGATAGCATTATATTTGTTTGGAAATACTCTTCTATGATCTAGTTATGGTCAATTAGTGTATGTCTTATCTCATTTGTTAGAGTAAAAAATAGATTAATTTTTTAAAAATTGTTATCATTTTTCAAGTTTCACATCTAAAATATTAGGTATTACTAGAGCCCCTTGAACAATTATAAACTCATATAAAAAATAACCTCGCAAGAATATGACATGATCCAAAAAGTTTCAAGTGGGTAGTACACGTAACCTCCACCCCCTAAACAATAATCTTTTTTTGGTTATGTTCACAAAACTATATGAGCTATCATGAATTCATTGTCAAGACTTTCTTCATTTCTCACACTGTCACACTCCTTTCAGCAAGTTATCTCAAATATTTTACCATATATATATATATTCCATCGGAAGAGATTTTAATCTAAAGGGAGTATAGTCGAAGAGGTAACACGAAGAACACCTAATGATTTAAATATAAAACTCACAAAATCACAATAATTTAAAGAAATTTTAACTTATTCACTTAATTTTATTACTTGATTAATAGATTTGATGTAAACACGGAATGAATTCGAGTAAATTTTTACCCTAGAAATACTTACAAGCTTTCCATAACAGCTGGGTGAGATGGCATTCTCTTGAATAGATCTTCTTCTCCCTCTAAATATAGATGGAAATGGGCTTTTCAATTCAGTTTCTGATCCACACATGGGTTCTAAAACTTGTTGATCATTAATATTGTTCAACAGCTACAAAATTTGCAAATTCAACAAATTAATTACTACTAACCAATTAATTAAGGAAATCTTAATGATAATTGTATTTAAGAAATTATTAACCTCATCCAAAATATCTAGATCTTGGGTGCATTGAGCATTAGTGGGAGCAAACTCCTCTCTGTATTCTCCTTTGCAATTTTGCACCATTGACTGTTATGGAAAAAAACATCTTTAATCAAACTTTCAAAATCTGTTTATTTTAAAAATTACTTTTTGTCATACGTGCTTTCCAGAAAAGAACTTTCATATAATACTAATCAATTTGAAAAGTATTTTTGTTTGTATCATAACATCGATTTTGTATGTTTTATCAAACTTTTAAAAAGTGTTCACGGGAAAAACTATTTTTTTCAACTTCTGAAAAACAAAAGAAAATAATAAAAGAATTGGGGTAAGGAAATGAGAGAGGATTACAAGGTAGAGAATCGAACACTCACCAACAAGGTGAAAGTTCATGTAGTCAACGAATATAGGTAACTAAGATTTCTCGAAGAAAAAATATTAATTAAAATCTGATTTCTATTACTACTCAAAACCACTTTTTTTTTTTTGAATCGCCCTATATATTACCTGATAAAGTTCATTAGGAATGATTCCCATGCCAAGAAGAAATGGAATAACAAAATTTTTTTCTTCAGGAAATGTTAAAGGGTTTCCGAGTAAATAACCCTGAAATTAACCAAAACAACTGAGATTAGATTAAACTGTTAATTACACTACTACTACTACTAATAATAAAAAAAAGATTAAGAAAAGAATGAACATAATTAGAAACCTTAAGGTTAATCAAAGGCTTGTTGCCTGCTTCAATTCCTACAATTAAGATCACGCAACTCTTAAGTAATTAGACAAACAATGCTACTAATAAACAGTAAAATAACTTGAAAACTCTGTAATTAGATACATAAAACTATGATTAATTATATGAAGTTGATTAGTAATTATAATTACCATCTGATATCAGTTGGACAACACGTGGAAGAACGACACCAGAATATGAATCTCCACCCAAATAAAAATTATTTGAACTGAATTCTGGATGATCAACGAGCCACTGCAATTAATGATTAGAAACAATTAGGACGAGCTCACTCACATACTAAATAGGTGACTCGAAATTATAGTACTAGCTATAGTTGATTCGTTCTCTCAAGATAACGCGGATTAACAACTAACAAGCGAGAGTCGAGAGGAGAGCAAGTTGTATCTAATATACATACCTTAAGTAAAAATTCATAGACGTGCTTAAATGCATCAACATCAATGACATGCATTGCTTCTGGTGTTGTTGCATATGAAAATCCAGTATTTACAGGTTGCTCTAAGAAAATTATGTTTGCAACCTAATAATTTAGAAAATATTACAACAATTAAATATAATTCAAATTCACCTTAAACTAATAAAGATATACAAGAATCATAGGCAATGTAATTACCTTGGTCCATGAGTTTGGAGTCACTCCAAGTGTTGGTAGACTCCCATTATACTTTTTTTGTTTGTAATATAATGGCCCTGAATTATTAATCAACAACCTTAAGTAAAATTAATCAACAACAATCATATAAATTGCATCACAGGAAATGCTTGCATCAAACATCAATAGGAAAATGCTTAAATATGCCATCAAATTTTGAAAAAAAGGCTCATCTATGCCATCGGTTAAAAGTTTGGCTCATCTATGCCATTTCCGTTTAAGAAAAGGAGCATCCATGCCATTATTTGTTAACTAGAAATGACATAGATGAGCCAAACTTTTAACTGGATGACATAGATGAGTCTTGTCTCAAAGTTTGATGGTATATTTGAGTCTTTTCCTTTTTAAAAATGATTTAACAATGACGTGGCCGAATCATAATTAACTATGTGTGAAAAATGGTTTTGCAAAATCTGAACTTTTGCAAAATCTGAACTTTTTTAAGTTAACAAATAATGGCATGGATGAGCCTTTTCTCAAACGAAAATGACATAGATGAGCCAAACTTTAAACGAATGACATAGATAAGCCTTTTCCCAACATTAATTAATCTCAAAAGAAATTGGTTTTTATGCATTGACAGTGTAAACAGGTCACTTATAAGATAACTACATAAAATTATTTATGATAAAGATAGGCGGATACAGAGTACTGGTATCAGATTCATCTGAATCAATTATTTTGATGCAAAATATAAATTTATTTATAAAAATCATGAAAATTGCAATAACCAGTAAATATGAACCCATAACTACAAAGAATCTTAAACACTATTCTTTTCGACTGTAACATACTAGGAATCTTAAAGATTGAACCCGTAAAATTTAAATTCGCCTTTAGAAGAATGGAACTATACTTACCAATTTCATAGACAACTCCATTGAAAGAAGAGCAACCAGGTCCTCCAGTGAGCCACAATATAAGAGGATCATTTCCAGGGTCTGATTCTGATTTAATAAAATAATAAAATAGCTGATGTTTCTCTTCTTTACCCACACCTACATACCTGAATCATGTAAATATTTAATTCTAATTATTTCAACTTAACATTTTTAAAAAATTTAATTTGTAAGCCATTTTAATTTATTTCGGCACAAAGTTTAAAAAATAATTATTTTTAAAGATTTGTAATTTTAAATATATTTGATATTTTTATAACTTATAAAAATTATACTAACAAATATGAAATTTGAAATCTTGAAAATAAAATACGATAGGTACTAGCTAGTGCAACAACTAAAAATAGCCTAAAGATATAAATATTATTTATACGGACAATCTAGATTACTTGCACTGTTTTAGATATTATTGCAAATTAGTACTCCTATATTTTTTATAATTGAATATATTCACCTTAGCCAGAGTAATAAATATGAGTTTTGGGTCAAAAACATCCCTCAATTATACCCAACTCTTAAATTACATCCTTTCCCTATCATAATAAACAAAAAGCATCCCTAAACTATCCAAAAACTTGCAAATTACATCCCTCCGTTAGTTTATAACGGCTTCAACTAGAAGTGCATGACTATCCCTTATCAAACGGCTGCAATTTGGACAGTTAACGATAAGAAAATTCAACAAATCTTAATATCAAATCAATACATTATTGTTCAGTTGAAGAAATAAAAATTAATGCAATAATATTCTTACCAAAAATTGATAAGGATATCTATATGTTTGTTATTTTCAACATGTAAATAATTGATCTATTAGTAAACGTCAAAATTGTTTTATAAATTCCAAATGAATAACTATTAATTATATATAAAAGTCTTCAAGTTATAAAGGTAAAATTAAAGATGAATTATGTATCTCATTTGTACACGATGTAAACTATATTAATTATAAAAATCTTCACAATATAAGAGTAAGACTATGTACACATCACCCTTCTCATACCCACTTATAGAATTACACTGAATATATATATATATATATATATATTATTGTGATTAAAAAACAAATTATGTATCTCATTTACATATGATGTTATATTTATTTTATCTAAACATTAAAATTGGAATAATATAAATGAGAAAAGCTATATAAAAATTTAAAAGAGAAGAAACTATTTTTCATGTTATTCTGCACATTCCATAAATTAACCTCACCAAACATCTATTCCTTGTAGCTATATTAGAGCTATTGGAAAGCAAGGTATATGGGTGGAGTATTTATCTTCCACTTTTTCTTATCTATATTTTTCCAAATGATAAATAAAAATGAAAGAAACGTAAGCTTATGTTTTGGCTTTTTGCTGAAGAATGATAAATAATGGTAGATTTGTAGGGATAAGTCAAGTGCATGACATAATTTTTGTTTGAATCTGTTAGTTTTTGACAGAAAACTAAGAGAGGGTGTAACTTGTCACTTCTAGGATAGTTCAAGGATGCTATTTATTCATTGTAATAATATAAGGATGTAGTTTAAGTTTGAGTTATAATTGAGGGATGTTTTTGGCCATTTACTCTAATAAATATAATAGTCAAACTGCATTATTTAGCCTCACGTAAGATGAGTGTCCATAATATTATATCAATATATATATACATAAAATAGCTATATCTAATTGGGTAAGATGAGTGTCGATAATATTATATTAATTTAAAAAAAGTATATACATAAAATATCTATTATTCTATATCTAATTGTATAGAGAGAGCACACATTCACGTGGTGAATCATAATTAACTGTTTCTCTAGATTTGCTGAGCTAGATGCCATTTTTTTTTGCAATCAGTAAACTGTGGGAGAAATTGTTAGATCTATCGTCTTTGCTAGTAATGTGAGAGCTAAAATTATGATTCAAATTCTACCCTCTAGTAGAGTTGTTACCCGTTTTGATACAAGCAAATTAAAACTGGATTGAGTTTTGATCCGTCCAAATTTGACCCAATCATAAAACTTGCTCTAAGCTATACAATTGTTAAATAAGTAAAAGAAAGAAAGAAACTAACCCAGTTTCGAGATGAAAAGGAAGAGGACCGTCAAATCCAGGAAGAAATTTAACAGTTGCAGCAGCTTGTACTTGCAGTTGCAGTTGCAGGGGGCTTATTTGTATCACTAATAGTAGAGCAAGAAGATGAAGAAACATATTGGAGCTAATTAGGGAATATTTTGATTTCGCCATTGATGCTTTAATTTTTGAATGAATTTAAAATAATTGGAGGGGCATCTTATACTGTTATGGCAGCAAACACATTTTTCATGAAATGTTTTTGAAAAGACAAAAAACATCCCTCTATTGAGAATTTTTTTATAATGGTAGAGATTCAACCAACAATAATTGTATGACCCTCCATTGATTAATTGACACTCGAATAATGTGTCTATTTCTTTACCTTTTTATCATCTCTCTCCTACTCACCCTTCTTTTCATTCATTTTCTTATTTTCTTACTCCTAATAAATATTTCTTAACTTCATTTTCTTAAGATGTTGATATATTGAATAAAAGAATTAATTAACTTTTTTTTTTCACAATAACTAAAAATGTTTTTAGGACTGAGTATTTAAAATACTCATATCATTCAATATTTTTAATAATATCAAATTAACTAAAAAATATTTAGTGTTTTTTCAATTACTAGCACCTAAAAAAACAAATTAATTCAAATTTAGTTTTTCATATTTTTTTTAATTATGTTTTAGTTCATATATTTATAGTCATTGTTATTTTAATTATGTTTTAGTTCATATATTTATAGTCATTCTCTTAACAGAGAGTATCCGTTATTTTTCTTAATTTAAGTTATAATTTTTTAATATACTTAATAGAAAAACGTTGAAAAATATATATTATAACTGAATGTACGTAAAGACACGAAAAATGAATTCTAATAATATTAAGGTTGAATGATATTATTTTTTTTAATTATTATTATTATAATAATAATAATATAATGAGTAGTTAATTTAAAATTATATGGAACCAATTGATTCTTGAAAATAAATTAAGCATTGCAAGTTTTAATTTAAAAGACTTAAATTTCGTTCTATGACCCATGTCACCTGTATAAATTTTTTAAAAACGTTTATGAGTCCACCACTCCCTATCCTGTTCTGTCTCGTTGTCATTCTTATATTTAAATATGGTTATGGTGAAAGAAAAAGTATGTCTAATTTCAAAATAAGATCAAATCAAAACAAAAATAATCTTATCAAATCAATTTATATGCTAAAGTAAATTAGTTTGTATTTTGAGTTAATTTGATTCTATTAAATATACTGAAAAATAAGTTTATTTTTTAATGTTAACAATTTTATAAGTGTTTAAGTTATTTTAACAGAAAATGTATTTATCGATATTTTTTTATCAAATGTATTAATTATTTAATTATGTTTTGAGAATCATATATTTATTAGGAGTAAAAAAAATGAAAGAAAAGAGAGGTGAGTAAGAGAGAGATGGTAAAAAGGTAAAGAAGTGGATCCATTATCCAAGTGTCAATTTACATTAATTAATGGAGGGTCACACAACTATTGTTGGTTGAACCTCTACCATCGTAAAATTTTTCCTCTACTGAAGCATCTTGTGGGAACGTAAGAAATACACGCTTAAATTCTCGTCAAGTTTAAGTGTATTTTCAACACATCTTTCAGCTTTTTATAGAGTCTCATGCTATTACAAGAGTTTGAGACATACTTGATATGCTATGTGGCAAATCGAGAATGAATTTAAGTTTAATTAATTAACTAAAAGAGTGTTTTTAAAAATATTTATAGTTTGAAAACGAAATTAACAATTATGCCAAGTTCGAATGTGATATAAAAAATAATAATACAGAACGATGGCTATTTCTGGAATGATATAAAATAGCTGCACATGGTGTCCACCAGAATGTTGTCTCATTCAAAGATGATTGGTGAAAATTTGAAAATAAAATAATATCAGAATATTTAAATCTATCCCGCTACCTACTCCTTTTGGCCATAGAAAGCTTTGAGAATTATACCAGACACGAAATAAATTATACATGAAAGATGCAACAAAGATCTATGCTCTGCAGTGAGCATCAAATTCAAATTTTGTGCAAGAATCTCATTTTTTGATAGCACAAAAGAAAAATTTAAGCCAAAAAAAATTTGGATGGAGCCAAAGACGCCGATGAGCGTCAATGGCTGACTCAAGTGCCTCTCAGAATACCACATGATCACCTATTACACGACTCACTAACTTTACTTGTGACTGCTTCTGTAGTAGAGTTTACTATACTTACTATTTCAGTTGTAGAGTTCTAAATTTATGTTGTTGGCATTGCCTCAAGTGAGAACTGTTTTTGGCTTGTTACCAACCTTCGTGGTAAAATAAAAGTGTTGTAAGATTTTGAGTTATAATGATGAGCCTTTAGTGTAATTTTGTCCAAATTTCAATTAGTTAGTATATTTTTTCTTGCTACTAAAATCATCTCAGTATTAGTAGATGGAACACAATAAGCAAAGCCAGCAGAAATGCAGGGGAATATCTCAAATTTGATAGGGGCAACTGAAAAATAAAGTTCAAACTAACATCCAAATGAAATATACAACCAGAAGGTGCCAATTTTTTACGTTTAAAATAGAACTGAAACCACGTATTTCCAGAGGTACAAGTGTGGTTTCTGCAATGTAATGCCTTTCTCTATTACCTTGTCTATACATGCTCGGTGTTAACAACAACATACCCAATATATTCCCGAAACAAGTGGGGTCTAGAAAGGGTGGGGTGTACGCAGACCTTACCCCTACCTTTGCGGGGTAACTGGGGTAAAGAGGTTGTTTCCTATAGACTCCTGGCTCAAGACTCTGTTAGCTTTAGAAAATATGTATACAAGTAAAATTCTTCATCTAGATTCAACTTCCAATCAAATGTCAGCGCATGTTGATTTCACCAACATTTTCTTCATTCTTGCTCTCCGTTTCTTCCACTTTTAATCTCTGCAAAATTGGAAGAAAGTTGGAATATAATTAGCCTGTAGTTACCATGTATATTTTCTCGATTGATTCTAGACTCAAATTTCCTCAATGTAATACAACTTCTCTTAAGCCAGATCAGAGGATTAAGATATTTTATTTGAGAAGAAATGAGACAAAATCATATGATAGAGAACGAATCATTAAGCATTCTTAAAACTTCTACACTTCTTCAGTTTCTTGCATATAACTTAAATCTTTAAAAAAGATATCCTCCTCTCCCATCTTTTCGTTCTCAAACTACGAATAGTTAGAAATCACGAAACAAACCTTTGCTGCCGAAGAGTTCTCATTTGACAAGCGTGCAAACATTGTTGTATAGAGCTTTGCATCTCTCTTGTTGCTCTCTGCTTGGAGTTGTTTTAGGTTCTTCTGTATCAGTTTCACCTCCCTGATCCGCAGAAACTCCTTGAATCATAACGGTCAAAAGAATTCTCCACCAATATTAAAGTCATGAGTTGCATTACCTGTTTTGTGGATCTATTTCTAGTGCCTTCTTGATATCCAGTTCCGCCAAGTGCAGATCAGCTGTTTCCATAAATGCTTGTGCTCTCCTATATAATGCTTTCACATTGCAGGACTCAACTTCTAAGACCTATGACCGATGGGAAAGGATAAGGATGAAATTAGGCCGTGCTTCGTTTTGAAAAGACAGATTGCCAATTCATTAACATGAAAAGGAAGAATGCCTTTAATCAGCTGATACAGTATGCACTGATATGACTGTTTTTGTCACAATAAAGCATGCCTATCCATCCAAATTACATGAAAATAGTATTGTTCAATTGATTATCTTGTTATGTATGTACTTTACCTTGGAACATTGCTTGATTGCTTCCTGGAAATAATTCCGTTTGAGACATGCTGCAGCACCATTCAACCAGCATGACACTCTCAATGATTTAACTATCTTTTGATCATCATCCTCAAAATGTTCATCTTCATTAATACAATCAGTAGCCTGAACGGAAAAAAAAATCCAAATGAGAAAAAGCATAAAAATTATAGAGTATCTAACAAAAGTTGCACATTCTTAACATTGATGACCAATTCACTGAGATACCTTCTCATATTTCTTCATTGCTCTTTGATACTTTCCGTTTTTGAAGAGCAAGTTGCCTTCTTCTTTCTTCCTCTGGGCCATTTGGATTCTCTCATGCTTATTCATTTCCCTAGGATCTTTTTCCTAGTTCCCAAAAGGAGAGTTAGAGTTTTGAGAAATTTGTATGTATCAACCCAAAATAAATACGAGAGAAATTTAGTAAAATGGTCTTGTGCAGCATCAAAATTTTTCCCATTAAGAGATTATCAACTTCACGAAAATAAGCACTCTGTCCAACCCAACTAAGCTGCCCTAATTTCACTACACTAAGCAGTTTAGCACCCCATCCATCCCAATTAAAGTGTCCTACTCTCACTTGATGATCCAAATTACCAAACACTAGAGTGAAGATTACCATATTCAGAGTTTTAGCTACGAAAGGCTACAAATTAAAATAACTTGTTAAATTTGACCTGAAATTCAAACTAGAGTAGTTAACAGGACAGGATTAGTCGATAGGGGGTTAAGACTTGAAAATCCAAACATCGGTTATTATGTGAATCAAATTACTGGAACTTTCTTTTTTGGTTCGGTGAAATCAAATTACTGTAACTTGAAGATAAGGCATGGACAATACATCTAATAACATAATTCCAAACTAGAAAATCTTTAATACAGAAAAACATAAGCATCAAATCAAACCTGATTTACACAAGATATAACAAACAAGAGAGGACTTCTCTATGAAGAGAGGAGACTTTATAGATGTTCCGGAGAAGTATCGTTAGAGTCGATTTAGTTTCATAGTACGTGCCAGTAAATTCTCACAAGAAAAAAAAAACACAGCAATATATTTACAAACTTAATCAATCAGTTTAAGCAATTACATCCATTAACCTTTTGAGTAGTGTTCAGGTTTCTTCATATGTTCAATCCTAGAAAATTAACTACATTTGCCAATCAGAACTTTGGGCCACTTGTTTGGGTCATTTACACATCGTATATGAGTTCTAACCCTACATTCGCTGAACCATATGTACTAAGCGGCTAAACCAAATATGTCTTAGCAGATTACAGACTTCCATCAGAAATTACCTTTGTGAACTCCAACATCTCAACTTCAAAAATTATGGTTGAGCATGGAGGAACCATAGCAAGATCCCGCTTCACTTCAGTATTTCCAAACCCATAGTCAGGTTTAACTGTCACTATTGCATGTTCACCCTTCTTCATTGTAGTAACAGCTTGGTCCAGTCCAGCAACGACTTGTTCTGCATGCAAAACAGTACAACATAATCATAGCAAGGCAAGGTTCGTAGGCATAAAGTTCAAGAAGTACAGAAGCATCACTGAAGACTTGGCATATATGCAGGGTTTATTTCATATGGTTAATTCACATTACACAAAATCTAAAGAGTTTGAGCTTTCAGAAGAAAGCCATGCAAGAAATGCACCTGATATAACTTTTAATTTATGACAAAAAATCAAGGACGTACCACAAAAACCTCATTTTAACATAACAAACCTTATTACCTTGTGATTTCAGGGAGGATAATGGGAATAAATATATCAGATGCTTAATTATCAGCCATAAGTAAACTTTGAATTTGTTCTAATGTACAGACCTTCATCAGTTATAAACTTCAGTGCGTCCTCTCCATCAAAGCCTCTTTTCTCAAGCAAAGTGCCGTCCACAAGCTTAGCTGTATACCTAACTGGAGATTTGAAACAAAAACCAAGTAGTTAGTAAATTCCCCATACTCGAGCTGAATTTTATTACCAATTCTCAAACTGGACCCAGCGTTAAGCTAATTCTGCAGTTATGCTTCCCAAAATAGAGCACACATGTGTGCCTTTCACTGAGCAAGAGTAAGGCAACATTTCCATATTTGCCGTCCCCTTTCCTAGGGTGATGAAGGACGCAATATGACGTTTGATGAGAAGTGAAAAGAGTAGTATTAGAGTACCGCTAACATCCATCTATAATCTATTTAGTCTTCTTCATGATACATTAATCCACTTTCATTTCAACTAGGTTAAGCTATTTTGTCTTTGTCGCTATTTAGGGAACTGTTGCTGGCTTGCTGCCGTTACTTAATTACCACTTAACTAGGATTTGGCCTCCAAACTTTAACCAATTTTTAGAATATTGTCTTCACTTTATTTATTTTTTAGGTCAGGCTGTAGCAACCATCAATTTTTCAGTGTTTTTTCTAACTTTTATAGAAGTTTAACTAATTATTAATTTAGTAGGAGAGCTTTCTATTTTTAACATCAATATGAGGTTTCCCCACAACATATTTGTGTACAGTCTCTGTATTACATTAAAGCGACATCTAGTTCACGGACGAGTTATGGAGAGATTATAATTATTGGCTTGCAAGCTGATGAACAATAATACTTTGATTGTTAGGCAGGGATTATGATACCAAAGTCAAGGATTACCTTTACCAATTAGTATACATGCATAAGTTATAGTTTTAAAAACAATAAACCAAAATTATTCAGATTTCTTACTAATATGATACTATCATAATTTTTATTAATATAAGGCTTTTAGTTGTATTCACTAAAGTAATACAGCTTGTTTGAACTTAAGGGTATTTTTGTTAATTTAGGTTCTCTTATATGCCTAATACATGCATTGTTATTCACACTCCATCCCGCAAAAAAAAAAATATGGTTAAGTAACATAATATCAACTATCTGTATTTAATTTCCTCAAGGGCAAGAAGGTAACATGCACATAATTCTAAATACTTACTTGTCACAGCAGCACCTTCATCTGCAGTAAGAGTGCCTTCTCCCTCTTTTAGAATCTTCTTTAAAACTCCCAAATCACCAGTCACATTTATTACCGGCTTGAAAGAAACTAGTTCAAGATCAATACTCAGAATAGAACTTGGAGGAATTGAAGGGACGCCACTTTCAGAGTCCTTATCCCTGTCAACAGAGGCATCTGCAAAGATGATGGGGTAAAGAAAAATTTTAGGGTGAAAAGAACTGTTGGAATTTTTCAGGCTGATAAGGAAGGATGGGCGATCATTCCTGAAGCATATCTTGCTATCATAAAAGTGAGGAAGATGCACACCAACTTAAAATGATTGCATGAGTTCTTCAGCGTAATTTCCCTCGCAGTTTTCTTGCATTTAACATGGCACTTACAAAGGAACAACATGAAAATTCCATATGTTGAGGAAGCAAACTATGTTTATATTGGTTTTCCAGTTCCTCTGTACCAACATAAGTCTTTGTGACATGGGCCAAGATACATACATACATAATACGTATATTTTAATTGTTGAAGGCATAATTAAACAAATAAAAGTAAGTTTTTAGATGAAATTGTCACAAACTTCACCATAATATCAGAGCAGAAAAGATCATTCAAGTCTCTCTATTCCCCATTATAGAAAAGAATTTCCACATGTTTGGCCCATAAAAACGAATATCATGCCCGCACGCGAGAGGGGCTTGTTGAAGACATAAAAGTATGTTTTCTCTATAATCTTTTAGATGAGATGGTCAAACAGTATAGGATGACAACATCTAGTAAGAACAGATATTGAACAGAGCCACAGTGTAGTTTAATGTGTTTCTACTTTAGTTGAAGAGCATGTCTGGTATAAAATCTTTATTCATGTCTACTCCACCCATGTAATGTGGTCAGCAGACCTTTTGTCAAAGTGAGCACACACATTATGAATGTTTGAACTAACAAAAGGTATGTCATATAGGACTAAAACATTAAATTTGTGAATGTGAACTATTTTCTCATGAATTAAATGTCTAAAATTCCCAGAATTATTTCATACTGTACTATCTGAAACTCTGACCATCTGACAGATTTATGATAAGAAATATTGATGACAAAAGTCAGCACCTTTGAATACATTACATAGAACACTTCCAAACCTAATAATTAAGGCGACTCCATTAAAATGGAAAGAAGGAAGTATCTTTCTAGCTCATTACCAACAAGGTGACTAGACAGTACTGTACTAGAAAATCACCTTTAACCTTAAAACAACAAAATTAGCGATAAGACAAAAACAAAACCGAAAGCCTAATAGAGGTAAAATATGCCCAGATCCCAGTTTCTAGTTGCACTCCACTCAAAGATCTCACAGCCAGCTCTTACCTAATAGAGGTAAAATTAGACCAGATCCCAGATTCTAGTTGCATTCCGCAAAATTCGAAATGAATCAGAATGTACAACTGTCTACTACCATTTTCTCCTGTAGGAACACATGTCATACATCATTAGGGAAATAAGGAATTCCTCTCATTTGATACACTTAATTCGCTTTTGTACAACATATTGTTGTGAAAAATAGCAATAAGTGGCAATAACTCCCAATTCATCTCCCTTACACAGATATCGTGATAATTTTTACATGCCATTCAAGGACTAACATTATGATAAAACTATACAGACAGAGCTATCTTTCCATCTGAACAGCACAGTAGGCGACAGCTGACAGGTCCACTATTCACAAATAATCTACTTTCTTTATCTAGACTACTTTATTATCTATGAATTATACTCCTGATACCCACTCCCTCCCCCAAAAAGGAACCCCAGCTATCAACCCAAATAATGCTAGCAAAGAATGAGTTGGGCAGACGTACACTGAGGTTGAATAAGTAAATTCACTTTCTCCCCTTTTCTCATCGTTTTGATCGCTTTTGGTAATGCTTGACAAAAATGGCCTAAATGAAAACAGAGTTGGTTAGTCAAATATACGGAATATACTATCAGTTGATACTTGATAGCACAAATTTGTTGATCCTCAAGCACAAAAACAAAGATACCAAGGTACCATCTTTGACATAAAACTCCACTCCATGTTCAGATGTTTTTGCAACAGTGATGCCGTCAAGCACCCTCACCACATACCTCACTGCAAAATCAAGGACATCTTATCTATAAACAACTGATAAATGCAATATCACGAGTAAGACCACATAAAATGCAGATACTGGCACTAGCAATATTTCTTTTTCTTTTGGTTTCCTGATAGTTAATTCTTTTTGGGTACAAACTAAACACAGAACATAATCAAGTACCTAGAACTTCATCCAAGTCACCAGGAGGTCCTATCATCTCCCCCTTCTCCAAAATTTTCTTGATAATACCACCATCCTTGCAGACATCCACCACTGTGATCCATGATACGAGTTCGACTTCAAACTGAACGACACTATTCAATGAAACTACATCCGAGTCTGACGATCCAAAAGCAGTTTCCGAAGGCAAAGTGAACAATGCTCCTTCACCTTTCCTCATCGTGACAATGCCACGGTCTAAGCCAGCAGCAACTTTCTCTAACCAACAAAAGCAAACTTATTAAGCTTAATAAATAGAAACCAAATAATGGATGCACAAACTCAGTATCAACAAAAGAAACTACTTTTTCCTACAATCTCTTAAGCAAATTATAAGGAAAAATGGTAAGAGAAATGGCCAATTATAGCAAAATAAACATTTTTCGCAACTTTAAACATTATTATTAATTATCAACTACACACCAATATAGGAGTAATAAGGTAACTAGACCGAAGGGGAAGTTGTATGGGGTAAATTACTGTGAACACGTGGTCGCATAGGATGAAGACGTACGATAGTAGGATAATGATAAAAACAGAGCTGAGTAAAGACTCCAGAGGCAAGCGATCTTCAAAGAATCACAAGCAAGAGTAATCGGGGTTGTTATCGATATCAGTCACTTCTACCAAAACCATTGGAGTTGTTGGCGATGAAGGAAGAGACCCGTGGCCCGAAGGCACGTTAGAAGAAATAAAAGACTTGTGGCCTGACGCACGTTAGAAGAAATAAAGGAATTATGGCACGAAGTCATGAGAGGAGAAAGAAAGGACAGACGCATCAACTAATTCCGTACAGGATCCCGTAAATCACAACAGATTTACAGTTGTGCACATAATGATATACCCAGGTGGAGCTTTTCTATTGGATGACGTACTATAGGGTCCAAGCAGAGCGATTTCATATCTTGATGTATTCTACATTTCTATCTGTTGTCTATAAATAGCTGAGTTATTCATTTGTAAAAAGGTTGGATTTTCAACAATACAAAGCACTACATTGATATTCTTGCATTCAGAGCTCTCTCTTATAACATTACCAACTAAGGCAATATTCATAAAATCATACATATAAAGACCTTTTATTCTGGAACCAACACTGTCACCGGAATCAGGATTGAGCAATGATATTTTGACTTCACTGTTCCATTTGCTAATTTATTCAAATTATTATTCTTTATACATTTATTCACTAATGTTTTTGCTTACTTAATCTAAATCTTAGAAGTCGAATCAATCCGCGTGTCCTTAACCTCGTAAAAAATTCATTTTTCAAGTAAACATAAGTAACAAGAGTAACCAAGAACTCACCTTGACCAAGTTTGAATGTAACAGGTTCACCTTTGTCCCTGGTGGAAACAGATTTGGTTCCATCATGTAGGATACCAACATAATGAACTGCAACACAATAAATAAAGTAGAAACATTTCAATTAAAAACAAATATTCCTTCATGGTATTTGACTGGATATGGAATTCAATAACATAGAATTTCACCCAAATATTAAATTGCTGATATGTATTGATAGAAAAGTTAATTTTGATTAAATAAACTAATCAATTTATCTTGAAACTGTTGCGTCGATTAAATTTCAGAATTACCGGTGACTTCATCACCAAATTCAGGGGTCTCCCAACCCTGACCATGCTTAAGAAGCTTCTTCTTGAGTCCATTTGAGTTAATTTCCCTTTCTTCACCAACATTGAGCGGTGGTGCTGATTCTATCTCTTCACCTGGCTCTTCATCCAGTTCATCATCTTCATCTATAAATGCTTGGGCATTGGCCATGGAAAATTCCACCATTTTTGTTACTTCTAATTACTGTTTACTAAGAATTTATAACTTAAAGCGGAGTTCTATGAAGTGATTTATACGGAGGTCGGAGGTCGGAGATCGTACGCCGATGAAAACCAACGGAGGAGCAAGTAGAGCGGAGTGTTCGCGTGCAGTGACAGTAGCTTCCAGTAACTACGAAGTCGTTTGAAGTGGGCTGGGCTTTGTATAGACTAAAAGATTGGATCAGCCCAACACACTTCCTTACAAGTGAAAAGTTTGTGGCTTTCAATAGAACTATGTTCCTTCGTACGTTTACTGTTATTGATTTTGAACCTTTTAGTGAAAATTTTGGAAATGATAAATCGAGTCGAACAGAGGAAAAAACTTGGTTAGTGATTTGGTTTAAAGTTTAGTACTGAAAAAATCGATTACTGGCCACGAATTGTATTGAATCTCCCCTATATTGGCTCTCACTTTTTTAGTTTGACTCAATTATCGGTTGACTTTTTATCGTTATGAAAAAATTTCATTTTTCCCTCAACCTCTAATGGAGTTTCTATAAAAAGAAAATATTAAATTATAGTTATAAAGTTGAGAGGCGAATTCAAACTTTTTTATTATTTAAGAATCTGAAAACGTGAAATTTACTCATTTCACACTAAAATTTTATTAACTACATTATTATAAGGGTGTGCATTCGGTTTGGTTTTGTACTATTTGGTTTGGATTTTTCAGTTTTTGGTTTTGAAGAAGTGTAACCCAAACCAAACAAAGTAAATTATTAATCCAAAACCAAAAAACCAATCCAAATTAGAATTCGGTTTGATTTGATTTTTCGGTTTAATTCAAATAATGCACACCCCTAACTACATACAAGATTAAATATGAGATGATTTACTAACAATAGGGAATGAAATATGAATGAACTCAAGAGTAATATATATGGAGCTTAAAATGACATTAAAGACTTTTATACATTGATGTTTTCAGCAATTCACGGTTGGTTTTAAAGTGCGACTGGTTGTTATAAATGTTCTTTACATCGTCAACGCATAAAACTTAACTCAAATTAGGATGAATTCATGAGTGATTACAATGAAATGTTGACATTGATAATTACAAATTGTGATACTGATACATTTGTTGATTACAAGGGCTGGCAAGACATCCACCTTGTGAGCATGGCCAGACATTCACGAGGCTTATATTCTGGTGCAGTATGCCCTGCTCCCTGTTAAATAATAAAATTAACAAATCAATTTTAACACCAATTATTTGACAATCTTTCTAACTTCAGACTAAGAAAAAAGAAGAGGTAAAAAGATAGATTGAGAGACTAGTTTCCTTGCCTTCACTGTGGCAAATGTCATCTGATTTGAATAACTTCTTGTGTAACTGAAATCGTGCCAACGAAAGAAAAGAAAAACGGTTCAGCATCTATACAGTGACAGAGTTTACGACTAATGTATCTTGAAGTGTCCACAATGTATGTCTTTCATCAAGAACTAACCCGGCAACTTGATTGTCAACAGTCCAGGCTCGCCAATCATCGACAATTGAGTAGTTAAGAGATTTTATCCATGCTTGAGTTGATCGAAAGGTAACAACCTTGTCATGATCTCCACTGTTCAATTCAATAAAACATTAGAGAAGTTGTTAGTTTCACATAGTTATTCCAATATTGTTGTAAACACAATTAATATCTCAACTCAACCTGTATACAAGAGATCTGTAACCTTTGCTACTGAGGTTTTCATGATAAGGTATGCTATTTGTGACCATCTTTTGGAATTGCAAAGTTGCACATCTCTCCCATTTTCCGATAGTCCCCTTTTAATGAATGAATATGTTAGTCTGAGTTTAAGTTCTACACATTGACAATAAGAAAATAAGTAAAATTCATTTAGTTTTGTGTCATACCTTCCGGATGTTGAGGGCGTCTCTAACTTGATCATCATCAGCCCAATGATCAGAATGTTTGTACCAAGTATTCTATAGTAATAGCACATTGTAAATTCTTGTAATCAATATAGCAGATACAAAAATCAATAGCCTAAAGAATGCAATATTGTATAGATAATAATTGAAGATGGAAAGGCAAATACTCACGCGACATTTTAGTCCAGGAAGATTGTTAAGTTCATGTAACTTCTCATCAAGAGATCTTCTTTCGCCAAACAATTGGTGTGGCCTTGGCGAAAAACGCTTACATTTGGGCTCCAAAATATGGGGCTTATTAATTCCTTTAAGAAGCTGCATATAAGATCAGTATTTTAATACCAAATAAAACAAGTAGATCATATTTGATTTTGCTTCAAATAGAATCCAACCTCTTTAAAAGTCTGAACATCTTGCAAACACAGTGAATTGCTTGGATTTATATTAAGGTATTCTCCTTTACAATTGGTATTCAAAGACTGGTTCAGAAAAGTAAGCCAATAAGTGTAAGTAAAGTTAATGAAAGTGTACCGATATGATACCGAAGAAAACCCAACCTCATAGAGTTCATCAGAAATAAGTCCCATTCCATGAGCATATGGAATCTCATAATTGTTTTCACCTTCAAAAGTCATTGGATTTCCGAGTAAATATCCCTGAAAAAAATGTTCTTTTTATTGTGATATTGTTCTACGTACATTGACCTGTAGGATAGGGATGGCAATGGGGCGGGGTGGGGCAAACCCGCTTAAACCCACTAAGATTTCTACCCTCCCCGCTTCGTCCCACCTAGCATGATTGCCATCCCTATGTAGGATCTCTTCAGCAAAAACTAATATGTTTCTATGCAATCTTTAGCTGGGATAGGATAGGAGGGCAAAGGATGTTCATTACAGAATAAACATTTGTTATAGCAATCTCATTATGAGTTGCCGTTTATCCCTAAGGGGAAAGATAATTTATATAAGAAAAAATGACGAACCTTGAGATTGATAAATGGTTTGATTTCCATTTCATTCTCTGCAATATCAAGGGCAAAATGTTATAGGACTAAACCAGCAAAGCATGATCCAAGAAAGTAACTTAATGCAAATATAGTCTTACTACTGGCTATAATTTGACTAATAATGGGAACAACCATCCCCGAGTACGAGTCTCCACCAATGTATAATGGATTCTTTAGAAATGCTGGGTGATCTACAAACCACTGCAAAAACATTTTGAAGTTCAGCAAAAAGTTCAGACACCTAAAAGGCGGAGAAACTAAGTGAAATGTGATACTCACTTGACACTGATCCAACATCGGTAATGAGTTGCATTAGATATACAAAAGTTTTTCAATACTAACAGAGGTCTTAGACCTCCTATGCTGACTGCGAAATCACAAATAACGATAAATGTAATTACCTTGCGAAGGAACTGATATGCATGATCACTTGCTTGTAAATCAGATGATTGTAGAGCTGCTGGAGTTTTCGCGTAGGAAAATCCAGTGCCCATCGGCAAGTCTATGAAAATAATGCTTGCCACCTAAATTCCATGATATTTTTAACATTCTTGAATTGTGCACAAACTTTATGTACATTACACAGTACAATTTCAGTATCAAATACTCTCACCTTTGTCCATGAGTAAGGATTCAGTATCATTGTAGGCAAACTCCCATTGTATTCCACTGCCTCAAACGTTATTGGTCCTTCATATTCATAGTTCCAAAAGTTTAGAAAGTATAACTTAATAGCTTGTTAAATGCCAGAAACTTTTAGGATTCAAATCAACTAATTATACTTTTTATTTGTGGTATTTAATCTAAGTTGTCAATGATCTGAACCAAAATATTTTTCTTATTTAGCTTGATGAAGCGTGATCAACAACATACCTATAGTTTAATTCCACAAGTGGGTCTAAATATAGTAGACGGACCTTACCCCTATCTCGTGAAGGTAGAGAGATAGTTTCTGATGGACCTTTGGCTCAAGAGTAGCAAATTAAAGCAATTATGAAAAAGATTACATGCAGTGAAGCGAACATGACAACTAATAAGAAAAGCAGCATAGAGATCATTTAGAGAAAAAGAATAGTAACATTAACAAGGTAATGCGAAACAAAAATCAAAGAACAAGAAATTAACTACGAGAATAGAGCTAGTAATACGACAAACATGGAGCTCCACATTAACACCAAGCTTATCCCGCAAAAAGTGAGACAATGTTGTACTATATACTAACCTTCTACCTAATTCACGACTTCTATACCCTCCTCTCTCAGGTCATGTCGTCAGTAAGTTGAAGATGAGACATGTCATGTCTAATCAACTCTCCTTAGTACTTCTTCGGCCTACTTCTACCTCTCATCATATCCACTATTTCCAACCCCTCACAACTCCTCATTAGAGCTTTTGTGCATCTCCTCTTCACATGTCTAAATCATCTCAGCCTTGCTTCCTTTATCTTGTCTACCATGTTAAGAATTTCCACATCAGAAAAGGGATGAAAATTTGATCTCCTTATATGGACTTGGACAGCCTCATGAGCTAGCTTTTGAGATTGAGTTAGGCCCAAGATCCATCTCTATACACCATGGAGATCACGCCCACCTTGTCCTAGATATTTCTATTCCTAATCTTATTTCTCTTTATATGCCTATACATGACACATCCATCTCACCGTCCTCATTTTCAAAACTTGCATATTCTAAATATAAGAGTTGTTAACTGACCAACAACTCAACTCATGCAAAAGAGTCCATTGAACCACTACTGTATAGTAATTATCTTTTAAGTTTTGGTGGTACCTTCTTATCAAACAACTTGAAGCATGATGAAGAGGTGTAAATCAAAGGTTAATTACATTTTTTTACACTATGAATGAAACTTAACATGTTCAATTGAAATTTTTACTAGGTTACCTATACATACCAATCTCATAGATAATGCCAGATAGAGCAGAGCAACCAGGTCCTCCAGTGATCCAAAGCATTAGAGGGTCAGAGTCTGGATCAGACTCCGACTCTATAAAATAATAGAATAATTGCACATCATCTGAATCACCAACTCCTACATACCTGGAAACACCAGTCAATTATATGAGTTTTAAGTAAATCACTTGAAAAACATAACTCTAATAATTCCTCACCCAGTTTCAAGTTGAAAAGGAAGGGGTCCTTTAAATCCTGGAAGAAACTTCACTGGAGAACCAGCTATTGCAGGCCTTGAACAAAGCTCTGCAACAACAAGAACCAAAAATAAATAACATAGCTCTGTTTTTGTCATATTTCTTCTACAACAGAGTTTTCTTGAAGCTTAGTTTGTCATATATATTACTCCCTCCGTTTTATAAAGAATGACCTGGTTTAACTTGGCACGGAGTTTAAGTAAAGAAAGAAGACTTTTGAATCTTGTGGTCCTAAATTAAAGTTATGTCAAATGTACAAAATTGCCCTTAATCTTGTGGTCTTAAACATGCCACGTGGAAAATAAAAAGTAAAATGTTACCAAAAAAGAAAAAAGGTCATTCTTTTTGAAACTGACTAAAAAAAAAGAAGGTCATTCTTTGTGAAACGGATGGAGTATATTTATATATATCTTCTACTACTTATATATAAGTGGCAATAAGCAGACATGCTTGCCGACCAAGGGCATCTTTGGAATAACACTATAATTTTGCTATGATATGTTGTACATTGTAGGATCGATTGTTGGACGTTTTGAGATTTTGACACAAAGCCCAATGGTTTTTTTGCTTAATTCAAATAGCAGATCATTCATTGCTTTTTTATGTTTTGATTTTGCCCCGGATTTGATCTTCTATTACATGATTGCCTGCAGATAATTTCGTAAATATTGCAAAACCAAAGGATGATTCTATTTAAAAAGGCATTAATTGATGTCAGAGAGTACACCTGCCAAGTCCATTAACTTTTCCACAATTGTGATCCCACGTGCTTATCCTTTATTCATAGACATATTTTTTCTCTCTCTCTCTTTATAAAAATTCTATATTCACAATTTAGCTTTTGTTAATTAAAAAAAAAAATCACAATGAGCTTTTGTTAATAAAAACAATCACAATTATTATTAAAAATCGTCCACTTTAATGTATATAATATTTTTGCAGTAATGAGATAATAAAGACAATTGTAAATTAATACAATTTTAGTAGTTAATATTTAATAATTAACAACATTTAATTGACTCTTAAAATTTTATTTGTGCCATATACATTGGGATAAGAGAAGTAACATATATTATAAAAATTTACTTAAAAAGTACAATAAATTACAATAATCAAAAGAAGTAACATGTAATATTTAATTTGGAAACTACGTATAAAGTATTGTAAATCTCAATAATTAACAACATTTGATTGACTCTTGAAATTCTATTTGTGCTACATACATTGGGATAACAGAAGTAACATATATTATTAAAAATTTATGTTAAAAGTACTATAAATTACAATAATCAAAAGAAGTAACATGTACTCCTAATATTTAATTCGGAAACTAAGTAGAAAGTATTGTAAATCTCAATAATTAACAACATTTGATTGACTCTTAAATTTTATCTGTGCTACATATATTGGGACAAGAGAAGTAATATATGTTATTTAAAAATTACGTGAAAATACTATAAATTACAATAATTAACAATTTAAAATATTTAAAAATATTATTAAAATTTAATTGACTATCTAAATTCTATATGTCACATAAAGTGATACAAAAACATAACAAATATAGGGCCCGTGCTAGCACGGGCACTTGTGTCTAGTCTATATATAATAAGTCACAATGCAAATATATATAAAGTATTTAGTTACATTGTAACTATCTTGTTAGCTTTCAACCAAAAGCTAACAAGATTTTTAGTTACATATTTATTATTTGGTTAAATAATAAATATGTCATTGTATGAGCTATTTATTACTCATTCCTTTTGAATTTGTTAATCTGATTTTGATCTAACACATAGTTTACGAAAGTAAATTAGATTTTGAGAAAAAACATTAAGTGATACTTGAAGTTGTCCCAGATTTTCAAAAAAACACCTTAACTTTGTGTGCGTCCTATTACCCCACAAAACATTCAAAATCACAATAAATACACATTTTTTACACAATATTTCCACTTTGGACAAAAATATCCTTCGAATGTGCAATTTCTTAAAAACAAAAAGTCGGACCCATTATTGATGTATTGAAGGATGCTTTGGTAATTTCTTATGATGAATTCGTTTTGTTTGTTTCTTTTAAATTTATTTTACTATACTAAATAATTGTATAAAATATTATGAATCACAATAATTAATTACTTAAATATTTAAAAGATATAAAAATATATAAAAGATCTGATTGACTCTTCAAATTTTATCGGTGACACAGAAATTGGGACAAATGAAATAATATAATATTATTTGAAAATTTCTTAGAAAGTACTATAAATTACAGTAATTAACAGCTAGAAATATTTTAAAGACAAAAAAAATTGATTGAATCTCAATTTTTTTTTAGTATTACATAAATTGAGAAAGAAGAAATAACTTCTATTATTTGAAAATGGCGTAAAAATATTACAAATCATACAATAAGAACTAACAATTTAAAATTTTAAAAGACTTTAATGCTTTATACTTATTCTATTTCCACTTTGGACAAAAATATCCTCCCAATATGCATATTTTTTTAAACAAAAAGTGGGACCCATTATTGATGTATTCAAGGATGCTTTGGTAATTTTCCTATGATGAATTCGTTTTGTTTGTTGTTTAATTTTTTTTAAATAATTGTATAAAATATTATAAATCACAATAATTATTTACTTAAATATTCAAAAGATATAAAAATATGTAAAAGATCTTATTAACTCTTCAAATTTTATCGGTGACACATAAATTGGACAAATGAAATAATATATATTATTTGAAAACTACATAGAAAGTACAATAATTTATAGTAATTAACAATAGAATATTTTAAAGACAAAAAAATTGATTGAATCTCGAAATTTTATTAGTACCACAAAAATTGAGAAAGAAGAAATAATCTTTATTATTTCAAAATTGCGTAAAAGATATTACAAATCATACAACAATAATTAGCAATTTAGAATGTTAAAAGACATAAAAATGTTTTTACCATAGTTAACAATAATTAAAAATTTAAACTATTTTAAATTAATATTAAAGTTTGATTAACTCTTTAATTTTGTCTTTGTCACATAAATTGAAACAAAAAATGATACATATTGGGCCCGTGCTAGCACGGGCTCCGATGTCTAGTATTATAATAAATGACAATAAATAGATAAGTATTACTTTCTCTATCATAATTTGTTAATTCTATGATTTGATTTTGTACAAAGTTTAGTTAATAAAATAATTATTTTAAAATAAATAAATTATAATAATATAAAATAAAGGGAAAAAAGATGAATTTATCCCCGAACTTTAATAAATGGTACGTCTATGCCCTCCGTTATACTTTGCGTCCACATAAGCCCCTGTCATCCAATTATAGGTACACACATGCCTCTCTCACTAACGGATCCCTCATTTTTTACACGTGTCTTAATCCTAATGAACTACCCGTTTGACCTTTTTTTTTAACCCATAAATCAACTATCCGCCCCATAACCCAATACCCACCCAAATTAACAGGTCCCATATCTCACACACAAAACCCTTGCCTAGTTTTGTGTTCCCCTGCAGTTTCTCCCTTTCTTCTTCTGAAATCACCAAACAATTTCCAAAATTGCTAGCACACCTCCACATCTCTGTTTTTGTGTATAACTTCTAATAGAAGTCAGTGATCTTCCCCTTGATCCTTGTTGGGTCATCAGTTGTTACTCCTTGTACATGAATTGTTCTATGTTATTGTATCTTTTATGGGCAATGGGAACTTGGTGATCCTATCACCCTCTTTAAGACAAAGAGATGTAGACTTTTGTTTCCACGAGCACTCTTCATTTTTATTGACTTCCTCATAATCCAATAATAATGTAGCTTTCATCCTCAGTCAAAGTCGTCACAGCAAGCATTTTGTCCATATCTGCTAACTGGCTGAGGATGTTCTTTCTTTAAGAGTAAAATTTCCTTGCAAACTTCTAATCTATTCGTTGAGTTTTGCTTTGAGTGCCTTCATTTTACAAGCCAAGATGAGGGAGACGACAGATAGATGAAAAATTGACTACTAAATTATGACCAACACACGATAGATTCGACGAAGACAAGGTGGAATCGACCAACAAATTGGAATCGACGAAAGAACTAGGCTAGGATTTTGTGTGTGAGATACGGGGCCTGTTAATTTGGGTCTTTTAATTAGGATGCCTTTTAGAGGAAATTGGGTGGATATTGGGTTATGGGGCAGATAGTTGGTTTATGGGTTAAAAAAAAAAGGTCAAACGGATAGTTCATTAGGATTAAGACACGTGTAAAAAATGAGGGGTCCGTTAGTGAAAGGAGCATGTGTGTACTTATAATTGGACGACAGAGGCTTATATGGACACAAAATATAACGGAGGGCATAAACGTATCATTTATTAAAGTTTGGGATAAATCCATCCTTTTTCCCTAAAATAAATAACATAGCCCTGTTTTTGTCATATTTCTTCTACAACAGAGTTTTCTTGAAGCTTAGTTTGCATATATATAACAATATATAGATAAGTATTACTTTCTCTATCATAATTTGGTGATAATAAATCATCTTAAAGGTGTGTCTGGTAGGAAGGAAAATGAGCCAAACAAATTCAAGATCAAAATCCAATTTTTGCTCCATTTTTTCTATTGTAGCCTACCCTATCGACTAAGAATTGAAAGACTTGGTGAAATAATTCATATAACCCCCCCCCCCCTCCCCTCCCCGATAAAAAGTCAAAGAATCTTTTTTAAAAAATAATTAAATTTAATTAAGCTAATTTAGGGAGTAGAGAATACAAGATAGATGAATTCTTTTGCATCTCGATTTAGTTTTTGAAAAAAATTTAGAAATAACAATCACCTTCCAACTAACATTTTTGATTTTATACAAAATATTGTTAAAAATAATAATCTATATTTTCAGAGAATATATATGTTCTGGGATGTAAATCTTTTCCATGGGAAATATTTTCTTAAAAAATATTATCTAGTCTAGATAAATAAGTAGGTAATCTACATATTTTCTTGTGTTCCATCAAGAGATTTATTTTCAAGAAAATATTTTTCTAAATTTTTTTTTTTTTATTAGAACATGAAATGATTAAAAGATATGTTTCACAATATCGAACACATCTTAAGTATAAATTAAAAAAACTTAAAGTTAATTTATTACTAATTAAAAATATATTGACGTGTATCACTATTCTTAGAACGAATTAAAAAGGAAGAGTGTTGCCTAAATTTGAAAGAGAAAAAAAACGCCCTTAAATTTGACGTGAATAATTACATTAATCTCTCAACTATTGACAATCTTAAAAACACTCATTTTTATGTCACATCTTATCCACCCAAACATGGATCATATATGTGGTATTTTCTATTGATATGACACACACATAATATATATAATAAAATAAATATTTAAAAAATATTTAATAGTTAAATCCTATGAATTTAATAATTTAAGAAGACCTTTTTAATAGTAATAGTTTTTTCTATTTTATTTTACTATATTAGTACACACATGGGTGGATAACACGTGGCATAAGAGGGGTGTTGTAATATTATTTAATCAAGTAGAAAAGTGTTATAAGGTTATCAATAATCAGGAGATTAAAGTAAAAATTCACATCAAATTTAAGATTGTTTTCATATTTATCTAAAAATAAAATACGAGACAAAAGGGACATTACGTGTTCAAGATGATTTGCAAATACCAATTTTTAATCATCTTGAATTTTCGTCCTTGAGAATTTTGTTTCCTCTCTTCCAAAATGTATCATTGTTTCTCTTCTTCTAGCAGAATCAATTGACATTGTGATGTCTAATTATTTGAAAAGATTTCAAGTTTCATTTATTGTTGGTGTATAAATTTTTGTATCATCAGATTAAGTAAATTTACAATTGATGAGAGGGATAAGAATCCCGTTCGTTACATGGAGTTCCTAGGGAGGGTAAAAAATAAAATAAAATAAGTAAATTTACAATTATAAATAAATTTTCATAATAAAGCCGATATGATAGTCTGAAAAATATAGTATTAATCGATCATAGTTGCTTAAATTACACTAATAAGTAATATATAATGATAAGTAAAACTTAAATCCATTAGGGAAAATAATACTGCGTAAACTAACACAGAACAAACATGATATTCATACAATTCACTCTGTCAAACATTTCGAGGTTACTGGACATTGACGTGCATTAATAAAAAATAATAATTAATAAATAAAAACGTAGACCAAATGACAAATTTTGTTTAATTTCTGGGACTAGAGAAGACAAGATGTACACAGTCTTATCCCTACCTTTATTAGGTAGAGAAAACTGTTTCCTATTGAATCGACAACCCTCTTTTTATTCATCTGGACTTGAGACTGACAATGAGCTCACACGATTAAACAATTGTAATACATTTGTTGATTACAAAGGCTGGTAAGACATCCACCTTGTGAGCATGGCCAGACATTCACGAGGCTTATACTCTGGTGCAGTATGCCCTGCTCCCTGTTAAATAATAAAATTAACAAACCAATTTTAACAATTTGACAATTTTTTTTAATCAAGTGAAAAAATAGATTGATAGAAGGTTTTCTTGCCTTCACTGTGGCAAATGTCATCTGATTTGAATAACTTCTCGTGTAACTGAAATCGAACAAACGAAAAAAGAAAAAGAAAAAAGAGTTTAACATCTATAAACTGACAGAGTTTATGACTAATATACCATACGATAATTTTAAAATGTACGTCTTTCATCAAGAACTAACCCGGCAACTTGATTGTCAACAGTCCAAGCTCGCCAATCATCGACAATTGAGTAGTTAAGAGATCTTATCCATGATTGAGTTGATAGGAAGGTAACATTCATGTCATGATCTCCACTGCTCAATTAAAATAAAATAAAATAGAGAAGTCGGTATATTTCTGTTTGTAGTTATTCAAATATTGTAAACACAATTAATATATCAACTCAACCTGTATATAAGAGATCTGTAACCTTTGTTACTGAGGTTTTCATGATATGGTATGCTATTAAAGATCATCTCTTCGTATTGCAAATTTCTTGCACATCTCTCCCATTTTCCAATAGTCCCCTGTTACCAAATGAATATGTTAGTTTGAGTTTAACGTTCTATGCATTGACGATAAGAAAATTACTTAAATTCATTTAGTTTTGTGTCATACCTTTCGGATGTTGAGGGCGTCTCTAACTTGATCATCATCAGCCCAATGATAAGAAAGTTTGTACCAATCAGTCTAAAGCAATTGCAAGTTTATAAACAGATACAAGAAATCAATAACTTAAAGAATGAAATTACTATGTAAATAACATTTGAAGATGGAACGATGAATACTCACGCGACATTTAAGTTGATGACACTTTTCATCCAGAGATCTTCTTTGGCCAAACAGTAAGTGTGGCCTTGGTGAAGCAAACACACATTTGGGCTCCAAAATATAGGGAACATTAATTCCTTTAAGAAGCTGCATTCATATAAGGTCAGCTAATGCCCAAATAAAACAAGTAGATAATATTTAATTTTACTTCAAATAAAATCCAACCTCTTTAAAAGTTTGAACATCTTGCAAACACAGTGTATTATTTGGATTTATATTAAGGTATTCTCCTTTACAATGGGTCTTCAAAGACTGTTTCAGAAAAGAAATTAAGCCAATAAATGTAATCACAGTGTACAAAATATAACACTAAAGAAAAGCCAATTACCTCATAGAGTTCATCAGAAATAAGTGCCATTCCATGAGTAAATGGAATCTTATAATTTGCTTCGCCTTCAAAAGTCGATGGATTACCGAGTAAATATCCCTGAAATTATTTGAAGATATATAATATAGGTCATCCATTTTGCGTATCTTTAACCATTTGTGTTGTAACAACTTCATTATGAGTTGTGTTGGCAAGAAAAACAACAACCTTAAGATTAATAAATGGTTCGACTTCCATTTCATTCTCTGCATTATCACAAGGCCAACAAAATGTGAGAGCATAGTACTAAACCAACAAAGCATGATCCAAAAAAAGTAACTACAATTGTTGGAGGGCAACTATAGTCTTACTAATTGCTATGATTTGTGTAAGGAAGGGAACAATCCTGCCTGAATATGAATCTCCACCAACATAAAACGGATTCTTTAAGAATTCTGGATGATCAACGAACCACTGCAAAAAATAATCATATTATAGCAGGGTACATAGTTAATAAAGTTCATTCCTTTTTGAAGTTCAAACAGCTAAGTAATAATTACCTTGCAAAGGAACTGATATGCATGATCAGTCGCTTGTAAATCGGATGATTGTAGAGCTGTTGGAGTTGTCGCGTAGGAAAATCCAGTGCCCACCGGTAAATCTATGAAAATAATACTTGCCACCTAAAATTTCCATGATATTTTTAACATTTTTGAATTGTGATCAAACCTTATGTACATTACAAAGTACAATTTCAGTTTCAAATACTCTCACCTTTGTCCATGAGTAAGGATTCAGTATCATTGTAGGCAAACTCCCATTGTATTCCACTGCCTCAAATGTTATTGGTCCTTCATATTCATAGTTCCAAAAGCTTAGAAAGTATAACTTAATAGCTTGCTAAATGCCAGAAACTTTTAGGATTCAAATCAACTAATTATACTTGTTATTTGTGGTATTTTAATCTAAGTTGTCAGTGATCTGAACCAAAATATTTTTCTTATTTAGCTTGATGAAGCATAATCGACAACATACCTAGTTTAATTCCACAAACATGGTCTGGACATAGTAGAATGTACGCAGACCTTACCCCTACCTTGTGGAGGTAGAGAGATAGTTTTTGATAGAAAGTAGCAAATCAAAGCAATTATGTTGTGAAAAAAGAAAACACGCACTGAAGCGAACATGACAACCAATAAGAAAAGCAACACAGAGAGCATTCAGAGAAAAAAATAGTAACATTAACAAAGTAATGCGAAACAAAAATCAAAGAACAAATAAAGTTAGTAATACGGCAAACACGGTGCTCTAGTCTACCACCAAGCTTATCCCGCAAAAAGTGAGACAATGTTCTACAACATACTAACCTTCTACCTAATCTGCGACTTTTATACCCTCGTATGCCAGGTCAAGTATTGAAGATGATACATGTCATGTCTAATCAACTCTCCCTAGTACTTCTTCGGCCTATTTCTACCTCTCATCACATCCACTAATGTCAACCCCTCACAACTCCTCATTAGATCATCTGTGTCTCTCTTCTTCACATCTCTGAATCATCTCAGACTCGCATATTCATCTCTTCCACCATGGAGATCACTCCCACCTTGTCCTAGATATCATCATTCCAAATATTATCTCTTTTGGCACCCACACATCCATTTTAACATCCTCATTTTTAAAACTTGCATCTTCTTATTTAGCTTGATGAAGCGTGATCAACAACACACCTATAGTTTAATTCCACAAGTGGGGTCTAAACATAGTAGAATGTATGCGGACCTTACCCCTATCTTGTGAAAGTAGAGAGATAGTTTCTAATGGACCTTTGGCTCAAGAGTAGCAAATTAAAGCAATTATGAAAAAGATTACATTCAGTGAAGTGAACATGACAACTAATAAGAAAAGCAGCATAGAGATCATTTAGAGAAAAAGAATAGTAACATTAACAAGGTAATGCGAAACAAAAATCAAAGAACAAGAAATTAACTACGAGAATAGAGTTAGTAATACGACAAACACGGAGCTCCACATTAACACCAAGCTTATCCCGCAAAAAGTGAGACAATGTTGTACTATATACTAACCTTCTACCTAATTCACGACTTCTATACCCTCATCTCTCAGGTCATGTCGTCAGTAAGTTGAAGATGAGACATGTAATGTCATGTCTAATCAACTCTCCTTGGTACTTCTTCGGCCTACTTCTACCTCTCATCATATCCACTATTTCCAACCCCTCACAACTCCTCATTAGAGCATTTGTGCCTCTCCTCTTCACATGTCTAAACCATCGCAACCTTGCTTCCTTTATCTTGTCTACCATGTTAAGAATTTCCACATCGGAAAAGGGATGAAAATTCGGTCTCCTTATATGGACTTGGACAACCTTATGAGCTAGTTTTTGAGATTGAGTTAGACCCAAGATCCATCTTTATACACCATGGAGATCACACCCACCTTGTCCCAGATATTTCTATTCCTAATCTTATTTCTCTTTATAGTCCTACACATGACACATCCATCTCATCGTCCTCATTTTCGAAACTTGCATATTCCAAATGAAACTTAACAATTAACATGTTTGATTGAAACTTTTACTAGGTTACCTATAGGCTATACATACCAATCTCATAGACAAGGCCAGATAGAGCAGAGCAACCAGGTCCTCCAGTGATCCAAACCATAAGAGGGTCGGAGTCTGGATCAGACTCCGACTCTATAAAATAATAGAATAATTGCACATCTTCTGAATCACCAACTCCTACATACCTGGAAACACCAGTCAATTCAAAAACATAACTTTGATTATATGCAAACTTATTTCTGATTTAATTTCTCACCCAGTTTCAAGTTGAAAAGGAAGGGATCCTTTAAATCCTGGAAGAAACTTCACTGCTAAACCAGCTATTGCAGGCCCTGAACAAAGCTCTGCTACAATAAGAACTAAAAACAAAGAACATAGTTCTGTCTTTGCCATATTTTTCTTATACAACAGAGTTTTCTTGAAGATTAGTTTTTCATATCATATATATATACTCCCTCTGTTTCTATTTATATGTCACAATTTAAAATTTTACGTGCATTAAGAAACTAAAATTAATGTAACTTTATTATTTCACCCTTATTTAATGTTTTTTGAAGTCAAATTCCTTTAATCAATAGACATGAATTAATTTGTTTAGTTTTTCTATATTGATCAAATGCATATTTTCAAGGCTAATAACTTATAGACGTAAAATAGGAAAAGTAATGTCATTTATGCTAATTTTGTGAAATGACAAATAATAAGTATCATTTATTCTATAAGTGAAAATTTTGATTTTTGGATCATTTGTAGCTATTCACATATAGTTCAGCCACTTTAATTTAATGTAGTAAAGTAATATTATAAGTTCATTGTTATAGTTAGTAAAGTTAAATTACTTTACTTTGAATTTTCTTTTTTAACTTATTAGTATATATTCAGAACATATTCAATGAAATGATTAAAAAAAAAATCTTCTTTGCCAGTAATTTTTACACGTGATACTTTGGGGAAGTCATAAAGGGTGCGCTACTGTTGTATTTTGGTAGGAAAGGAAAACGTTAAATTGCCAATTGTTTTATTATACTTAATAAATATAAACATGTACTAATTGATATGTATTGCTTCTCTTTTTCTAGTAATAAATTTAATTGACATTGTGATGTCTAATAATTTTGAAAAAAAATTAAGTTTTATTTGTCGGCAATGAATAGATATTTGGAAAGATTATCTAAATACATAATTTATTTTATTATATTTTTTAAAATTTTCTATCATTTAAAAAAATTATAAAAAAATTTATTCTCTTTTATTCTCAGATACATCACTTTACACGATGTATCGGGACATATGCGATATATCAAAACATTGAGTGATGTATTCGAAATCGAGGTGATGTATCAAAAAGTTGAGGGATGTATCCGAAACCAAGATGCGGTGTATCGGGACGGTTTGGGATGTATTCCGATCCAACCAGATTTGATGGATTTTTGTAATTTGGAAAAGAGTAGGGATAAGATGTAATTAGCTCTTAAAACTATGAGATTTGTGTAAATTTCTTATGGAAAAACTAAATATTATATAATATTTCTATCATATTTATTAATTCTTGTTATAGTTTTAAATAATTTTATATTGAAGTAATTTTGCTACTAGATACACTCTGAAGTATATATACATAGGAAGAAAGGCGAGCGAGAGAATCAGTATATCCCAGATATGCGAACCACACTAGTTACATGTATCTTGAATATCAAATATATTCCACATACATTCTGAAATACAAATACATTGAGAGAGAGGAGAAAAGCAAGAGAGCGAATCAGTGTATCGCACATTCACTTGAATACAATGTATCTAGGATAAAAGACACCTAATTTTGACCTTATATATCCATCTATTCAAGATACATATGGAGATCGTAATCTAACATAAATGATAATTTTGAAAAGTCATAAGAAGCTGGGTAATTAAACCCTAAATTAGTAGGAATTCTATTGTTTACCCTTTTCTTATATCATCATATTATGTAGACCTACTATAATAAATAAATTTTCATTACAAGTCTAATATGTAAGCATTATTATCCCTATCTTTACTCTTATGCGGCAGAGAAAATTGTTTCCTATTCTCTTAACAATCCTCTTTATTTGTTCGGACTTGAGACTGAAAATGTGATCGAGCTTACACGTTAAACAATTGTAATACATTTATTGATTACAAAGGCTGGTAAGACATCCACCTTGTGAGCATGGCCAGACATTCACGAGGCTTATACTCTGGTGCAGTATGCCCTGCTCCCTGTTAAATAAATAAAATTAACAAACCAATTTTAACACAATTTTTTTTTAAATAAGAAAAGAAAGTTGAAAAAAATAGATTGAGAGAATAGTTTCCTTGCCTTCACTGTGGCAAATGTCATCTGATTTGAGTAACTTCTTGTGTAACTGAAATCGAACGATAAAAAAAAACAAAAAGAGTTTAACATCTATACACTTGACAAATTTTCTAACTAATGTAGGCACGCGAATTTCAATGTACGTCTTTCATCAAAAACTAACCCGGCAACTTCATTGTCAACAGTCCAAGCTCGCCAATCATCGACAACAGAGTAGTTAAGAGATTTTATCCATGCTTGAGTTGATTGGAAAGTAACAAGCTTGTCATGATCTCCACTGCTTAATTCAATAAAACATTAGAGAAGTTGTTAGTTTCACATAGTTATTCCAATATTGTTGTAAACACAATTAATATCTCAACTCAACCTGTATACAAGAGATCTGTAACCTTTGCTACTGAGGTTCTCATGATAAGGTATGCTATTAGTGACCATCATTTGGTATTGCAAATTACTTGCACATCTCTCCCACTTTCCGACAGTCCCCTGTTACTGAATGAATATGTTAGTCTGAATTTAAGTTCTCCGCATTGACATTAAGTAAATAACTAGTGAATCTATAACATGCTATCATACCTTCCGGATGTTGAGGGCGTCTCTAACTTGATCATCATCAGCCCAATGATAAGAATGTTTGTACCAATTATTCTAAAGCAATTGCACATTGTAAATTCTTGTAATCAATTTAGCAGATACAAAAATCAATAGCCTAAAGAATGCAATATTGTATAGATAATAATTGAAGATGGAAAGACAATTACTCACGCGACATTTTAGTCCAGGAAGATTGTTAAGGTCATGTAACTTCTCATCAAGAGATCTTCTTTCGCCAAACAATTGGTGTGGCCTTGGCGAAAAAGGCTTACATTTGGGCTCCAAAATATGGGGATTATTAATTCCTTTAAGAAGCTGCATATAAGGTCAGTATTTTAATGAACACCTGTTTGATGCCAAATATCAAAAAAATAAAACAGATGATATTTTGATTTTATTTCAAATAGATCAATCCAATTCCAACCTCGTTAAAAGTTTGAACATCTTGCAAACACAGTACATTGCTTGGAATTATATTGAAATACTCTCCTTTACAATTTGATTTCAACGACTGTTTCATAAAAGTAAGCCAATAATGTAAGTAAAGTTAATCAGAGTGTACAAATATAACACCTAAAGAAAATCCAACCTCATAGAGTTCATCAGAAATAAGTCCCATTCCATAAGCAAATGGAATTCTATAATTGTCTTCACCTTCAAAAGTCGTTGGATTTCCAAGTAAATATCCCTGAAATTATTTGAAGTTGTGTTATAATAGGCATCCATTTTGTGTATCTTTCTACAGTTTACTGTACGAAAAATGACAAACCTTAAGATTAATAAATGGTTCGACTTCCATTATTTCATTTTCTGCATTATCACAGGGCCAACAAAATGTGAGAGCATAGTACTAAACCAGCAAAGTGTGATCCAAAACAAGTAACTGTAATTGTTAGAGGGAAAATATGTATAGTCTTACTAATTGCTATGATTTGAGTAATGACGGGAACAACCATGCCTGAACATGAATCTCCACCAACATAAAATGGATTCTCTAAGAATTCTTGGTGATCGACAAACCACTGCAAAATTATATTAGCAGGGTACTAGTTATTTCCTTTTGAAGTTCAAATACGTAATTAAAACTAAGTAATAATTACCTTGCAAAGGAACTGATATGCATGCTCACTCGCTTGTAAATCAGATGATTGTAGAGCTGCTGGAGTTGTCGCGTAGGAAAATCCAGTTCCCACCGGTAAGTCTAAGAAAATAATACTTGACACCTAAAAATACCATGATACTTTTTAACATTTTTGAATTGTGCACATTACATAGTACATTCAGAGGCGGACCAGGATTAGGAGTTGGAGGTTCTAAATTTTAGAACAGATAGTATGGTTCAAACCCCACTACTCTAGTGTGGAGAGCGTTTTCACTGTCCATTTCTTACCACTAAACTGACAATCAAAAGTTACTAGGTTTGTCCGAACCCCCACCTAGCTCACCCTGAGTACAATTTCAAAATCAAATACTCTCACCTTTGTCCATGAGTAGGGATTTAGGATCATTGTAGGGAAACTCCCATTGTATTCAACTGCCTCAAATGTTATTGGTCCTTCATATTCATAGTTCAAAAAGTTAAGAAAATGACTTATTAGTTACACAGTTTTTACAAGCTAGGTTAATACTTAATAAACGTTTATTCGTAATTATCTTATAAGTGAACTGAGCGCATTAAAAATTAAACTCATATAACGTACCCATCTCATAGATAAGGCCAGATAAAGCAGAGCAACCAGGGCCTCCCGTGATCCAAAGCATAAGAGGGTCAGAGTCTGGCTCAGACTCCGACTCTATAAAATAGTAGAATAATTGCACATTTTCTGAATCACCAACTCCAACATACCTGGAAACATCAGTCGATTAATTTCCGAAAAATTATAACAATTCAAAGTCCTTACAAATTTTCGAAAAAAAAAGTGAAAAATATCGGTGCCAGTTTCTCACCCTGTTTCGAGTTCAAAAGGAAGTTGTCCCTGAAAACCAGGAAGAAACTTCACTGTTGAACCAGTTGCTGCTGCGTGCTCTGCTACAACAAGAAGTAAAAATAAGCAGTAGCATAGCCCTGTTTTTGCCATATTTTTCATTTAACAGAGTTTTCTAAAAGTTAATCCTCATATTGTAGAGAATAGTAGAAGAAAAATATGATCAGAACCTTCTACTAGCCCAAAATCGTTGATTAAGATCAAAGATTCAACAAAAGAAGAGGAAGCTAGAAAAGAAAAGGAAGAATTTGGATAAAATAACTTTGTTACAAAGGAAGACTCTTTAATTGTCTTTGTTTTTTTATTTTTGGTTATGCTTGTAGAAATTATTCTAGATACATCTGCAAGAAATATCTAGATAACAAGAATCTAGATATTTATATACTTTACTATAAATATCTAATTATTTATAACATCTAAATTTTTCATAAGTATAAATACCAAAGTATACACTCTACAAAGTTCTAGAAAATTCTACTAAGTATTTAAGATATTTTTTGTACCTCCTAAAAATTAACTTTAATTTTTCACACATATCATATCATATATAATTAAAAGTGATGTAAACTAATCAAGGACTCCGAAAAATTTTACATGGTAGAAGCACAATTAACAATAGTTGTGTGACCCTCCATTGATTAGTTGACACTTGGATAATGAGTTCACTTTTTAACTCTTTACCATCTCTCTCCTACTCACCTCTCTTTTCTTTCATTTTCTTTTTTTTTTACTCCTAATAAATATCCAATTCTCAAAACATAATTAAATAATTAATACATTTAATTAAAAAATATAGATAAATACATTTTCAGTTAAAATAACTTAAACATTTATAAAATTGTTAACATTAAAAATAAATTTATTTTTCAATATATTTAATAGAATCAAATTAACTCAAAATACAAATTAATTTACTTTAGCATATAAATTGATTAGATAAGATTATTTTTGTTTTGATTTCTGATCTTATTTTGAAATTATTCATACTTTTTCTTTCACCATAACCATATTTAAAAATAAAAATGACAACGGGCCAGAACAGAACAAGGAGTGACGGAATCATAAACGTTTTAAAAAAATTTATACAGGTGAGGTGGGTCACAGAGCAAAATTTAAGTCTTTTGAATTAAAACCTTAATTTATATTAAAACTGTGATATAAATGTATTAAAAGTAATCAAGTGAAAAAGAAAATGTTATTGCTATAAATGGTAAATATTTTCTTAATATAATATATTTATATAAGTTTTCCTCTTTCCTTTCTGGATAGTTGTTTACTTAAGGAGAGGAAAGAGGAGAAAAGCCGGAGAGTGAATACATGCAAATTCTATTTTGACCTCATATATCGGTCTATCCAATATCCATGTATCTAGAGACCGAAATTTGGCACAAATGCTAATTTTGAAAACTCGTGAAAATGCACATAATTAGATCATAAATTGATAAGATTTGAGTTGTTTACCCTTTTCTATATTAAGTCAACTTACTAAAATAAATAAATTTTCATTACAAGATTGATATGATAATCTAGAAAAATATAGTATTAATCTATCATAATTGATTAAATTGCATTGATAATATATACACTGACGATCAGTGTTTTCAAAAACATTTTTGGGCGGGTCCCAGGTGAGTTTTGGGGCGGGGAGTACCAAAAATGCTTCGAGACACAAATTAAAGACGTAGATTCTTAGGGTGTAAGTCCTAGAATGTGGAGGGGGGGGGGGGAGAGGACATAAGCTCCAAGCGTAAAAACGTAAGTCATGGGCGTAAAAACGTATGTGCGAACGTTTTTTTAATTATTTTATTTTTGAATCTTTTTTTATTATTATTGGTGTAATGATATTTCTCAAATAGTAGTTGTAATACTTTTTTTCTTCATTATTGATTATTAATACCTTTCTCAAATAAAAATCATAATATTTTTTTCTATATACATTATAGGTTATAGAAATTTATTTGTAAGATAATTAAAAGTTTTACCTTTTGCTTATTTTCTTAATAATAAAATTATAAAATTGAATATACATGATATTGCGCTCCGTAGATCCATAAGTCTTACGCCCCATGTCTCGGGACTTACGTCTTGCTCCGTACGGGATAAAACGTCTCTCCTTACGCCCCGCCTTTTAAAACACAAATAAAACTTAAATTCATTTGGCAAAATAGTATTGCGTACACATAACACAGGATGTATCAATTTGAATGCAATAAAATTGACTCTATCAAAAATTTGGAGGTGATTAGGGGCGGGGCAGAGAAAATTGTTTCCTATTGACTCTTAACAACCCTCTTTATTTGTTCGGACTTGAGATCGACAATGTGATCGAGCTTACACATTAAACAATTGTAATGTAATACATTTGTTGATTACTATTAACGATCATGATTAAAATGTATATTAATTATGACATTCAGTTAGTTAGATTCCATTTTTCTGTTAGTTAGTGCAGTCAGTTAGTGATGTCATAGTCGGTTAGAGATAATTAGTTAGTTAGATATTTTCTCTTTCTATAGATTCGTTAATGCATATTCACACATATGACAACTACAAGTACTTCATTACATTAGTAGATGACTACAACAGGTCAACTTGGACACATCTTTTAAGTACCAAAAGCAATGCCTTACAAGTTCTGAAAAATTTCATAAGTATGGTGGAAAATCAATTCAATACCACAGTAAAAAACATTAGGACAGATAATGGTTTGGAATTTACCAACAATGAAACACACCAATTTCTTTTATCCAAAGGGATCATTCATCAGAAAACTTGTCCATACACACCACAACAAAACAGTGTGGTGGAAAGAAAACATAAATATTTGTTGGAAACAGCCAGAGCACTTTTGTTTCAATCTAAACTACCTATAAGGTATTGGGGAGAATGTGTTCTGACAGCCACCCATCTCACCAAAGACTTCCCTCAAGCCATCTGGAAAAAAAATGCCCCTATGAACTGCTGTATAAAAGAAAACCAAACTATAGCCAACTTAGATCCTTTGGGTGCCTTTGTTACCCCACTGTCCCAAAAGTACTTAGAGACAAACTTGAACCAAGAACCACCCAACATATTTTCCTGGGATATCTTTTTGGAACAAAAGGTTACAAGGTAATGAATCTGGCTACAAAGAAGATACATGTCTCCAGGGATGTGATCTTTCATGAACATGTTTTTCCTTTTACTTTGTCAGCTGAAAGCAATTCTTTTCCTTCTGTTTTGAGGTCTATTCCTTCTCCTGATTATACTGAATTAGCCTCATGTGATAATTGTGTAAGTGACTATAACAATGTAACTGATACAATTCCCATTCATCCACCTGATCACATCATTGAGGATCTCATTGCACAACCACCTCCTGCCCTTACCATTACATCTCCAACACCACCACAACATGTTCCTTCCACAGTAGTGCAAAGAAAATCCCATAGAGTCAATAAAATTCCACAACATCTAAAAGATTACATTGTCAACATTCCTAGTCTAAAACCTGTTGACATCACCACACAAAACACACAACATCATCCCAACAACCTTTCTCTTACTGCCTTATTTACCAAACACCACCATGTGTCTCTTGATGTCATTGCATCTAACAGTCAAGCTCTTGTTGAAAATGTTTGTCATGATAGTGAGCCATCATCATATGAGGAAGCATCACTGAGCCCAATATGGCAGAAAGTCATGACACAAGAATTTGAGGCATTGTATGCCAACAACACTTGGGATCTTGTAAGCCTACCAGCAGACAAGCAGGCAATTGGATATAGATGGGTGTACAAAGTTAAACATAGAGCAAATGGAAGCATAGAAAGGTTCAAGGCAAGACTGGTAGTCAAAGGATATACACAACAGGTTGGAATAGACTATACTAAAACCTACTCACCTGTGGTTAAAATGACTACTGTAAGAACCTTAGTAGCATGTGCTGTGAAGAAAGGCTGGGGTATGTTTCAACTTGATGTTAATAATGTTTTCCTTCATGGAGATCTTCATGAAGAGGTGTATATGAAAGTGCCTCCAGGTCTTGAGATACCTAATCCAGGACTGGTTTGTAAGCTAAATAAGTCGCTCTATGGTCTCAAACAGGCAAGTAGGCAGTGGTATGCCAAATTGACTGAGGCATTATCACTCAGGGGTTACACACACTCACATTATGATCACTTATTGTTTTACAGGAAGGCAAGACCCTTGGTAGTGTTTGTTGCCGTATATGTAGATGATGCTATTTTGACAGGCACAGATACAACTGAAATTGTACAGCTAAAAGTGTATCTCGACAACACTTTCAAGATCAAGGATCTTGGCAGATTCCATTATTTTCTGGGCTTAGAGATACTTGACACAACATAGGGGGTTCTTATTTCACAAAGAAAGTTTGTTTTGGACTTACTCAAAGAATATGATTGCTTTAATTATGCACCTCTGTCTTCACCACTAGATCCTACTGTCAAAATAAGAGCCAATGAAGGTCCTCCTCTATCTGATCCCACCTTCTATAGGAAGTTGATAGGCAAGTTGAACTTCCTTACATACCAGACTGGACATAGCCTTCAGTGTTCAACAATTGAGTCAGTTCATGCAAGATCCTAGAGCTCCTCATCTACAAGCAGCTTATCACCTTCTTAGATACCTAAAGAAGGATCCTACTTTGGGAGTACACTTATCTAAAGACCCTGACTGTACAGTTCAAGCTTTTTGTGACTCAGATTGGGCATCCTGTCCAGACTCAAGGAGATCAGTCAGTGGCTATTTAGTACTACTTGGGAACAGCCCCATCAGCTGGAAATCCAAGAAACAAGAGACTGTTTCCCTATTGTCAGCTGAAGCAGAATATAGATCACTCAGAAAGGTTGTAGGAGAGTTGACTTGGCTTCACAGGTTGCTTACTGAATTGACTGTTCCTATCTCTTCTCCTATTGCTGTTTACTGTGACAGTCAATCTGCTATATACATTGCTCGTAATCCTGTGTTCCATGAGAGAACTAAACACATTGAAGTGGATTGTCACTTTGTGCGCAATAAGCTTCAGGAGGGGCTCATTTCTCTGCACCATGTGTCCACCTCTAACCAACTTGCTGACATTCTTACCAAGGCTCTCACTGGTGTCAAACATTCAGCCATTTTACACAAGTTGGCAGTGAAATCATCACCTCCAACTTGAGGAGGGGTATTAACGATCATGATTAAAATGTATATTAATTATGACATTCAGTTAGTTAGATTCCATTTTTCTGTTAGTTAGTGCAGTCAGTTAGTGATGTCATAGTCGGTTAGAGATAATTAGTTAGTTAGATATTTTCTCTTTCTACAGATTCGTTAATGCATATTCACACATGTATATAAGTACTTCATTGCTAATCAATGAAAGGTGTGAGTTTTCATTTTACCAAATCATATTTTCCTCTCTGTTATTTTTTCTCTCTGTTGCCAGTTATGGCTTCCATGGTTTCATCTATGGTTGAGTTCTCACCATCTGTGTAATTCTTAATAATTACAAAGGCTGGTAAGACATCCACCTTGTGAGCATGGCCAGACATTCACGAGGCTTAAACTCTGGTGCATAATAAAATTAACAAACCAATTATTTGACAATTTTTTTTAACTAAGAAAAGAAAGTTGAAAAAAAATAGATTGAGAGAATAGTTTCCTTGCCTTCACTGTGGCAAATGTCATCTGATTTGAGTAACTTCTTGTGTAACTGAAATCGTACAATCGAAAAAACAAAAAGAGTTTAACATCTATATACAGTACTGACAAATTTTCTAACTAATGTAGGCACGCGAATTTCAATGTGCCCACAATGTACGTCTTTCATCAAAAACTAACCCGGCAACTTGATTGTCAACAGTCCAAGCTCGCCAATCATCGACAATTGAGTAGTTAAGAGATTTTATCCATGCTTGAGTTGATCGGAAAGTAACAACAATGTCATGATCTCCACTGCTCAATTCAATTGAACATTAGAGAACTTGTTAGTTTCACACAGATAAACTTTAACTATTTGTATTTGTAGTTATTCTAATGTTGTATATAAACACAATTAATATTTATCGCGAACCTGTATATAAGAGATCTGTAACCTTTACTACTGAGGTTTTATGATATGGTATGCTACTCATGACCATTGACCATCTTATTGTATTGCAAATTAAATAAGCCCCCATAACTAAAGGACTTAAAGGACTGTTTGAGAAAAATAAGAGAATTACTTTTAAGTTAATGAAAACACATAACTAAAGAAAAGCCAACCTCATATAGTTCTTCAGAAACAAGTCCCATTCCATAAGCAAATAGAATTTTATAATTGTCTTCACCTTCAAAAGTCACTGGATTTCCGAGTAAATATCCCTGAAATCATATAATAGCGTCATCCATTTTGTGTATCTTTAACCATTTGTTATGAGTTGGTAAGAAAATGGACAAACCTTAAGATTAATAAATCGTTCGACTTCCATTTCATTCAGCCAACAAACTATGAGAGCATAGTACTAAAACATGAAAGCATAATTTGCAATTGTTGGAGTCTTACTAATTGCTATGATTTGAGTAATGATGGGAACAACAATGCCTGAATATGAATCTCCACCAACATAAAATGGATTCTTTAAGAATTCTGGATGATCGACAAACCACTGCAAAAATCATATTATCTGGGTATGAAGTTATTTCCTTTTGAAGTTCAAACACCATATAATTACCTTGTGAAGGAACTGATATGCATGCTCGCTCGCTTGTAAATCAGATGATTGTAGAGCTGCTGGAGTTGTCGCGTAGGAAAATCCAGTTCCCACCGGTAAGTCTAAGAAAATAATACTTGACACCTAAAAATTCCATGATAATTTTTAACATTTTTGAATTTTGTGCTACATCACAAAGTACCAATTTTATAATCAAACACTTTCACCTTTGTCCATTAGTAGGGATTTAGTATCATTTTAGGAAAACTCCCATTGTATTCTACTGCCTCAAATGTTATTGGTCCTTCATATTCATAGTTCAAAAGGTTAACGAAGTGTTACAATTTGTAATTACCTTATAAGTGACGTGAGCGCATTAATATGACATACCTATCTCATAGAGAAGGCCAGATAAAGCAGAGCAACCAGGGCCTCCAAAGCATAAGAGGGTCGGAGTCTAGATCAGACTCCGACTCTATAAAATACTAGAATAATTGCACATCTTCTGAATCACCAACTCCAACATACCTAAAAACACCAGTCTATTACATTTTAGGAAAATTGTAACAATTCAATGTCCAAACAGTTTATAATATTTATCCGTGGCCAATTTCTCACCCAGTTTCAAGTTGAAAAGGAAGTGGTCCTTGAAAACCTGGAAGAAACTTCACTTGTGAACCAGCTGTTGCATGCTCTGCTACAACAAGAAGTAAAAACAAATAATAGCATAGTTGTATTTTTGCCATATTTTTCATCCAACATACTATGCTATATTTTTTTTCTTAAAGTTATATTAAGTCATCATATCATATCATATCTATATAAATAAAATTGATAAACTAGTAGGGGAACACAGTCCCTATACTTTATATCATTTGATTGTACTATATGTATATATGGTGTAGCAAGGTACACGTAATGATTTGTCTAAAAATGAGTTCCCCTAAGCCTCCCTATTTGCCATAGGTTTGCCCATCTCTATTCAACCCTTAGTTCGAAAAGTTAATTCATATGGCGAAAATTGTTCTAGACTATATAAAGATATCAAATTACACCTCCAACGTCGATGTGTGACACATCAATATGCCTCAATATCGACCTAATTCAGCCTCGAAAGCTGATCTTGAGACCAATTACACCTTTCATGTTGATTTCATAAAGTGTGAAAATTGAAATATTGACATTGACACTAAAACCTTAATTTGACAATCAACACAATCCTATTAAACAAACATCAATACTTACATTTTCATACCTATCTTGGAAAAAAAAATAATGGCACAATGACTATTTCGAGATCTAAATTTTCATCATAAATTCAGATATAGAAACTCTAAGTTTTTCCAAATAAAATAATCAACAACTTAAAATATTCAAAAGAAAAATTTGGATCAATGAAACATCTATCGAAATTCCAACTATGCTACATAAATTGCGATCAAAAGACATGAACATTACTAGTCTTTGAAACAGCATGACTTCTACTCCTAGGATACTTCAAATCATTTTTCATTAACATAATCGAAACATCTTCTTCTTGACCTCCTAAAACAAACGGCTTGTCTTCATCAATTCTTCCCATACCAACACTAGCACTCCTCGGTACTGATCTCCTTGATGGCATTTGCTGTTGCAATTGCTGTCGAATTTGTTGCTGTATCAATAAATTCAGCTCAAAATTCTCTCCCATACTCCTCGCGGACGCTGCTCTAACAAGTTCTCTAAAATCTTCGCTATTATCAGCACTCGTAGATGATTTTACACTGTAACTCTTAGGCAAACTCCGAGGATTTACAACTGCGTAATTCGTCATTGTACCTACGTAACAATCTCGCGCTTTGATTAATGCCTTCCATGGTAATGCGAGAATTCGAATAAATCTGTTTTGACCATGACTCCCTCTGTTCTTCATTTTTGCTCTGTTTTACTCTGTTTTGAGATATAATGATGAGTTATATTTGTGGTGCTTATATTTAAAAAAGTTTGTGGGAAAAGAAATAAAATATGACAAAAAAAAGTCTTGGTTTAGACTTTGGACTTATTCAATAGCCCACCGGATAAGAATTATATAATAATGTACGGTACACGTAAGTAATTATAAAGGTGTATTAATGAAATATATTTATTTATATTACATTATATTATAATAATTATAATTAATAAAGGATAAGAATTGACGCGTCCAGAATAAAATTTGGCTACACATTGTTGACAGTACTGTAGCATTGAATTGTTCTTGTTTTTGTTTTTCATATTCAGTGTCCAATATTTATATTGGGATAAGATTTTTTTTAATAAAGGTGACTTCGTACATATGAAAATTTAAACCCAAGACTTCTAATTAATGATGAAAAAATACTTATCACTCCATCATAACTCTTGTTGGCTGAATTGTTATTGTTTTTTTTAATTCATATCCAATGTCCGACATTCATATTGGAATTTGATTAAATTCGAATGTACGTCGGAAAGTTTCATATTAGGGATAAAACGCTCCCTAACACAGGCATCTTCGTACATATGAACACTTAAATTCGAGATCTTTAGTTAAGAATGGAGGAGTACTTACTATTCCATCATATCCATATTCAATGTTCAATATTCATATTGGAGTAATAGAGTCTGATTAAATTTAGATATACGTAGAAAAGTTTTATATTGGAGATAAAATTCTCTCTAACAAAGAAGACTTCGTACACATGAAAACTCAAACTCAAACTCAAAATTTCTAATTAAAAATGAAAGAACTCTTATTGCTCTGTCGTAACGTTTGTTGGTTGAATTGTTCTCGTTATGTTCAATTAAGTCTACCTAATGATTCAGCGTTCACATCAATTTTAGCTCAATTTTCAGATGTTCCTATTGAGTAGCTTGAAATTATGGAATACAGTTCAAATGATTGAAATGGTTGGTGTCTTAAATTGTTGAATTAGGTAAGGAAAATGGTATTAAGTCAAAATTAGATATTTTGTGAAATGAAATAAAAATAAATATAGTAAAGTTTGTAGGGATGACTATATTTATAACTTGTATCTTTTTATCCTTTCTTTTATTTAACAGTTTGTTATTGTTTGACTATTTTTCATATGTTGAAGTATTATGTTATTTCTGCAATCAGAATATAAACAGAAACGAAAATAATGAAAGGAAAAATATCATTTAAAGTCCACAAGAAAATTTATCTTCTTAAAAAATTTAATTGAATTAATTTCTTCCAAAATAAAACGAAACAATATTCATCAATAATGACAATCAAAATTGCAGAACTTCAACGAACTCAACAAACACAATAAATCACACGATACTTGTTGTTTTTGCTTGAAAAACTTATGCAAAGAAAAGAAGAAGAAAAATAACAATTATTTCTACTTTTAGTAAAAATAAGATTTCGTTTTCAGTACCTCAAATGATACGAAGCCTCAGGAAAATAGGAAGGGAGGTAACTTTCGGTAAAAAGAGATGACTTTTTGTTCGAAAATTAAATTTCAAGAATTTAATAAATTAATTTCTTTCGCGCGAATTAATTTCAGAAAAGGAAATGAATTAATGGAAATTGAAAAAATAATATTTTTTTATAAAACACAAATACTGTGGTCCGTAATTGTGAATTTCCACCTTAGCGCCGAACGGTTCCAAAGTTAAAAACGATGCGCGCCCACCTACTACGCTATAAGTTTTAATTAATGGGACCAACCTACCAACGTCAAGGGTTAGGTAAATTATACTTCCACCATTTTAAATTAATCGTTTAATTTGATATAATTTTTTTTAAAAAAATAAATTATAACTTAAAGATAGATAGAATGTATCAAAATAATATTTGAGCTTATGGTTTTAGGAATATTATGTGAAAAGTTAATGCGCTAAAAATTGCCAAAAGAAAAAAAACATTTTATTTTAAATGAAATTAAAAGGAGAGTAAGACGAAAAACAAAAAAATAAATAAACAGAGTATCTAAGAGCCACTGTACTTTAAATGTGGGGATAAGCTTTACATAATGTGATTAGAATAGAAACATAAGATAATTCGACAATTTAATACTCCCTCTGTCCCTAATTACTTGTTCACTTTTGAATTGGCACACCTATTAAGAAAATAATTAATGACATAGTGAGTTTACCATTTTACCCCTATTAATTATGAAGTGGATGAAAAGTTCTATATTTTTCAAAATAATTAGTCATTTAATTGAGGGTATAATAGGTAAAAAGAATTTGTTCTTTCTTGATCTGTCAAAATGGACAAGTAATTAGGAACAACTATAAAAGGAAAAGTGGATAAGTAATTAGGGACAGAGGGAGTAAATAAATAAATCTATAAATAGCTATTGAAGTAAAGATTTCCTTTATGAAATGACAAATTCGATTCACTATTTACGTAAAGATTTCCTTTATGAAATATAAAATATCATATATATCTATTTATTTGATGTAAACATTTGATTCGATATGAGTAATTTTTTATTATTATTTAACCAAATACTTCATTCGGTCATTTGTGATTTTAATTTCAACACTTTGACTAAAAACCTCTAAATAAAATTGCCAGCAGGAGCAACAAAGTTTTTCCCATGTTTTAAATATAAACTATATAACATGCCTAAAAATTGACCTCGAAAATTTTATTAATATTAATGGTAGTAATAAACAATAATTTCAAACAGGACTTTAATGTTATGAATAATTTATTGTTGATTTACAGTCCAAGTGTGCGGCGGTAGGCGTTTTAGATAATCCGATTAGTCAAAATTAAATAATTATCACCCGCCTAATTACTCCATTAAGTCACAAAATATCATAAAATAAAGTTTCTAATATTCAATTAAAAAAATCAATTGTTCCTCTAACTTGTATATTCTAACTCCACAAAAATAGAAATTCTAAGATGATTGGGTTCCATGAATGATATTTTGAGATAACGTGAAGAATAGATAAAGTAGAAAAATAAATTAAAAAAATACCATCCCGGAAGGAGCTAGCCTTTAATTTACGGATTGGATAGAAGTCAGTAACTTTAGTTCAAACATTGTAATTTTAATAAAAAAATTATTTTATATGTATTAGTAATCTATTCAAAATCTAATTAGCAAAAGAAAAAAATAATTCAAAAATTATAAATTAAAAATCTTGATTCCCCTCCTAAATACAATAATACACGAATGAAAATGAAGATGGAGATAAAAATAGTAAATTCCACGTGATAAATTAGTTAGGACTATTATAATAGGATTAGTTATAATTAGTAATGTGTAATGTTCCAAAATGGAAGCCGCCATGTAGAAGATTTGAAAATTCTTCTATATGAGATTGATGGGAAGCTTTGACTAGTCAAGTGACAATTTTTGTACTAATAATTTTGGAATAAACAAGAAAAATATTAAATTTAGAAGTATAGACAAGTGACGATATTTTGTTGTAAACTTCTAGAGAGAAAATGAAAAACTAGTTTCCCTTGAATATATTTATTACTTAGCAATTTTGATTTTTGAGTAGCAATAAAGATGAGGTGTGTTGGAACTTAGAAGATGAAGATGACATAATCAGTGTGGACTGTCGTCTGTCACTCATAAAACTCTTTTTTTTTTGCTTTCACTAGAAAATCATTTCTTATCATTTAAAAAAAAGCCTTGTTTACTTTAGAAAAAATATGTTCTCCAAAAATTGTGACCAACTACACTGAAGGATGTGATCTAGTGATCAATAAAATTGTTTGAACAGTCCGAGGTCTCATGTCTAAGTTCTAGTAGAGATAAAACACTAGATGATTTCTTCTCATCTATTTCTAACCTTGGTTGATACTATTATACTATTCTTGGCGAGAGGTGATAGATATCCGGCGGAAAAAAATGTTGATGTCCTCCTCCACGTAGCTGGGTATGGGCCTAAAAGTATATTTGATCTACTGGACTCAAGTTGGGTTGATGAATCTACTACTAACCTCATTTTACTTGGACCAAGGCCCAATAGACGAACAAACATTTTTTGAAAAACTACTTTTTTTATTTTAAAAAAACAACATTTTTGTTAGAACAAAATCCACCATCGTTCTTAACTTTTAATAATATATAATTATGTTTTTTGAGTTTTATATAAACATATTTTGATTTTTTATTCTGAATGGACTAATCACTCTATGGTAAACTATACCTGGTAAATAATGCATTCTTAATAATTATTACTTGGTGGCTTTAGATGTAATTTTGGCTTGAAGGCTTTTCAAACAACAAAAACTATACTTTAGTCTAATACCCATATTAATATGTAAAAGACTCTTAAAAAATATCTAATTAATTAATACAGTGGATAAGAGATCTCAATTCCTCTAAATTCTAAAACTAAGCAACATGTAGTTTTCTCCTTGTTGAATTTTTTTGGCACTGGAAGCACTTATTATTACCTCAAATGCTACATATTTGGCTAGCTCGAAACTCATAAAATTTAAATTTCGAATATCATCGAGTTTACTCAGGAGCTGTTGTTGCCTCGTAAATCGTGCATTTTACCCTTTGGTTGAAAAGTGAACTGCTAGAGTTGGCATCATTGGCAGGGGCATGTGGATTTAGTAAGTGCCCAAAAACGGTATGACAATTGACACATGTAGAAGTGAACTTTTTTCTTTTTATTTATTTACGTAAATTGGGAAGTAAAAAACACAATTACAAAACGATAGTAATAATAATTCAATTTGTTAATTATTATGAGACGATACATTTCACTTAGATTTTGAGCCTAATGTCAATTCTAAGTGAAGTACACCCTCTCATAATTTGATTGTATAAACAATTCAATCTTATTCCTCAATTAATACGGGACGCCATAACTCAACTTTATTCCTCTTTATCTCTCTCATTTTATATTCTGAACACAAAAGTCAATAAATTTGTGTAGATGTTGCCGTAACGAAAACTTCAGTGAGCATATCGTTTTTGTTTATTTCATTAAATGTATTATATATTTTTAATTCTTCTCTTTCCCTTACTAGACGTATTCAAGTCAAATTTGGACTACTAAAAATAGGATATAGAGAATAAAATTACGTAGCTCTTGACATACCATAATTACGTTGTGTTGACAACTTAATGTTCACTACTTGACTATATTATTCTAATGAATCTATTTAAGGGTATTTTAATCTATATATTTACATCATAATTGTATCCATGTAAGAAAATTGTGCCATTGCCATTCTTCTTCCTTCTTCATTTTCTTTTTATTTGGTGAATGTGGGAGGGTGAATAGACTTCATTATTATGTGACACAATTAATTAGTGAATTATGAAGAATTTGTAATGTAACCTAAGGGTCGACTGGTAAGCGAGATAAGATGGGATTTTTCATGATTAAATTTGGGATTTAAATTATATTTTGTTTGATTGAAAGTATAAATTTAATCTTACACAATCAATCAGACATAGTATAAATTTAATCTCAATTTTCATCCTAGATATCCACCATATCGGCTTATCTCATCCATCTAGGTATTATTTTATCTCACCTTCTTCCAAATAGGATAAATTAGTCCAGAATTATAATTCAACAACTACAATTCCGATAATTAACTTTGTCCGGGACCAAACAAATCATATAAATTTAGTCTGAGATAAACTATACCATCAATCAGACTTAAATTAATTAATCTCAACCTTCATCCTATATATCCACCATATCGGTTTATCTCCCATTCAACTTGATATTATTTTATCTCACCTTCCAAGTAAGATAAATTAGTCTAGAATTATAATTCAACAACTACGATTCCACAATAATTAACTTTGTCCGGGACCAAACAAATCATATAAATTTCTACTAATCAACTAATTATGAAAAAAAATTAGTGTGGCATTAATTTATAAGACCTTTTGTTGTGATCCAATAATTAAAGAAGTGAAGGTGTAAGAGGGATTGGGGCCTTTGGTGGACACAAAAACTTATGTGAAAAAACCAGTCAATTGTGGGACAAGCTAGTCTTAAAAATGGTGGGACTTAAGAAAGGGAGCATGCATGTGTCTTGATGAGAAGTTGAAAAGGCAAAAAGACTTACTCCCAATATTAATGTTTCTTTGTCTAATAATACTACTAACTATTTTTGTGCTTGTTTCTCATTCATTAATTTGGACATGTTATCATGTTGGTTTATGAAGAAAAAAATAGTAAACAAAGTCTCAGAATAAAGTCTATGGGAATTAAATTGTTTGGACACTTTTGGTTGGCGTAGTTGTAACAACCTATCATAATCAACGGCCAACCAATTAACTTCCTTTTACAAAGAAAGAAATAGATTAAATACTTACGTCCTACACAGTGTATTACTAGTAGGATGAATGAGATTTATTTGTTATTAATCAGAAGTTTCAAATTTAAATAATGATAATATAGAGAAATTCCTAATCGAGAGTAATATACAAATAAGCTCACGCACATGAGAAATGGACATAAAAGTAAATACGAATTTATACTTAAAAGGCTTGTTAATTTGAGAATGTAGCTAAGATGGATCAAATATATATATCCTCCAAGAAGAGTGTCATCAAACGATACACTTCAAGCTTGAAACTAATTTATGTGACTAATATTGCAACGATTTTACAAAAGGGAGGGTTCTTCCTGAATGCCCTATGCGGTGCGAAATAAAATTAGTCGATCCATTTGGTTCCGGATAATAATGGTTAAAAAAATGAATTATCTTTAGGATTGAAAAATGAATTGGACTAAACACCCATATGATGATACTAATTTATCGATCATTGCCAATCAGGTCGAAATTCATAAGTTGAATTCAATATATTAACTTGAAGTTAATCTAGAAACTCAGAACTTTCAAATCCTAAATCTGTCTCGATAATCAACATTATTAGTCTAAACTATAACTCATATGAACTAAGCAACCAAATTACAACTCACTCTTATACAATCCTTTTAGTTGGCAAATAATTAAATAAACATGTCCACATGAGGTAATAGCAAGAAAAGAAAATCGTATTAACCTAAATGACAAGAATATAGGTCATTATAGTGATAATTTAGTTTGACATATCAACTTTTCCTAATTAATTATGCATGAAATTATTTTAAGTATTATGTGGTTTTCCTAAAGGCGGGGTAACAAATCACACAAGCCACAATTTTAAAAAGTGGATGATAAAAAATTAAAAAGACGAGTGGCTTTCATATATATAAATGTTGTTTAGGTGTTTAGTATCATAGCTTATAACAAACTAATAAAACACATATATTAATATTATCAAATTATATATAAAAAAATTATAAATGTTATTTAGGTGTTTAGTATCCTAGCATATATATATATATAAATGTTGTTTTGGTGTTTAGCATCATAGCTCCAAAATGAGTGTATTCCTAATTTAATACTCAAAAGCATTTTTCTATTAATATTGTTCAAATAAAATTTATTTATCAAATATCAAGGAAAACTGAAAATATTTCCCAAATAAATTAGTCAAATCTAATTTATTTTTCTTCAAACGGAACAGGACTAGACAAAACGTAAATGACAAAAAGAGTTTGAGCAACGGGGCAGATTTCACTTGTCTGTCACTTCTATTCTAAACTCATAACAAGTGGCGATCATTTATTACGATACCGAATTCTTTTGAATTTAATATTTTTAAAGTAAAATATAAAGTTATGTGTAATCTTCAAAATTTTGTTAAATAACAAAACTCAAATTCATAAGTTTAAAAATATAATAAGTAAATGCTACGAATTTTAAAAACTGAATTCATAGGGTTTAAATTCCGCTTCTGCTCCTGACATAACTGTTAAGAGAAAGATGAAGAGAATATAAATATTTTTGGGTAAAATTAACTTTATAATATATTTTCATTGAGTTTCATAATATAATATTATTTGAAATTGAGCAACTTTCTCTTAGACTATTCATTTAATATAAGATCATGCCCGCTTTTAGAAAAATGTCTTTTATGTTTACTTTAAACACCTGATGGAGCGTCAATCTAAGAATATAATTCTAAACCATATAATATAGTCCAAATTAAAATCATTATATTCCCATTACAAATAAATAAATAATGAGAGCTTCACTTTTCATAATTAGTAGTTTATATTTTCAACCAATGTAGAATAATTGGAATAGAAAGAGCGACAAAAAACAACTCTTTTGGTTTCCTTATCCATATTGAGGTCAGACTAAATTTGAATTCACACATTACAGAATTCATTTCAAGCATGATTCTCTTAACATAATTTATTTCATTCTAAAAAATTTAAACTTGAAACCTCTAATTAAGGAAGGTCGACACTCTCAAGAGATTTTTTTATAATTTTAAAAAATTTAAACTCTAAATATCCTTGATTGTATCGAGCTGCTCCGGATTAGAAAATACTAAAGTGGTGTATGGTAGAGTGACTAGAGTCCAATCCCCTCTAAATTGTATATTTCAATTTTCAATATAATAAAATCCTTTTATCTTTTTGGTATCTGATAGAAGTATATTCCTTGAGGATGTACTATTGCTATGCTATTAATATTATTGTTTAGGCATTTTAATATTAAAAGAATTATTATCACATCTCATGTTAGTGGCTGTTATAGTGATCTTAGAAGCCATAACTTTTGTTTAATTAACAACTAACTCACTAATTCTTAGAGTATAATTTAAGTGGAATACTCTCTACGCCTATAAATAAGAGTTATTATTGTGATAAAATCATATTCATGTAGTGTAAAGGAGGAAAAAGAAAATTCCAAATACTCCCAACATATTTCAAATTTTATACGTTCATTCAATTTACTTTACAATTAAATCGATATGAAAAATTATGATCGAAGAAAACTACGCTATGTAATCACATATCAAAATAATAGTTAATAAATATCTTTTCTTATTATTTAATTTTATTAGATACTATATTGTATATTTAATTAGCGATTATATTATTTTGATCAATTGGTCAATATATAACTTGTCATTTTGAATGGGGTATCTCTTAGGTGACTGAGCTAGTAGGGATAATTAATTAATTAATGTAACAAAATTTATTATGTTTATTTTTTATTAATTAAATAAGAAAGAGATAGCCATCTGTGACAAAAGAATATTAGTCAAATCTTAGCTTCCCAGTTCCCCACTTAATTAATTTTTCAAAAAATAAAAAAAGTTGTTGAATGATGCAACAAACAGAACTAAATAATTTAAAACAAAAAGCTTCTACCATATAATATAAGTTTGTTTTTTTATAGTGTTATTTAATTTACTCATATAAAATATACTACTGCTACTAAGTACTTGATTAAAGTTACAATTTAATACCAATTTGACCCCTTAACTTTCAAGATAATCTAGTGAAGCCCCTGAAGTTTCTTGAGTACTAATATCCCCCGTCGCATGCATTCTTTGGATGACCTAAAGGCTTTGAACATCATAATTTTGTCTCGGGTTTTAACTCCAAAGGCATATTAATAGTTGAATCCCAGACTCAAATTTATATGACTTCTGATTTTCACAAATGAGATTTACGTAAGATAAGTGTTGTAACAAAATCTTTACGAATTTATAATCTATAATTGATGGGTTGTTGCGATTTATATGAATTTTGAAAAGGAGTATGTATAGCAATTTCTTATAAAAATAAATCAAATTAGAAAGAAAATATAAAAGGAAAAAGTAGATTTCATCACATATAATTAGATAAAAATTGATTAGTGCTCTTATATAATTGAACCTAATACCAAAAGATTCATGATAAAGTAAAATCCATTCATGTCATATTTTGTCCCAATTGGTACTTTTTGGCTGATAGAATAATCAAAATTGATATACTTCATCACTTCAAATGTTGATAAGCTTTGAGGATTCATCTTTTTTACTTTTAAAAAATGCATAGAATTTTTGTCGTCATCATGAACGAATTATTCATTAAAAATCGTTCTAAAAAGTGCAATATTTCAAATTTATTTTGTTAATTTCAGTTTTGATTATCTAACACTTGATGACTTGAATAAGTGATACTTCATTCATTAGTTAAAAAGAATTATCTCAAATTACTTGACATTTCACAATTTCATTTTACTCCTATTATTTAATGTTCTTGAAATGAGATTAATTTAATCTTATTAATAAATGATGTTTAATTTATCAAAAAGAGATAAATCATACAATAGTAAAATTATTTTTTATTTATTTTCTTGATTTTCAATTCGGTGTTCGATTTCATACTTGAGCTCGATTAAATTTAAATTCGCGTTGGAAAGTCTCAAGAGGTAAAACACTCTCTAACAAAGATGAATTTGTACCCAAGGAGACTTCGAAACCTTTGATTAAGAATGAATAAATACTCAATACTCCACCACAATTCTTATTAATATTTTTATTTATGATTTTTTAAGAAACACGCAAATAGAAAATTTGACAACTAATACTTCCTCTATTTTCATATAAACTAAATTGGCGAGACAATACACACTTACTAATAAAAATATTCAAGGATATGATTTAAATCATATTTTCACTATTATTCTTTGTGAAATCATAAATATAACTTTGTAAATAGTGTAATTTATCTCCTAAAAAATATCAAACTTTATTAAAAAAAAAGAACAAATATGAAAATAAATTCAAAACATCAGTCTTGATTTTTGAACAATTCAATTATTTTTAATAATAAAAAAAATATCAAAAAATTCCGTTAATATGGAATAGAGAGTAGTAACTACTATGAAAAACATAGGGAGTACTAATGCAACATTGTAGAAAGTTTAGAGGTATCATAGTGTGCAGCCATAAAAGTTTAAGGGGAAAAAATTAAAATAATACCTAAGTTAATTGAAGTAATTAAATTAAGGTAAGTAGCAGTGTTTTAAACCAAAAAAAAAAAGCACATTTCCCAAGTGACACGTGTCAATGTCTCCATCAGTGGGTGCAGCAAAGTAATTTGCATGAGGGGACGCACTCACTTAAAAGCGATCCAGTCAAACTCCAAGACTGTCATTTAATTATTAATTTATTTAAATAAATAAATCACCAAAAAAAACTTAAAAAGAAAATATTATTTTTTCAGAAAATAAGAATTAAGGGATAAGATTAAAAAATAAAATAAAAAAGGAATAGAGTACACAAAAACATATACACACACATACAGCACACTCTGTCCTAGTTATTGACCAGTCAATTTGCTTAGCTGCCACTTTTTCAAAAGGCAAATCCCAATTCCAACTCTAATATTTTTTTCTACTTTATTATTTCTTGTAATTTTATTTACAAAACTATAAAGTTTAATGTAATATTTGATGGAATATACATTATTTGTTTTTTAACCTAGGAAGTTTTAATTTTAAAATTCAGTATTGAGGAAAAAAACATTAAGTGATTCTTTCCATCAGTTCAAGCTTAATGCTGGACAGAGTTACTTAATATCTGGTGTTAGTATGAGGTGACAGATAACCCATGAAATGAGTCGAGGTGCACGAAGGCCGATCAATATACCAATGCCATAAAAAAGATAGGCCAAGATTTTCGGTCCAAGCCTTTGCAACAAATAGTTAAAAAAAGAGTGTTTACATCAATTAATTACTCCCTATATTTCAATTTATATTATATTACTTGACACAAAATGTAAGAATTTTTTTAATAAAAATTATATAGTTTAAAACAAGAAAATAATGACAAAATCATATATTTTTATCCACACGAATGAAATGTTTGATGCTTTTACTTTATATCTTTAATAAAAGTATGGTAAACACTCTTATCTTCTTTAGAATTAATGACATCATTTTTAAGTCAATATTGGAGTGTGTATTTATTCTTTTGGTCTAAACCTTTTTTTTCTTTTTTTTTGCTTTAAGACTAAAATGTAAAAGAGGGAGTTTAAATTATATTCATTGGCACCATAGTTAAATTACTTTTATCTGTTATAATAAATGATTACAAAACTATATTTATGATACTCTTCGATTTACACTAAAAGTATAATCATTTTTTTCTATAACAATTTTATTAGATAATTTATGACCGCTATAAAGATTATATGATATAACATGAAATAATTTTTTCTGGAAAATTTGATTGTTTTAGTAAATATTATTATGAAAAATAACAATTACTCACAAAATATTTAAATGGATATATATAAACTCGAACTTTGAAATTATTTTACTACTATAAAGTATGAAAATTAGAAAAGAATCATAAGTATTTTATGTCCCCAAGACTACGCCGCACGTTACAGTTTGACCATCTGACCCGTCTTTACGTCTCTTTTATAATTACCCAATATTCATCCGTGACTCTCTAACCTAAAGTTTTTTTTAATGTTTTATATTTGTATTAGTATTTGATTATTTTGAATTCGTGTGATATAAGACCTCATTCAGAAGTAAATATTTTTTATCGAGAATTTTTTTAATGTCTAAAGCTTAAATCCAAAAATTTTATTAAAGAAGGAACCATCATATTGGCTGCACCACATCCGTTAGTGATACCTAGAGTTCTTTCCTACTCTCCAAAAAGCAAATAACTCTCACTTTTTTTTAATGCCTTCATTTCAAATTATACATTATGATTTATAAAAGTAAATTATTTTACTCGTAATAGTAATTGTAGTTAACATACATAAATAGAGATAAAGAATAAGAATAACGAATAGTTAAAGAGATACACGACAAATAATTTCAAGTGAAGTTGTAATAGTCATAATAATATTTCAATTTTTTCCTAAAAAAAAAGAATTTTAAAAAACCGGATATCTCGGTGGCATTGGACTTTGGACCACAATACCACGTGTGGTCCACGAGCTTCTCTGGTCAAATTAACCGCCTATCCCCGGTAATTTTCCAAAATTACCTAAAATATTTTCTATATTTCACAAATTGTAGAAGAAAATATTGATTGTAAGACAATAAATCACAATTGAATTGTTGAAAGTCTAGTGGTTCAATTAATGATAGTAATAATAACATGATGTCAAATATGCTGAAAACTTTTGAAAATAATTTAATAAAACTAAAATATATTCTTAATACAACAACAAACACATTCAATATCCACCAAAATCTCATAAGTAATTGATAGAGTATCCGTAGACTTTAACATAATACTCAATATTCAGTGAAAGTTCATAAGTGAATGTATGAGTAAGTATACATAGACCTTTTAACATATTCAGTGATTAGGTGAAGATGGAGATTTTTCTAAAAGATCTTCGACTCGAGTATAACGAATCAGAGTAAATAGATTAGTTTTAAAAAATAATTTTTGTAGGGTTTCCAGGTATAACTTGCCCCATATCCATCGGGGCGTGGGAGGGGGTAGGGGGCTCACACTCAAAGAGGTAGCTGTTCTTCCCTTTTTCCCCTTTTATTCTCTCTCATTTCTGGGTAAGGTTTCTCTTTAACTTATTTCTCTCTTTTCTTGATCTAAAACTTGTTGTGGGTTTCAAAGTTTATATCTTGGAGTTTCTTTATTAAGTGGGGCTTTTCTTCTTTCTTGCATTTGATTACTTTTTTCTTGATTTGTGGATTGGAATGATTTCAATCTTTTGGAGGTTGAAGGAGAAGTGAGAAAAGTGGAGAGAGTATAGCTTTGGTATTAGAGAAGGGGATATTGGTGAAAAGATCCTGTAACTATAGTCTTTGATGATGATAATGATGGTGAAAATGAGCACTATGGCTCTTTTGACCAGAGAAAAAGAGTTCAGATAAAAGAAAAAGATGTCCCCTCCTGTCAAATCTTGGTTATAATTGTCAATGAGCAAAAGAGAGAAGACAAAAGAGTGCAAAGACTGTTCTTTTTCTTTTCTCTTTTTTCATCCACACGCTTCATTTTTGCCCTCTAAATGTGATGTTCTTGCTGCTTTGAAGGCTGAAGCAGACCCCTTCTTGTTCTAAAGGGGAAGATATTCTTTGTTAGTTTTTTTAACATTTGACTAAAAGGGTCAGTGAAAATGCCTATGTATGTGCCATCTAGGGGGAGGGTGGAAGAATTTGATGTTGGGGGTGGTGGGCAGGTGTTGGATCTGGAAACTGCTGTTAAAGATGGGATTTTGGGTGGTGGTGGTGGGGTGGTGGTTCATGGTGGTGCTATAGAGAAGAAGTTGAGTCTGAGGAAAATGATGGAGGAGCTTGATTCAATTGAAGTTCCTTCAGTTTTCATTTGTCCAATTTCTTTGGAACCCATGCAAGATCCAGTAACCCTTTGTACAGGGCAAACATATGAGAGGTCTAATATCCTCAAATGGTTCTCTTTGGGGCATTTTACTTGTCCCACAACAATGCAAGAGCTGTGGGATGATTCAATCACTCCTAATAGTACTCTTCATCAGCTGATTTACAGTTGGTTTTCTCAAAAGTACTTGGCTATGAAAAAGAGGTCAGAGGATGTTCAAGGAAGGGTTTTGGAGATTTTGGAAACCTTGAAGAAGGTTAAAGGTGAGGCTAGAGTTCAAGCTTTGAAGGAGCTAAGACAAGTTGTCACTGCCCATGACTCAGCCAAGAAAACAGTGACAGATAACAGTGGTGTTAGTTTGATTACTTCACTGTTAGGTCCTTTCACCAAACATGTTGTTGCTTCTGAGGCAATTGGTATTTTGGTACACTTGGATCTGAATTCAGATGGGAAGGCTAATTTGATGCAACCCAATAAGATTTCCCTGATGGTGGATACCTTGAATGAAGGATCCATTGATACCAAGATAAATTGTACGAAATTGCTCGAATTGTTGATGGAAGGGAAGGATTCAGAGTATGAAGTTTTGTCAAGCTTGAGTCTTTTTGTAGGATTATTGAGAATAATCAAAGATAAGAGACACCCTAATGGGGTGTTATCTGGTTTGAGATTGCTCAAGCTGATTTCATCGCACGAATCATTGAGGAACTCAATTGTTGGTATTGGGGCAATCCCCCAATTGGTGGAAGTATTGCCCAACTTGAATGCTGAATGCTTAGAATTAGCCTTGGTTATCCTTGAAGCCTTGTCTACCCTTCCAGAGGGAGCATTGGCATTGATGGATTGCCGTAGCACCATTCCGAATGTGGTTAAATTGCTCATGAAGGTATCAGAGAGCTGCACTCAATTCGCGTTGTCAATTTTATGGGCAGTGTGCAAACTTGCCCCAGAAAAATGCTCATCTGTGGCTGTCGAGGCAGGTCTAGCAGCCAAGTTGTTGCTTGTTATTCAAAGTGGATGCAACCCTGTGTTGAAGCAACGGTCTGCTGAGCTCCTGAAACTATGCAGTCTAAATTACTCAGAGACCATCTTCATTTCCAAGTGTAAGCTTACCAAGACGATGCAATGAGGTGACATGGTGTTGTTCATACGGTTCAACTAAAGTCCGTTCTATACCCGCAAGGGCAAGGTGCGCTCAACAGCTCGCGGAATCTGTATAATTGGACAAGGAGGTACCTACTTGTACATATTAAAGAGCTTTAGCTCTCATGAAAAAGGCTTCATAATGTGGATTATAGATAAAATGCTTATATCAGACTATGGTTCGGTGCCTTCCATTTGATCTTTCCGCTGAGGTTTTCCAATAACGTATGCCACACCGTGGTTTCAAATTGATTCTTCAAATCTTTGTAGTCACTTAGACCGGTGATTTGATTGCCTTATTGCTACAATTGAATGCTATAGATCATATTCACTATGTAAAACGGGGAAGAATGTCCAGCAAAGCTAGTGTTTGAAATTGTAATTGTACACATTCCTTTTGGGATTCTCCGAGCTTATCCCAATTCCCAAATTTTCCCCTATTATTTTTAGAAAGTCCTTAGTGACTTTCACTTCTTTGCTCGATCGGAAGGTTTCACTCGGGAGTTCTTTTTTTCATTGCGGAGATTGTCATTTGTAAAAAAAGCAACATTTCCAATATGAAATCAGCATTCACAATGGATTCAATTTTCCCTTCTCAATTGTTGTCTTAGCTTTACTTCTTATGTTTAATCTGCTTTTGCTTCTTTTCAATACCTTACTTGTCTCAAGTGATGATTCACCCTTATACTTTTGTGAACTTTCAAGTTATTTTTGGTGTTCTGTTCTATTCAGAATTTGGATATAAGTTTTCTTCTGTAGATGTAATGAGCTATGTTGTTTGGACTCGGTGTGTGTTGGATCCTTCAAAAGAGCACGGGTATGTCATCATTTTTGTAGAGTCCGAGCAACATAGGACTAATGCGCAGTTGTGAATGTTAAAAATTGTTCTTTGAGGATAGTGGCACTTCTGTTTACAATAGAGATCTTTGTTGGAAAGAGCTGTTGCTGATTGGAAATTCTGTCAGTATACGTCTCTCTTTTTTCTAGCTTGTTTGTGCGGTAGAATGGAAAGAGAAGGAAAAAGTAGAAAGAGGACTTCAACTGAACTGAAACTTTCATGTTCCATTAAAGTCCTGGTAATAATAGCACTAAACAAGAAAAATAGCACTTCCATTGAGTCACTATCATGGTTCTCATAATGCACATATCAAACTAAGTGAAAAAACTCCAAAAGAAGATGAGGGATGAACAGTACAAAACAGAACAGATTCCAAAGATGTAATAAAAACCCCAAGTTTCAAAGCTTTCCCCTTTAGCTCTTGGTCCCTTGCTTAAGCATGCAGTCACAATTGGTAAGAAAAGGGGTAGGTGAAATGTCTTACACAAAACAACTCAAAGAGACACCCAGGTTGTGGCTTAGTAGTCAACAACGTCTAGTGGGAGATATCAAGAATTCAATCAAGGTGAGCGTTTGTGGCCTAGTAGTCAACAACATCTAGTGGGAGATATCAAGAATTCAACCAAGGTGAGCGTCTACGGTCTATCTAGACATCAAACTCCACTTGTGAGATTATACTGAGTTTGTTGTTGTAGTCAAGGTGTGCACAAGCTTATCAGAACACAAAATTGTCATATCCGGTGAAACTAATCGAGGTGTGCGTGAATACACAGATTACTAGAAGTGTCATTCTTGTAGTTAACAAAACTTGTTCAAATGGTCAAAATAATGAGTTTCAAGATTTGGAAACACGTGCTGATGAGGTATTTTATACTCATTGGACTTGGAGAAGTGTATTCTAGGGTATTGAGGAGGGTGGGGGTATAAAGACACCACCCCACGTACTCATATCTTGGACCAAGAAAAGGAAAGTAGATTAAAAAAAGTGAAGGTGAAGAGGGAAGTTGAAAAGTGCACGGACAAATAACTTACCTTAAAAGAAGAGGAGACAAGTTAGTAGTCTTTGTTGGCATTGCAAAATAGCAACTTTGACTGAGATCTAAGGGGACTTAAAAGTAAGCAAATTTTGCTGAGAAAAGCATATTACTTGCTGCCTGTGACCTTGGAGGTGAACCCCATTTTAAGCCCTTTTTCTTTTTGGCATTGCAAGTTTTATACAACATCTTCAAAGCTGGAAAGAGCTCTCAATTGGGGACTTTTTCTAAAGGCCAAAGAACATTGTTTGCTTGGTGGAGCTACTTTTAAATTAGCTTACGTGTTCCTCGATTAATGTATCTAGTACTTACTAACTCTCAATAATATATGTATTAGGTAACTCTATCTATCTATCAAGATTTTAATGGGAAATCACCAAATATATTTCAATTTTTGTTAAGATTTGAACCCTAATTTCTCGTGATTTTTCCTCGATTCATTGATAGCTAGGTCATACTTTAACCACATTGTTTCTCTTGCTTTTGGCTTAGTCCCCCCCCCCCCCCCTCCCCCACCCCCTACCTAGTAGGAGGTTCACACGATGGATTATTCCTTCAATAGTAGAGTGTGCCTCTGTTAATTGCGTCGTTGTGTTTGTACTGTGAGGGTTTCAGTCACATGAATAGTTCAATATGCTCATCAAAAAATTTCATTGACAAAAATCAACAAAGAGAAGGAAATCATTACATGTATATTAGAAAGATTGTCCTCGGCTGAACATAATATGAATGATTAGAGTGATAGTGATTCATCACCTCGACTTGTGTCCAGTGCTGGCTCTATGCTTTGATAATTAAGGCATATGCCTTCGGCCCCCAATTTTAGGAGGCCTCAAATTTTACCAAGAATAAAGTATGTGTTAATTATTTTTATTATAAAAAATGATTATTTATAATAAAAAGTATTTAAAAAATTTATGTTACTTTATTTTCTTTGACCCCATTTTGTTCTAACTCTTATCTTTATTTAAAATTTGTCAACTTATTACTTATATTATGTTTAATTCATATAATGATTGTCTTAGTGAAATAAAAAAATTTCAATGTTGAATTGATAAAATCATATCTGAAACTAATAATTGAAAAAATAAATCGAAGAAATCATTTATAAAAAAATTCTAAGTAATAATTTGCATTTGAAAAGTGTAAGAAAGATAAATTTAAAATAAACACATCTGAAATTTGTTTAGATTTTAGGCCTTCAATTGAAATTTCGCTTTAGGCCTTCGATTACGTTGAGCCGTCCCTGCTTGTGTCTCCACCACATCTATCTCTTTCCCTTTTACAAACTCAGATTTCCAATCACTGTCTAGGAAGGGAAAGGAAAGACAGAAAACCTATGCTTACGTGCTCGTCATTTGTGTCGTGCTTTCGGTCCGGATTAACATAAAGAATGAGGAAACTAATTATTTTTCACTTTTCGAAGAACAAAACACGAAAATAAATCTCTTGTGCTCATTTATGACTTGAATAAAAGAAAATGACGCAATAAATAGGTTTGTATTTCACTTACATATCCTATAATTATTACTTTCACTGATTTCCTTGTGTAAAAAGTTACAACTATATAACTAAGATAACATTTGAAGTAAATTAGAAAATCAAATCTCATATAAATTCACATTTCATAATCTATAAGGACCACCATTTTTTTTCCATATAAGAATGCCAGTGGGGTTACATGTTTATACATTAAATGTATTTTCATCTAACAATATTTCATGCCTAAATGCATATAGTAAAGTCACAATCAACATAACTCATTTTTTGCTCTGTACAAATTTGAACAATTAATATACTATAAAGTTTTTCAAAGAGAACCACTGTTTTGGTCATAGCCTAACAAATCTAACAATTTGAATTCAATAGACATTTCTTTAATTTCTTTTACAAGTTGAAGTTGAATTATTGCAAGTGGAGCCAAAAAATTTCATACTGCAATAAAGGAGTTTGGAATCTAGATGCTCTTTTAATGCACACTATATTTAAATTTTGGCATTATTTTTTTATTTGGTTTCCCACCATTCGGTGTTCATTCGAAATCTGCATTGGAGCCTCGATAAAATTTAAATTGTGCCCTGTATAACCCATTCGAGAGTAATGCTCCCAACATGATTTTTTTCATAATTAGGACTTGAATCGAGACCTTTAAGCTAATGATAAATTGGTAGCATTTTTTTTAACTTGGCTTTCACTTGGATTAATTAATTTAATCAGGCACACGATCCAATGAGGATTCAAAATATCTCTGGTGTCACGTGTGCTTAGGGACTAAATTTTATTTTCATTTATTTTAATAAAATTAAATTTATTACATTTTATAATAATGTTACAGAAATCCAGTTTTTTTTTTAAAAATGTTTACACATTGTGGGATAGCAATTAGGATAAATTAATTTAGTGATTATTACAGATCTAACTTCGATTACGGTACTTGTCTGGATGTGTTTTTTAACGTATAAGGCAAAATAATGTTATACTCCTCAGACAGTGAATTATTAAGGGAAAATTACGTAGCTAAGCAAACTTATACTACTTAATTATCTATCATAGCTAATGTTTGTTTATATTATCATTCGCAGCCATTTAATTTCTGTAATTACGTTTTTCAATTCTCCTTATTTGTATAACTGTGTATAGCATTCTTTTCCTTATATATAAATGGTTCTATTCTCTCTCTTCAATCACTTTACCTTATTTTCTCCTTTATTCTCTCAATCAAAATTGATTTCAAATTTTGAAATTTTTTGTCATTCCTTCTCAATCGTGATTCCTGATTTATAGGTAATTGTTTTATAGTTAAATTCTCTTTACATTTTATTTTTTCTGTGATTTCATCATTTTCCGATTTGTATTTATATATCACTGGATTTTTTTTGATTTTTCAGATTTTCAGATTTGTATATCTAAAGATGAAGATGGTGAAACATAATTTGTATAAAATTATTTGTATAAACTTTTGAAGTTTGGATCTACACTATATTGTATATTTTCATACAAATTCAGTTTGTATATACGAATTTAATTGTATATTTATGAGGTAAAAGGAAATCTCATTTTAGTTTTTCAAATAAATTACATTTTACTATATTTCTTTGTATTTGGGTTTGGTTTGGGTCAAATCTGTACCCATAGTTGTATAATAATATATTGTATAATTGTTATTCAAATTGTATAATATTATTTGTATAAACCATTCAAACTTGGATTTACTGTTGTATATTTTTTTGTTTTCACATCTACTCTTAAGGTTTGTTGTTTGTATAAATTCATATATTTGTAGACACATTTTCTCTAAAAACTATCCCCTCGATAACGTAGTCAATGTAACAATTTGCATCATCCCATTTTTTAGAATGTATTACCAAAATACAGATGGAAGACATTCCTATATAGACAAAAAATAACTCATGTATACATATACAAACACGAATTCAAAAATATACAAACACACATTCAACAAACAACTCTTCCACAAAATAAATAATGTAAAATTATACATATACAAAATATACAAGTTAACAATCAAATTATACAAGTCCACAAATCAAATTTATGTCAATTATACAACTACAAAAGTGATTAGTTAACTTATACAAATAATTTTTCCACATAATTATTTACACCCAACAATCAATTATACACATACAAACACTAATCCCATCAAGTCTAATTATACACATACATACACTAACCCCATCAAGTCTAATTATACACATACAGACACTAACTCATACGATTCTACAAATAACGTAAAATTATACATATACAAAACATACAAGTCTATAAACAATCATTGATGAATATATTTATACAATTACGGGCGTATACTATTTGACATAAACTATAGTAGATTATACAATTGAATTCTACTTTTATACATTTATGTACTCAAATTGCATATATCAAGTCATCTCTCTCGATCAATTCAAATACAATTGAAAACAATTTCTTCAACCAACACTCCAATTATCAATCGAGTAATTATACAATCAGGGATAAAAATTAGTTAATTCTCGATCTATTAGAATACAATTGCAAACAACTGTTAGAATGAAACTCTAATTATTAATGGAGAATTTATACAATTACATATACAAATCAGTTCTATTGCTCTGCTTTTTCAAGTTCCTCATCTACATGAATGCAAATCAAAAACACAAATCAATGCAAATCAAATATATGTTTCTAACCGAGAAAACTAAGTTGTCGCCGAGATTGAATCGGATGTACAAAGATGAAATCAATTGGATTGTACGAATAAGATATAACTTTGTAGGAAAGTCTAACGAGCTAATAGTGAATTAAGTGATTTTATACCTTTTCCTAGCCAAGATTGCCGCCATTAGCTTTCAAAAAATTTGAATTCAATTTTGTATAAAACTTCGAAAAAAAGAGAATTATACAGCCGAATGCCGATCACCGCAATAGCAACTTGTAAATATAGCTACGGTTAGTAATTATGGAAACTTTAGCTAAGGAGAATAATTAATTTAATTATGATAGCTATAAGTGAAAGTTTCCCAATTATTAATTGAGTATTAGTATTTGTTATTCGTGTGTTCATTTTTATTTGTTAATTATTTCAAAATTAAATATTTATTTTATGGTGTAGTTGGAGTAAAAGTAAATATTTATTTTTAACTGTTAAATTTTTTAGGTTAAATGTTAAAATTATTAAATTAATTCATTCCAACAGTAACATCCACTATCATCTTCTCCATAGCCGTGTCTCATCTCTATCGTGGCATCTATCCTCGACTTGAAAGGGAGAGTATAAGATTTTTAAAGAAGTCAACTAAAATATATTGACAAAAATAATGTGTCGACAAATAGAAACTGTTATATATGCTAGATGAACAAAAGTTTTATGAACAAATATGCCTAGAAGTATTTCTAGACAAATATTTGATTTGTTTAACGTTTACTTATATTTCGCTAACCATTTGATAATAATTTAGATAGAAAACTCATACTTTCAATAATTCAGATATGAAACTTAATACGCGAAATTGCATGTCTCAAACGCAACTCATAAATCGATGAATGGGATTTACCCTTTGCTGATGTAAGGCGCAACTCGTGCTATTTCTAAGTCTTCCCCAATAACTCAAAAAAGAATTAAATCAACGCCACCATATTACAAATTTTCTTTATTTTTGAAATCCTTGTTAGGAGATATTTATTATCTATGATTAATCAATTTTTGATTATTAATTGTTTAATTTAATTTGATCGATAATAAAATGCAAAAATAAAATTGTAATTGCAAAAATAAAATTGCATTACAAATTTCTACATTAATCACTTTGATTTAAGATGAAATTATTCGAATTCGTTCTAAAAACTCATGCAATAAATTGGAAAAATAACATTAATTGTAAGTTTTTGTCACAATCAAATCTAAATTTGAGAAGATAAAAGATAATACTAATTTGTATCAAGAAGAGATAAAGTATTGCAATGGAGAGGTAGTTGCCTAGTTTGTGTTGCCTAATGAACAAACGTAATACTAAACTTTAGGAAATAAGATTAGAAAAGTATTAAAGTCATTGTTATATAACTAGAAGTACAATAATAATTTAAATATAATCTTATTGAATTATTAATTTAACCATTAATCAAAATCATAAAATTGCATATCAAACCAATAACCCAATAAAATAAATTATACAAAATTGTCAAAAATTCATTAACTCAATAACCAATACCAATAAATCAATAATAACTTTTTTTATTTAAATTTAATTTTATTGATTGATTCAATTTTTGCACATCCCTAAATAAGTTAGCCTCTCTCTCGGGTATGAAATTGAATTTACTCTAATATATGTCAGATTGTCAGTATCCGCCGTATTGAATTTTAACTAATTCAGATTGACATGAAATTTCCTAAGCCGATTAAAAAAAAAAAAAATATATGCAGAGCTTACTAATATGATTAGATGCGGCCCCCAAATCCACGTCACAACAATACTCCCTCCGTCCCTATTTACTTGTCCATATTTCCTTTTTTAGTTGTCCATTTTGACAAATCAAGAAAGGACAACAAATTTTTTCCTATTATACCCTTATTTACACTTCTTGAAAATTGTAAAAGTGTATGTTGTTTCCCTCCAATTTATTTCACTTTAATTCAAATAAGCGGTTGTAATTTTGAAGTGAAAAGTTGTCATAAGGGTAAAATTGTAACTTCACTGTGCTAATCATTGTTGCCTTAATCTGTGTGTCATTTCTAAAGTGGACAACTAAAAAGGGACGGAGGGAGTACCAAACTAAAAAGAAAAACAACCATCAATCATCATCATCACCTACTGCAATTTTATTTTTTTTCAAAATTCAAACAACTCTCTTTCCTTGTTCTTCCTCGATCCAATCATATACGGTAGCTTAAAGCTTAGCCATGTCATGGCTTGCTCGTTCCATAGCCAACACTCTCCGTCTCGACGACGATGAAGATAACGATAACGTAGACGGAGTAGAATTCAATCGCAACTCCCAAAACGATGTCGTAACACGTGTTGCCAACTCATCAACTGCTTCTCACGCCGTTGACGAAGATACATCCACCTACGAAGAAATCGATTTAGAAGAACGATCTAATAACGATAACGATAACCGTTCCGGTTCCGATGTTGATGATGAGGATAATCAGAATCGCGGCGTGAAGGAGGATTTGTCTGAACTGAAGGAAACCCTAACGCGTCAATTATGGGGAGTGGCTTCATTTCTAGCTCCACCACCTCCGCCATTACCGCCGGGGAAATCGGATCTGTTTGGTTTGGATGGGGACCGGATTGAGAATTCCGGATTGAGTGATGGATCCGAGGAGGAATTTATTGGGGATGGAGATGGTTATTTGGAGAATTCGGATGAAGTGGAGGAGGGTGAAAGTGATGCTGTTGGAGTGACAGAGGAAGTGTTAGCTTTTGCTACCAATATAGCTCATCATCCGGAGACTTGGTTGGATTTTCCGTTAGCTGATGAAGACGAATTTGATGGTTTGTATATCTTCCTTGAGTTCTGCTAGTCATTTATGACATTTTTTGGTTTTGGCTGAAATGTTAATTAATTGTTTAGTTCTTACAAAACAGATGGTAGATACACTGTATGAAATTTGATTAGGATGTGAGTTGTGTCTACTTCAGTAGTGGTATTATAGGACACTCTGGAAGTTGCTAGGTTAGTTAGAGTCCTTATTGGAGAAGTTCCGATGAGCTTATGTTACACTTTATTGATTAGGGAGGGTTATCCTTTGGCTAATTTTTAAGCCGTGAAAGAGAATTTAGGGCTAAGCATAGTCTAGTAGTGTTACTGATTGAGAATATAGGCAAGTAGTATCGAATATAGAGGACTTTTTCTTTTGTAGTATGGAAATTATGTGAATTAGTAAACTTGATCTTCTATACATGCTTGATAAGTGTATCATCTGGTTTATTGCTGTTAGCGAAAGTTATTGCTTTGGTCTAATTGAAACTTTTTTTTTTTTTGATAACCGAGAAAACCGTTTGTGACCCGCCCTTTGGACCAATCACAGCCTTCTAAACTCAGTGGATAATGGGCCCGCTCCTCTACCCTTCTCCACTTAAATACTAGGCTTCGCTTTGCGTGGTGTGGGGCTTGAACCTGCGACCTAAGCCACAAATCCTCCACCTTATGCCACTCGAGCTGGGCCTTGGGGATCTAATTGGGACTTATCAAATATCTCTACGACATCCAATAATGTGCCTGGTCAGTCCTAAGATGTGGGAATAGGAGTCAACTGATAGTTGGTTGTGCCAGAGGAAGTGTGTTATTTGAGAACTTGTCGGAGTTTAAGTAAAGCCTGAATTTTGTTTTTGTTCGAGTAAAGTTACTGGAGTCAGTTTTAACAGAACCGAAAACTTTTAGCTATTAAAGTTATTGAATTTATAACTAACCGTACGACTCATGTTATGCCGAACTTGTATCTATGTGCATAGTTCTTGTTTTGTTGTGGGTATTCTGCGTTGGCCCTTACGGAAGCTTAGCTCAAAGATTTTCTCGTCTTGTAAGGACCTGAACTATACATGTGTCTATGAGTTAATCAAGTTCTTTTGCTGATGTTAAACACTTTATGCTTGATAGTATATGGTAATTAAATGAAATCATTCAATTCTCTTTCTCTAATAAACTGGAGGAAACTACCATGGCAGTCCTTACACCCAGTCACCCACCCAAAACACAAAAAAAATAGTTATGGGTGGCCCAGTGGTTTGGGCTTGGGACTTTCATGTTTGAAGTCTCAAGTTCGAAACCCATTGCCAGCAAAAGCAAGGAGTTTGCCTTTTGGGTTGAGCTCGTCACACCAGGCTTGCCTGGTGTGGGTTACCTCTCCTGTGTGGTTTGCGAGCTATTGCATAGGAGCAGGGGTTTTACCCTATGCGCACCCAAAGGGTAGAGGCTGCGGGTTCCCTTGTCATAAAAAAAAGATTAAAAAGAAAACCAAGAGAAAGAGAGAGAGAACTAAAGTGGGAGAAGTCCTCCTCCTCCTTCCTGGACTAGATTTCATAAGAATACTTTGAACTGTTGAAGTTATATCTGTGCTACTCCTACAAGTAAGCAAAGAATGTCTGTCCTTCACCTACAAGTAAGCAAAGAAAGTAGGGACTAGGGAGACATGAATCAAAAGCTCCTAGCATAGAGGAGTAACAGGATTCCTCGGGATGATCTTCTCGAGGAAAGCATGAAGTGTGTAGTTTGAATATAATGCAAAATTCAGCAGCAGAGATACCTCGCATAGCATAACAGGAAGTGATCATATCTCTCAATACCTGATAATAGTTTTGAGCAATATATTTACATTTATAGAATTGACTTTCTTATCCGTATTCCACTGGCAACTTACATAAACAAGTTTCTATCTAGAAGAGCAATCACTACAATCAATACAAGTGCACACTGAATTTACATGGAGCAACGTAATAGAAATCCAATTCTTGCAACAAACCTCCAGCAGCAATTTTCTAGAAAGGGAGTGAAAAAGAATAGAATGCTTACACCTTATCAAAAAAAAAAGAATAGGATGCTTACTGCTTACAGTGAACAAGGCGGGCAAAACAAAAAATCTGAGTGTTTGCTCTGACTTTTACTATCAAGAGAGGAATGTTGTTATAATTTTCTCAGAGAGAGGGTGGGGTTGCTTCTGTTCGCATAATACTTTCTTGTACTTTTTTGGCCAGTACTGTCCATTAAAAGAACTTCTTTGGGCACACATGGGACATGGGTGTGGCCTAGTGGTCAATGAAGAGGATTCAAATCTTGGACTTTAGGTTTCAAATCCCGACAGAGACAAAAACACACTAGTTGATTTTTTCTCATATGTCTAGCTTTCGAGGGAAGAGTTACTTGGTAAGTATGCTGGTGCGAGTTAGCAGGTAGTTGGTGGAATTGTCGAGGTGCAAATAAGTTGGACCGAACATCAAACAAAAAAAATAGTGAACTGTTATAAACAAATAATGATATCTTCTAGAGTCAAAATGAGAAAAAGAATTAAAGAAGATATGATAACTTAGAAATGAATGTGGAAAAAAAAAAGCCTATAAACAATGTTAATAAAAATGAATGCTGACCCAAGTTAAGGCAGTATTCGGTGCAGATTGGGCACTTTTAATGAAAAGTGATGGACCTTGATGACTTACTCCCTTGTATTCTCCAATTGGTTGACAGCTTTTTCACGAAGATTAATAAATTATTGAAGAAGACTTGGATGAATTTTTTTATTTGAGTTTCGGTAGAAATATGACACTTTTAGAATTTGAAATGTGAAATAGGTCTCATATGAAATTCACATTATATAACACTGTAATGCATGTTTAATGACGCATTGAATGTGTTAAGACTTTGCCATTTAAGGGAAGAGGTCAATCTTCTTAGGCGAACTAAAATAGAAGTAGGTAAACTAAAATTGGGAAAGGAGCTTATGGCACTCCTTAAGTTGATCATGCAGTTGTTTGAAATAATTAAAACATCAATGCAGTTTCATATCATGCCATTGGTTGGATGGAGATTTTGATTACTTCCAAAGATCAAGTAGTCAAGATAAACCGCCTTTCGTAGATAGTTTTTGTACCTTCTTTTGTTCGTAGGTAATTCTTATCTGTTATTTTGTAAATCACATAATATGTGATAGAGTTGAGAGCTCAAGAACCATAAAGTTTGACTTCATTTTTGGCATGTGCATTTTTTCAGTACCCGTTGAAAGAAAATATTAAATTCATAGTTACAAACTTAATCTGACAGAAAATATCACATAAAAGTTTAAATTTGTATGGTTAAATGAATTTGTACTTTCAGTTTTGTGAATGTTGTGTAAAATGTTACTGCCTCCATCACAATTTTTATGGCATTCTTCCTATTTTGGGACGCGTTTGACACCGTTTCATAATTAATATTGGTATATACAACTTGCACAAGGTCAAATTCAGCTAACTGTTCAACTTTTAGACTTTGATATGAAGTTTTCTCTATCAAACTCAGTAACTTCTTGTTACTTGATACTTTCTTCCAATACTGATATAATTCACAAAACAAAATTAACATGTTAAGCTGCTTATCCACTCAATATTGTCAAAAAAAAATGTGACAAGGGAGGGAATTTCTGATATTATGTCTTTATTTACATTTTGAAATGTCATTATTAGTGTGCCATGTCAATTTGAACGGAAATACTTGGTAAACATGTAGCAAAGAATGACAACTTTTTAAGGCATCTATTGTATAATACTATTTTGTCACTTAATGGTGATGTTGGTGGGATCTTAAGGAGAAGATTTACATTAATTGAGTTTCTCACTCCTTTTTCTAGATTTTGAGCTCTCTGAGGCCCAACTGAGGCATGCATATGCTGTTGAACGTCTAACGCCGAGACTAGCTGCTCTCAGATTTGAACTTTCTCCTGCTCATTTAAGTGAAGGCTTCTTTTGGATGGTCTATTTTGTTCTTCTTTACTCAAGACTGAAAAAGCAGGACGCTGGGATTTTGTCTACATCTCAGGTTTGTTAATATTGTGCTGCCTGCTTACAGAATCATCATTGAATTGTGTTACACAGTCATGATGAGAATATTTTTCCTTTTTTCGTGGGCAGAGGGAACTAATAATGGATTATCTGAAAGCAATTTCAGCGATACAACTTCTATATACAAGACCTTTGATTACATGAGCTGTCTAAGAACTAATTTTATTTTGTCATTTCTTTAGCTTGTAGAGGCAAGGGCTATGTGGATGCAAGAGCTGCAAAAGAAAACAAAACCAGAGTCAGATTGGTTTGGCATAGGCACATTTCAAGCAAAAGAGAGCCCATATTCACCACGTGGAGACTTTGAATCCAACTCATCTGAAGATGCTCACTCTAGATATTTTGTGCTCCCAAGAGCATTTGCTTTTGAACCTCCAAGTTGCCACACCACTTCTGACACTGAGACTGAGAAACACTCAATTGAAAATACAGAGATCCAATTTATTGACAAGGCAGTTATTGAAGAAGATGCTCCAAGCAAAATCATTGAAAAGGAGGTGGTAGCTGGTCCATCTTTTAAACCACCAATGTTTGATTATGATGAGCATGAGGATGACTGGCTGAAAGACAACTCAGAGTTAGAGGGTTACACGGGTTCTACTATTGTGAATGAGGAGGATGTTTCGTTTAGTGATCTTGAAGATGATACTGATTATACAATGCCTATAAAACCCAAATCAGTGTCAATAAATCATAGCACAACACTTGATGTCTCGTGAATTTATCTTTAGCTGCCAGGAGATTCTTATTTAACTTAGGAGTGAACCCAGCCGCTTGTCAACCTCTGAGTAATCTGGAGCTCCTAGCAAAAAATGCTTTACTCTCAATTTCTCCATGGTTCAGGCATGTTAGGCTGCATCGTAACCTGTTCTGGCTTGCAGAAGTTAGTACTTCATGATTGTGCAATGACCACTTCCCGTGGTTGTTACTAGTTGTCAGTCTCAGTGTTAAAGGTTGGTCATCTCAGATTCTCATCATCTCTTGAACCTCACAAATTCGATCACAAGATGCTTGCTTACTTGCACAGTATGGTGCAAGGCAATAAGCAACATTCATTTTATCCATCTCCTCCATTTTTTTGTGTGTTTTGAGGATCATGACCTAGGGAGGGCATGGTTGCTAATTCTCGAAACAGTGTTTGTATTTGTACATATACATGAATGACCGTGCCCTGTAACAAGGCAACGGATATAGTGGGGTGTCATATAAGGAAAAGTGTGACATCTCTCCCCTGTGAAAGGAATAATTTTTGCAATTGCACATTGAAGAATATCCCAATTTGGCATGTTCATCTTTCCTCAATCTTCTTGAAATGCATCTGTGATGTTATCATGCATCTGTAGGCCTCCTCTTCTTACTTACTATAAGGGTGTAACTGTGAGTGAGAAGAGAATGAAACCTTTTTCATGTCTCTGTTGCTTTTATCTATTATTCCTTCAAATTGGTAATACATAAGAATTACACGGTTTATCGGAAACAACTCCTTTTACCTTCACAAGGTAGGGGTACCCCTCTCTAGACCCCCCCCCCCCCCCCCCCCTTGTGGGGTGATGTTGTTTGTTATTGTAAGAATCACTGTTTGCATTTCATTATACTGAATGTTCTCAGTTCTCACTATCCAAAATTCCTTCTGTGATTTATACTTGTGATGCAAAGAATCGTCAACCAGAGCAAGTTTAAACTGAATCAAGCATACAAATTGTATTATACAATAGTGGTTACACAGATTCTGCATTGGAAAAACAGCATAGATTAATAGTAGTATTTGTTTCATAATTTTTTTCAAAATTTCAGGTTTATAGGTCTCGTAACGAGGATATGATATATACACAAAATTAGTGAAAATATATGCCATTTTCACTTTGGGTTTGAGAGCCATGTAATCGGTGACCATTCAACACCTTTTGGAGACATTTTTAGTTTGTAGTCTGTACTAGTGAATAGAAGCTCTCTCCTCCATCTCTCACCCCTCCTATCAAGCAAGAAGGAAGCAATTCTTTCAACAGTTGAGTCAGACTCTATTATTATTATGATAAATCAGTAATAGATAAAATGACAAAGGAAATCAGTGATTGGAAATTGTAAACATTAAAGAAAATACTGTAAACATTAAAATAAGTTGACAATTTAAATTAAAGTAAAATAAATTGAAGTTTCTAGGAAATTGTACTCATTTGTCTATTTGGTACAAGGAAATTGCATCCTATAGGGGTTGTATTTTTTGTATAATTTCTAAAAGGATCTACTCGATTTGACATTATATGAAATCTAGTTCGAATTTGTTCAAGAAAGTAACCAAAGTATACTTGGACACGTCAAACGAATTGGGATGGATCGAAATTTACGGGAACCAAACGTTGTACCTCTTTTTCCCGACAGCGATGGTGTTCGAGCCAATTTTCACTCTACTAATTTCACGAGATATTTGTCACCTTCCATCAGAGACATATACCAAGTAACTTTATACACTAGTTAGCATAGATATAAAGAATCACTTACTTGTGTTCCTGTAAATGATACAATACGATAGATTATAGTATAATAATATATAACGACCATTAAAACAAAAATGTAAGAAGTGAGTCAAGTAAAAGATACCCAAGTATACATGGACGGTGGAAGTAAAAATCTCCAACTAACGTATTAATGACTCGAAAACTTCGAGCTTATAAAGAAAGTAGGTAAGTTTCTTCAATGCACTTCCATTTTTATGTAAAAAAAAATATTGTACTTTTTTTTCCTAGTACAAATATAGCTAATTTCTCCATCACTTTTGGTTGTTGGACTTCATTTATTTCTTGTAGTAACTTTTTGTGAGGTTACCGATTGACTAAAAATGAATTCTCGTAATTAATAGTTTGGCAGAAGCCTAGTACTTGTGATCCGAATCTTGCATTTGTACTAAAAATTTGATCGATAATACATATAAATAATAGTTTATTTCAGAACCCAACAAATTAATAGTATTTGTCTACACGTTTGTTAAGTATAACTTTTTTTGGACTTCGATTCCAGTTCTTTTTAAATCTTCTAACAACCCAAAAATAATTTTTTTTATCACGTGTGAATTTATTTTAATATTTTTTCCTTTTAGTATGTTTGTTAAAAAAAGAAGTAACAGAGAGATCCGAAATCTATTATGTCATCTAACTAAAAATTTGCTGATATAAGCAATGATAAAAAGAACCAATCAGAATTCAAGCAATAAAAAAAATATGAATAGTTGGAATTTCGAAAGTGAAATAATTTAATTTTAATTGACATGCAATCATTATTTTTTTTAAAACTTACACTTGTGAAAAACTATCTAAAAAGTATAGTAGTTTGTAATTCAAGGTTTTTAAAAGATATAAAAAAATATTATTTTTTTAAAAACAATTTACACCATTTGAAAAACTATCTAAAAAGTATAGTAGTTTGTAATTCAAGGTTTTTAAAAGATATAAAAAAATATTATTTTTTTAAAAACAATTTACACCATTTGAAAAACTATCTAAAAAGTATAGTAGTTTGTAATTCAAGGTTTTTAAAAAATATAAAAAAATTACGATCAAAAGAAATATTTCTTTAAATAATTTTTTAAAAGAAAATATCATATAAATTTAGATAGACGGAGAGAACATTATTGAATTGTGTATTTATATTATTATATTATATTCCTATTCTCATTCTAAGTAGACTTGTATATGCTATTCTTATTTCTTCTTCTTTTTATAGCTTCCCAATCCAATGTTCGGTATCCATATTAGAGCCTGACTAAATTGGGACTCACGTTGAAAAGTCTCATATTAGAATTAAATGCTCCTAACAAAGACGACTTCATACCTAGAGGAACTCAAACTTACTCCAACTTCTGATGAAGGATGAATTACTACTTATATCTATTCTCTCCACCACAACCCTTATTGATTACTCCCTCCATCCCATTTTATATGTCATTCTTTTCTATAAATAGTTGCACCACACTACTTGTTAATTACCATATTTTGCCTATTATACCCGTGATAATTTAGTTAATTAATCTTGAAAATGTATTCATCATTTATTATAAAGTTGACTTAAGAAAACATTAAATAAAGATAGAAGGGTAAAGTTACATCATTCCTTAATGCAAGTGCAAAGTAAAAAGGTGACATATAAAATGGGACGGAGGGAGTACCATTCTTATTTTTATTTCTATTCGAACATTAAAGTCACGTGGATGTCACGTGTAAATATTGCCGGCTTGGTAGTTAAAAAGCCGCTGCTCCTACGGATAGTCCACAACCCAAAAAAAACAGATAAAAAATTTCCCATAATTTTCCTCGAAAAAATTCCCAAAAATCTCTTTCCTTTTCCTACCAAAATTATAATTTCCACACAATTCCCTTCATATTTTTTTCCCATTATTTCTGGACTGAATTAAATTTCTTATTAACAAACAAACAAAAATAGCCCTCTCAGTATTTTGCTTGGTCAATCTAAACAGCCACTCAACTTCTCCCATTTCCATTCTTTTTACAATCGTCACAGGTTAGTTTCCTTAACGACCATTTCAATATTTTTCTGCAAATCAATTGAAAAATCATTGCTATATTCAATTGGCCATTGATTTTTCAATTGTGTCAGAAAAAAAACGAAACCCTAGGTTCCCCGATCTTCGAAATTCATGTTTATATCAATATTCTCAATTGTAGGTATCTTTAAAGATTCAATTTTTCACTGTGGGGTTTCCTTAATTTGAGCTCTAGGGAGTTTTCTTGGGTTTTTATTAGTGGGGTTTGCTTAGTATTGTATAAAGTTTCAATCTTTAGATGGATCTTGATGTGTTGAAGAAAAGTTTGAACTTTGGTCAGAAGAAGAGGAAGTGGATAATTCTTCTTGGATTAGTTGGTTTATCTAGTTATGGTGCATATAGGGTGTATCATATGCCTTCTGTGGTGAAGAGAAGGAAGAGGGTTATGAGGCTGTTGGGAGCTTTTGTGTCAATGGCTGAAATGGTTTCTGATTCATCTGAAGCTGTTAGTGTTGTGTCTAAGGATTTAAAGGAGTTTTTACAGTCTGATTCTGATGAACTTCCTAGGAGTTTGAGGCAGTTATCTAAAATTGCAAGATCTGAAGAATTTACCAATTCTGTGGTTAAGGTTTCCCAGGCTCTAACAGTTGGGATTTTATGGGGATATGGGGGTGAAAGTAAGAGGGAGATTGAGGAGGTGGGCAGTTCAAGTATTGTTGATAAGGTTATGGATAGAATGATGAGTACTGTTGGGACTGGGTTTGTTTCTGTTGTTGTTGGTAGTTTTGCTAGGAACTTGGTTTTGGGTTTCTATCCGAACAGTGGGTCGGATGAGGGGTTGAATGGGAATTACCAATCTGGGGTCTCGTTAATGAAGTCGAATTCATCAGAGGTGCCAAGATGGGTAGATGTGGTTTGTGCTGATAGATGTAAACTAATGATTGCTGATTGTATCCAGACATTTGTGAGCACTGCTGTTGCTGTTTACCTTGATAAAACAATGCATATAAACGTATATGATGATTTGTTTTCTGGGTTGACCAATCCGAAGAATCAAGCTAATGTGAAGGACTTTCTAGTTTCTGTTTGTAATGGGGCTGTTGAAACACTAGTGAAGACGTCTCATCAAGTGATGACAGCTTCGGGATCTGATTCTGATTTGAATTTGAACTCTGCTTGTTCCATAGTTGATCAAAGTGAATATTTGACTCAAGCAAGTGAGGAGGCACTTGAGCAAGTGCCTCCAAGAAAGATTAAAGATATGAATCAACCGATTGATCTACAAAGTAATGGATGGCTGACTAGTGTGTCATCAACATTGGCAGTTCCAAGCAATAGGAGGTTTGTACTTGATGTGACTGGCAGGGTGACATTTGAAACCGTTAGATCCATCGTGGAGTTTTTCACTTGGAAGCTATCAGAGAACTTGAAAAGAAGTGTTAATGTCGTCCATGAAGAAGTTGTGGAGAGAGGGCTGGATGTCATTACTCATATCAATGCTAAATCTTATGTAATTCTTACAGTATGCCTCGCATTATTTTTACATATCCTTGGCAGTACTCAAGCTTTATTGCCTGCCTAAAAGTTAGTGATCTCCTTAGATCTATTATCTTAGAAGCTTATATGTTCTGTAGTCTGGGAAATATGTACATGCATTTGTCATACCTATTATTGAAAGGACAGTTTATCTACATTTTCCCTTCATGTTGTTGAATTTTCTAGAGAAGATTCTTTTATCTTCCAGATGCATATGTTCACTTGATATCGGAAGTATTTGTTCTTCATTATCTGATCAAATAATGTAAAATTGGAGATAAATGCTCATGTTACTCTCGAATTTTCTACTTTCATCAATATTGTTATTATTACTTTCCAGCTATTTTAATCTTCAATTTTAGTATTACTTGTCGTTTCCTTTGCTTCAGTTATCGTACTATTTGTTGTTGCTACTTTTCTCTTCTTCAGATTCTTTGCTACTGTATTTGCTTTTTATACTTGATTTTCTGGTATGCTCTACTTGAGCCTAAGGTCTATCGTAAACAACCTCTCTATCTTCACAAGGTAGGGCACTTGTGGGATTACACTGGTTATGTTGTTGTTTGTTATTGTAGTATTTTGGAGAGTACAATCTGGTCAATATATTTCTTTGTTGCTCCTGTGATACTATTTTGTGAAAAGCTGAAGTTGTTGCTCATTTTGTTAGCACCTATTACTACACATTAACCATCGTTTTCAAATTCAATGGAGGAGAATGATGCATGGACATTGGGTAGTTTGCCCTCACATCATATTAGTTATGAAGTGTGATTGCTTTTAGAGTTTTCTATATGGTTGGTGTTCTTGTGCTTGGTCTCAGGATATTTTTTCCCTTCCTTTTTTCTTTTCTTTGGAAAGGGAACTCAGTGTACGTTTACATTGTTGAAGATATCAAAATGTCGTTTTGCATGAATGACTTTAATTCTCATTGTTGTTTTACTATACTTTTCTTGATATCCTTCATTGTTTACTACTTTATTACTATCATGAAGCTACCGAGTTTAACCTTTGGAATCGAATAGATATTTATCTCTTATCTGCATCAAGACTTAGTACAGTCTGGTGACTCCTTAATAAGCAATTTGGATTGTGAAATTTCAAACATATGACACTGCCATTTCTTCCGTCATCTAGACGAGGAACTGATGGGCAGTCTTTTCTCGTTGATATAATTGTTCTGTTTGATGACAATCTGGAAAGATGTTATAATACATGATGTATACTTCTAGTTGCCTAATCTTTGGTCTTTGAGATGTTTGATACAATATTTTCTCCATAGCTAGAATTTGTAAAAATTGGAACCTTGTTCCTCGTGATTTTTGTACATGACATTATTGTTTAAATGTATATTATGGCTGCAGTTACCTCTCCTCTCTCTCTCTCTCTGTTGTCCGCCATGAAGCTAAACATAAGAATTGTCCAACCCATATAAGGGGTCTCGGGATCTTGTCCCGGTTTGATGTGGGACATTCTCATCAGGGACTTACTAGCTGTCCTTTTCTTATCTTGAAACTAACCAGTTAAAGTATGAAAAGAATGTGGACAACAAAATGTTAAAATTTATTTAACTACCTACCTTTTTGACTGGAGACAATGGTCTCCTCAAAGTCTTAGATAAGGAATTTTGGATATTTCCAACAAAGGTATGTGAGTTCACACTCACGAACATTAGTAACATAATTAAATCTTTTTCAGTAGGAAATTAAGTGCATGACCAAAGATTCTAGTTCATGCAAACTGCTTAAGTTTTTTGGATTTAGGGTATATATTATGTAGATAAGGAAAATGTTTTTCAAGAAAATAACTGGATTTCTTGCCTATTTTCTTGTGTTCGTTATCTTAGCAATTTTTTTTTTATTTATCTAAAATCATTTGTAATATATACTATGGGGATGAGGTAAGGGTGGCAAAATCAAACGCAGCCCGCACTACCCGTTTAAGTTTAGCCCGCCCAATGCCCATTCATTAGCTCAACCCATTTTCAATCCAGCCCATAAAAAAATGGATTGATATGTAACCCAAATTGGCTCATGAGCAATCTTGTCAAATATTTTTAAAAAACCTTTTCTTCAATTTGATATGTTATATATCAAATAATAATTTTACAGGTAGTAACAGAAAAAATAAAACAATTAAGCTTTGTAAAAATTGAGTTGGGTTGGATCTGACCCGTTATATAACCTATTACCTCGCCCATTTCGGCCCAACACATTTTGACCCAAGCAAATTTTGGTTGGATTGGATCTTGACCCGATTGTTATTTTAATCCATAGGGTATTCAATCCCCGAGCTTCCGGGCCTTGAGAACCGACTTCGGATTTGCCCCTTAGATAGTGAGTAGCAAAGAAGGGTAGGGTTTCAAGTTTAGGGTTTTCACTTCCACGTCCTAGCTCGTCGAAGCTACCGCCTATCGATTGAAATTTCCCTCCTCAGCCTGAGGCGGAACCGGCTCCCCCTGAACCATCATCGGAAGAGTAAGGAAGGAGAAGGGAATGGGAGTTTCTCGCCTCCTAAGAGTATAAAGAGGCGGAGTGTCACCCCAACAAACTAGACGCACGCATCAAGGCGTTTGCCAACGAGCGAGAGGTGATCACTCAAGAAAGGGGATTCATCCCCGGCAAATGCGATGCAGTGAAAGACGCTGCGGACTATGTGGCCGGTGACGCAAAAGATATGCCGGCAGCTAGCCAACTCCGCTTTCTAACAAGGTTAAGGCGTGTCCTAGAAAATGGAAACAATGAGACCTGGGCTCTCATCTAACGGGAAGTTCGAAGATGGAGACCCGGTTCGGCACGAAATCAGAAAGGTTTGGGGGACCGTTGGTCAAATAAAAGGGAAGGTCCTGCTTCCGGGACGGAACCACGCCCCTTCTCTTTCTCCGATCATAAAGCCCCTTGATCTCTTTATTTGTCTTTCATCCCCCCTGAATAAGTAAGACCCCGCTCTTTCGAATTCAAAAAAAAGTGGGGTAAAGCGCCGTTTGAAGTGGCGAAGGTCTATGCTACAGTAAGCAAAAAAGTAGGTTGAGGTTACGAAGTCACTTAGTCGAACTAGAAAACTATAAAGAAAGGGAGGCTAAGGTTATGAAGTATAAGGTCAGCTGGTTAAGGAAAGCTTAGGTTATAAAATCGCTTAGCCGTTAATTAATTGAAAAATGAAAGTAGTAGTGAGGCGTCAGTACGGAGTTGCGTCAGTCGTGGATATAGACTAGGCTAAGGCTTAGGTAAGGCTTGACTTCTATTTTCTTCACTTACACCTTACACTTCAGCTGAGTCTAACGAAGCTCAGGTGCGGAGCCTTCCACTGTGGACTGAGACTACGCAAAGGTAGAACACATGGAAACTTCGCTGACTTTATCATCAATCTTGATTTCGCTATGCTCCGGAATAGCAAAAATAAGTTCGTGTTCCGCTTTCAAAGTCAGTCGTCTGCAGTTCACACTTGGGCAAAAACGACTCTCCAGTGATTCCATTCCTTCTTACTATACTTCTGGGTCACTTAGATATCATTAATATAGAATATTAATGGATAGGATACCATACCATTAATATTCTATATTAATGGTTGGACTTGTCATTTTAAATTATTGAAATAGTAGACAGCTCATTGTCTTCAAGGTGACAAAAAAATAATCAAGATATCATAATTCGTATTAATTACAGTATCATAAGTTTGAATTCTGATAATCCTCTTATGATTATTTGTGTTTGACCAAGATTTTAAAAGTGTTTATCAGGAATCTGGTCAAAGGCTACATTATTTAAAAGAATTAAGTTTATTTTTTTAAAAAAAAATAAATCATATGACTTATTGCCCTATAATTAGTAGAAATAATAACACTTTTGTTCTTCAAACGGGCTTATTTTCCCCTTTTTGTCTTTCAAATTGGCTGATTTTTTATATTTGTCCTTAGCAATTGAATTAGCAAAGCAGGCAGCCGTGAAATATAACTTGTGATATATTATTATACGAAAAAATAAACGAATATCTCACCAAAAAATAAAAGAAGAGAAATAAAATAAGGACACCAAATAACAGAGAAACTAGGCAGAAGTATTTTTGTTCTTTGTATTATTACTACCAACTGCCGTTACAACCCCTTTCATAGTTAATTAATACTATACTAATTAAAAGGGGATTAAAAATTTAAAACACATAAAAAGTTCTTAATTAATTCATGGATGATTGTTATTAATAGTTTGAGTATAAATATAATCAAGATGAGCAACCAGTGTCCTCCTCTTCAAACACTCTTCTTCCTCCACTCCTTCACATTTTGCTTCTTTAATTTCAACTTTCCCTTCACTTGCAACCTGCACATAAAAATAATTAATCAACTTTGGTGTGACTTGCAGAATCCCGCGAACCATCAAGTTTTAAAATACAAGTTACATTCAAAGTCATTAGATCGAGGGCACATCTGTTTCAACATTACACGTAATTTACCTTTAATTTCAAATTATTTGAAAACAATTATACAAATCGATGTATCGATTAAGCATATCATGTCCATATAGTAGGACTGAATGTATAAAAATTATTTATACATTCAATATACATAAATGAAATTTCATTCACATCCATATTCTTCTATATATATAAAGAGAGAGATGAAATTATCATTTTTAGACTAGTTTTACGGTAGTTGTCAACATACGTATAAATACTACAACAACAACATATCCAATTTCGAAAAGATAGAGTGCACACAGATCTTACCTGAATCTTGGGGTCGAGCACAGAAAAAGAATCAGGACGAACAGCAAATGTGAGAGTATTGAAGCAAAGAAGAAATGCCACAACAAAAATAGTGCACAATTTTGACATGTTTTCCTATTTTCCCAACAACAAAGAAATTGAATTATTCTTATTTTTTGAATTATTTTAAAGATGGTACAATAGAATTTATAGGGGGGAAAAGGGGGATCATTTACTATAAATACGGTCAAGATTTTATTGGATTTTGATAATTAAATTGTTGACGTGTTGATAAGGACAAATTGATAACTAATTACCATAAATTGGTTAGAAAGTAGAGGTAGTAACCAAATTTGTACATGCCACAAATGTGTAGCTAATTAATGAATTCTAAATTAAGAAAATATTTGGTGATCACATATGAGTTTTCAATTTAATTCTTAATTAAGAATAACCTTATCTTCTTTTTTTGGTCAAACTTTAATTACAAAGGAATTACTACTTGACCACAATTTTAGTAAATCAAGAATCTTGGTTTATTAATTGATAGATTTTTTCTCTAAATAAAAATGTAAGTTTTGTTTTTTATTTATTTGGTTTTATTTTCACCTAATTAAAAAGAAAAATCGAGAAAACTACACGTTTAGAATTTGAACTTGTGATATGCAATTTGAATTGCATCTCATAGTCCATGTCTATTTGAAGGAAAATATGATAAATCGGACTATTTTATCATGCGAAGAATTATGATTATTAGTTTAAATATGTGTTATGAGATAATTTTGTAGTTGCTTAAATTTTAATGGGAATGATTTAAAATATTTAATCTTTTGTGTTGCGACGCGTTTGAGACTATAAAAGGAGAGAAGTTGGGACAATTGCATTGATTCTTGCTAAATTAGAAGCGTAGTCTAAAAATAAAAGTGGTATCATTCAATATCTTTTCACGTAAAATTTAAATATTGTGCAGAAAATATGATAATCAGATTGTTATGACATGAAGATACAACTAGTACAAATGTACACCATGATATAACTTAGTTGTTGCTTAAATTTTAGCACGATTGATTAACATCGTTCAATCTATTGTGTTACAACACGTTTGAGTTTATAAAAGGAGAAAAGTTGGCACAGTTGCATTGATTCTTGTTGTAGCAATCAGAAGCGTCATCTAGAAAATGATATCATTCAATATCTTTTCACGATAAATTTAAACAACGTGCAGAAAAATATGATAATTGACTTTTTATGACATGAAGGTACAATTAGTTTAAATGTATGTTTAGTCTATTTACACGTCATGAGACTTAGCTGTTACATAAATTTTAGCGGGAATAATTTAAATTAAAACATTCAACCTGCGTTACGACACGTTTGAGTTTATAAAAGGAGAGAAGTCGACATAATTACATTCTTGTTGTAGCATAGTAGAAGCGTCAGAAAGTGATATCATTCAATGTCTTTTGACGTATATTTTAAACATCATACAAAAAAAATATGATAATTAGACTTTTCATGACATGAAGATACAATAGTTTAAATGTGTGTCATGAGATAACTTAGTTGTTGCATAAATATTAGTGGGAATGATTTAAAACATTCTAGCCTATTGTGTTACAACACGTTTAAGCCTATAAAATAATGAAAAGAAGTCGACCCAATTGCACTGGTTCTCGTTGTGGCAAATCATAAGTGTCATCTAAAAAATTGGTATCATTCAATATCGCTTTACGTAAAATGTTTAAACATCATGAAGAAAAATATGATAATCAAACTTTTCTGTAACATGAAAAATTACAATTAGCTTAAACGTCACGAGACAACTTAGCCATTACTTAAATTTTAGTATGGATGATTTAAAACATTCAACTATTGTATGATAGCACATTTGTGCCTATAAAAGAAGAGAAATCGACACAATTGCATTGATTCTTACTAAAACAAATCAAAAGCATCACCTAAAAAGTAGTGTAATTCAATATCGTTCGTGGGTAAATATTGAACATATTGATACAAATTTTGTGAAAATTTGTACATGTATTAATAATATGTGAATAATATTCAAATTTGATGCAAGTTACCATATCTTAACATTCATTCTTATAAGTTATGGTTCAATGTTCAATTTCTTCTTTTCCTTATTATGAATTTTAAGTCTCATTCTAATTTATGCATGTTTCTAGATGATCTTTTTATAGTACAAAAATAAGGTTGTTGAACACTTCACTCACTTCATGTGACATATGCATTACAAAATAATAAGTAAATAAGAGGTTTATAGTAGTACCAATCATCCCCCAACCTCTTCCCCTGCATTTATCATTACTAGTTTTTGCAACATGCATATTGTGTTCTTGGTTTTTGGTGTGTTATTCACTTTGTTTGTTTCAGATTTGACTTGGCATGAAATTTAAGATTTTTTTTTAAAAAATAAGTCATATGAGATGTTGGTTGTAAAGAGTTAGATTAAATACAAAAAAAATAAAATGATATTCTTTCTAAAACAGATTAAAAAGAAAAAAGTAAGACAAATAGATTAAAATTGAAAGAATTTTTATTTGGGTAAATTTTAGGAATCACATAGTTTTAAGATGAAATTACAATCTATCCCTTTTTAGTTTGTAATTACATTAATCCCTTAAAAAATAACACAAACTGGATACACAATATGTAGCTCGGATGCATTAAAGAGTATTACGGATACATTATAACATAAACCGGATACATAATATGTAGCTCGGATACATTAAAGAGTATTACGGATACATTATAACATAAATCGGATACATAATATGTAGCTCGGATACATTAAAGAGTATTACGAATACATAATATGTAGCTCGGATACATAATATGTAGTTTGGATACATTAAAAACTAGCTTGAATACATTATAAAATAAATCGGATACATAATATGTAGCTAGGATACATTAAATACTGGCTCGAATACATTAATATGTAGCTCGGATACATTAAAGAAATAAGGGATTTTAGAGGTTTTTAGAAATAGAAGGGGATATTGGAAATAAGGGAAACATAAAACGTGTATTTCAGTAATTTTTCCTAAATAGTAACCTCAAAAGGGCAATTTGAGAAAATCAGCCCAGACCATTTTATAAGGCCCGATAAAAGTATATATGGAGTACAATTTTCTATTCATATTCTCTTTTGGATAATATGCAAAAATATCCTTAAAGGTGAGTGAACTTGAATTGTTTACTCCACTATTGGACAAAATTTTAAGTGTACCAAGTTTTCACTTTTGATCGTAAAGATTTTTCTACGAGACAACTCGAAATTAGAAATTAAAGATTATCTATTTTCAAGTTTGTTGGATCCTATTCTCTTTACACCTTGGGTTTAAAATTGATAATTCGCCCATTCTGTAAAGCATACCAAGAATGGACCAACAACAAATTTAGACTTTGAATCCATATAATTGGCTGAAGTGCACAAATAGCCACTTTAACGTTGTTATTTAAAAGGGAAAAGGTACCAGTACCTCCCTAGACTATGACCGAAATCTCAGAGACACACCTTAATTAAACTAAAGTCCTATTACCCCCCCCCCCCCCCCCCCCGAACCCATTCTTTTGTAATTTAGTTACACCTTTTTGACTTACGTGTATCCAAATATCTCCCACGTGTCTCAACTGCATGGAGTCACAGAGTTTGCCACGTAAGCTAAAAGGTGTACAAAATTACAAAAAAATAAGTTCGAGGGGGTAATAGGACCTTAGTTTAGTTAAGATGCGTCTCTGAGATTTCGGTCATAGTCTAAGGATGTACTTGTGCCTTATCCCTATTTAAAACTCAGTTACTTTTTTAATAAGTAACTAAAATTAACCCACTACTTTTGTTATTTTTGTCTTGAATTCTATGAAACATAGTTATGTTCGATTTTTTGAAGTAGATTTAGGAAACTCATTGTCCTTATTGTAGGTCCGGGATAAACATTAGTACTAAACTTATTTATTTTATTTTTTCCAAAGTGTAAACAAATTTGTAAAGTATTAAGGAGCGAGTAAAGAGGGAAAATGAACAACTAATATAGAACGGAGAGTATATAATTTGAATTTACAGTTGGAAAAGAGAGGAAAACAGAAGAGATTCTATTGTTTGTTCTTTAAAGGACGGGACTCATCAACAAAAGAAAAAATATCCAATGTAGGCCAGGTTAGTGTCTAATTATTTTAAAGGCCAATGAGAGGGCTATTGCTAATTACTATTATGAATTATAATTAATGATGAATGCATCTTTACACATTTGGGTTTCATAATTGCATTTGAACATGCCAAGGCCTAGGCTCTACTCTACTGTCCATATTCTCACAATTATTATTATTTTCATGTCTTTATTATTTTATATTGTGAGAGGGATGTGCCATATTTTATCAAACATATTTCTACTATTAAATTGTGATATTTGACTAAGCACAAAAACCAAAAGGATTTAACATATTGAACCATGTTTGATTTGACCAAGTACAAAAACAAAGATCAAGATAAGTATGTTTAATTCTTAATTAATTAAAATTTGCATTTTCATCTCTTTTTGTTAAGTAGATTTAACATATAGTGTCATGACTAAATGACTATATCTATTAATTTGATATTCACATTTGATAGAGATTGAATTTGAGCATGAACAGTTGAGTTTTCATAAATTTTCAGGATGACGTTTCACCATTTAATTATTCATGTGTTATCTGATATTTTTTATTGTTACTTCATCATTAAGAGGACAATATACTTTTAAAGATAGATCAATTATAACATACTTCTTATATAAATGGATCAACAACACATATTTAATTAATGAAGGTCAAATGCATGTTTGAGTCATGCATCACAAATTCATTTTGTGGTATTTTTTATATATAAATTATACAGAGACTCCTTAATCCTTTTTGTCACTTATATTTATACAATTTTAAAAATAGAGATAAAGTCTAAATAGTAATCTAAAAAGGGAATTTTTTGTAAATCAACTCTTAATTTGGATGTTGAACTATATATGACCCATATGTGCTAAAGTTAGTAAACATTTATCCCTTAATGTGTCTCACACCAAATACCAATCTTCCTTTCTTTGTGTTTTCGTCAAAAAAATCAAAAGAGTAGAAAAAAAAATAAAAAATACTCCCTCCGTTTAAAAAAAATGATCTAATTTGACTTGACACATAATTTAAAAAAATAAAGAAAACTTTTTAATCTTATGGTTCTAAATTACAGTTATTTCAAATGTATCAAAATGTTCTTTAATTTTGTGGCCTTAAATGTCACGAGAAAAGCTAAAATTAAAGTGTTCCAAAAAAAAAAGGGTAATTTTTTTAAAAACGAACTAAAAAAAAAAGCAGGTCATTAATTTTTAGACGGATGGAGTAGCTAAAGATGAAAAAGGGCATGCGTAAATATTAAAATTGAAATGATGATTGATGAACATGTAACAACTAAAATGTTCCTTTTTAATTTTAAAAAAATCTTTAAAGGCAAAAACAAATTATAAAAAGCTACCTTTGTCACCCACTCTCTTCCTAATTCCTCTCTCACTCTCTCTACAACATTTTCTCTCTCTAAAATCATGGCAGCTACAACCACCACTAGTTGTGGCAGTTTTTTCAGTTTCCGGCCAAGTTCCGTCGAACCGAGAATTCGGTCTTCCTCAGCCAGTACTACGTCTGGCTGCGGAAAATTCGATGGAATGGCTATGTGGTTGATCAACGGTGTATCCGCTGCGTTTTTCGCGTCGTTACAACGTTGTTCATGTATCCGCATTGCTACTCATGAGGATGAAGGTGAAGATGCTAATGATTTGCCTTTGATGTATAATGATGGCAATTATGGAATTTCCAGCAGTAATTCTTCATGTAGCAGCAGAAGGCCAATATTGATGACTAAAGGAAAGAAAAATAATGAAGCATTTTATTAATTACCATACATTATAAAATTTGTTGTGTTTGGTAATTAATTAAGAAAAAAAAAGAGCAGCGGGGAAAAAGTATGTTGCTTGCTTTATATTATTACTTCTACTAGATATATATATGTTTGAATATGGAATATCAATTTCATGTTTTGTGAATATACTTGAAAGTTTTGAAATTGTTACTTTCTATTATAATTAAAAATTATGGTCCTTTTTGAATTCCATGTTCTTTTTTTTATCGAAATTGTGTATTTACGGTATAAACTTTTCACTCGGTGTTTGATATTTTTCATTTGAGCCGAAGCCTATTTAGGGGAGATAAGCTTCTTAACAGATTTTTTAATATCCAAATTGATTTGAATCTAAGACCTCTGATTGAGGACATAGAAATTCTATCCATTCTATCTTGGAAAATATAGTAATTGATCCTTGACAATCTTACACTTTGCTCATACAAGAGATTTTGCCAAGAATTTAGATTTGGTTATCCACTCTTTTGTTGTTTACTTACTCTTTTCCATCTTATTGAAAATGGAAGAAAAAATTAATCTTATTACATTAAAGAAAGAATTAGTCTCTTTCTTCCTTGAGATAAAAAGAGAAGCTAAGCGCATGATAAAGAAACAGTCAATAATCGAATATGATATAGTATACTCATAATTTTTGAAGGATAAGGATAAATTATGAGCATCTATATTAAAAATTTAAATATCAAACACATAATCGATATGATCTTTTTAAAAAAATATTATTGGAGTGAGATTGGAAAATGTACCCAATTGATATAGACAATTCAAAGAAACAGATATTTCAATTCATCTCTTTTTTAGTGTAGCTAGCCGTGATGTAAATATAAGATAGATATACCAATAAAGAAATTAACAAACTAGGTATCATTGTATCGACTAAGTTCACGAGCTAGAGATAAGCGGAATGACAGAAGTAACATATACTAATTTTAGAAGCTGAATCTTGAATTACAAAGTCAAGAGTTAACTGACAATTACACTATATATTTTTCAGACAACAAGCAATTAACAATTTTTTAATTGTTTCTCTATCTATTAAATTATGTATGGATTAATTAAATTAGTATCTATTGTCAAATCCATCTAATTTATAGTTTATTTATTCAAATTTCTTCCTCACGAGTCTGGTCTCAGTAAAATGGGTCCAAGATTTGGAATCATTTGAATCATTGATAGATCTATTAGACCACCACCACTAATATATGTTCTTCGAATTTGGCTGGGTCTTTTTATTTTTTAGATTTTTTTTTTCAAGTTGATATTTTAAAATTCATATCCAATCAAATATAATTATCATATTAAATAAACTTTTAAAAGTATTTTATATGAGGAAGAGGTCAACAACACAAAAGGACAACAATAACAGATCATGCTTGTCGATATTTTTATTAACAATTTGTAACGAAAGTAAACACTTGTAAAATAAAGCAAAACTAAAGCTACTTTAATTATTCACTACATTTACTTTTCCAATTATTACATCATGTTGTCTGTTAGACTGTTAAATATTACTAGTTCATTTTTAATAACAGGTTTTGTATTTAGATATTAAATATAAGATCAGTTTTTATAAACAATGTATTAAAGGTGAAACTTTCCAATATGAATTTGAATTAGAAATAAATCTAAAACCCAACATGGGTTGTGGTGTACTGGTGAGAGTGTTTCACCCTTAACCCGAGGTCTCGGGTTCAAGCCCTGAGTATGAAGAAAATCTTGTTGAGAGCGCCACCCCCGAATAGGCCCTGCAGTGCGCGATTCGAATTTAGCCGGAGCTCCAACGTGGGCTCCGGACACCGGATGAGAAACCAAAAAAAAATTAAAAAATCTAAAAGAAAAAATGTTGGCTTTTAGACTATTACTAACGGCTAGCCCACTGGCCAGTTCTCCCTAGCTGCTAAGGGTGTACATTTATTTTTTAAATTTAATTTTGTATTATATGATTTAGATTTTTTAGTTTTTGGTTTTGAAGGAATGTTACCCAATTCAAAAAGATTATTTATTTTATGGTACTGGGTTTTCATTTTGATTTTTCGATGTGTTATAAAAAATAATATAAATATTATATAGTCAAATACTATATTTGAACAACATGAATGATAATTATAAAAATAATAATGTTCAATCTCTTAATTTTTTTTTCTAAATTCAATTTACACAGTTGAAATAATGAACCCTTGTTGTTAAGATAATAGTAATACAAATTTGATGAGATATTTGAACACCCTCAGTCACCTATAAAAGCATAATGCGACAAGTGAAACATGAATTAACTTACATAACGTGAAACTATAATCAAAACAAATTTTATTTTAATTGCTAATTAATTTCTTTACTGACCATATGTAACTAGAATATACTAGATATTTCAATTTTTTTTTCATATTTTATTTTCGAAAATCAAACTAAACGAACTTTTTCTTTTTTAAAATCTCTTATTCATGAATGAGTTTAATTTTGCTCATACCCTTCATTAATTCACAAACAACCATTGGTCGAAAGTACTCCCTAGTCACCACTCACTAGTGCTAATGTATTACCTGTATTTTCTTTTTCTGGAATCAATTGTTTATCGAAAAATAATTTTTAAGATTGCGTACATATTATTCTCTTCATATCTCAATTATAGAATCACACTGAATATATTATTGACGTTGTTATTGCTAGTATATTAACAATGCTTCGACACTCAAAAGTTTGGATCTACAATTATATTTTTATTGCACATTTCAAATCTGGTTTTTATTTAGTGTGAGACCCACCTGTTTTCTAGAAAAATCTTAAGATGTTCCTTCATCTTACTAGCTCAAAAATGTTGAAAAAGCCCACTGCTACTTGCTACCCATACCCAATACCTACTCCCACTTAGCTTTGTTAAATCCAGTGGGCTTCATTCACTTAGGCCTACCCCATAAATGTCCGATTATATGTGACTTTACGTAAAAATAGGGGACAATTATTCATATGTATACCATTCGGTCATCTAATTTATCAAATATAACTGAACTACATATACATTCGATTATATATAGTGGGTATATATTAAATGTATCCATTATATTATAAGTATAATATATGTATCATATTTTGTTAACTAAAAGTCTCGAATTCGAGTTTTGGATATGAAAAAATTAATGCTTTTCCTAAATGAAACCTTGCACAACGTGAATTTGAATTAGTCAGACTCCAATGCAAGTATCGAATACCGGATGGGAAAGCCAAAAAAAATAATCAAAATTTTAATAGATAAAGGTATCAATTGAATGAAGTCACAAAACGGGGGGCTTTTATTGACATATAAAATGTTTTTGGGAGGAAAGTTGAATTTAACGAGAAAAGAGGGTTAAAGCATATAGCTAAAAAGAGTTGCCAATTTTTACCATCCAGCACGAGAAGTTTCACTCCCCCTTTGTAAATTTCAGAGAAGTTTTTTGGAAGCTTTTCTGAGATCAACAAACCAGGTGTCTTCCTCTTACTCGGCTACTGTGGCTACTTCCTTCGTCTTCTTCCATTGCTTCGTTCTCTCCGAAGCGCATCGTAGTCTGAGAAACTTCATCAATTTGAGCGGCGGAGTCAGCGGAATCAAATCTGCGTTGTTGAAAGGAGAGTTTTCATAGAGAAGAAGAAGAAAATGCTAGGGGAGGGAGCCCAAACCCCTAGTCGGTGAGTCTAATTTGAGAATTATTAGCTATACTTTTACTTTCCGTTTCTCTAATTAGGTTTCGAAGGATTGATAGTAATGAAGACATATAAGTAGCTAGAGATTGTGAATATTTTTGCGTTCATGTTATAGATTGAAGAATTTGTTTGTATTTAGGTTATTTAATTAACAAATAATGTACCTGCTAGTTGCTAAATTGTTTTGACTTGCATTGTGATCCTGAAGATGCTGAGTTAGGAGTTGAAATTTAAGTTAATACACGTTTGGATGATAAGGCATGCAAATTACAAGTAGCTGGAGATTTTTTTTGTGTGTGATTACGGTGTTTATTGAAGAGATATTGAACTTGCTAAATTTATTTGACTAGCATTACTATTCCGAGGACACTTGAGTTAGGAGTTGAAATTTGTGATCTTGATATCTGTATTTGGATTAGACAACGTGCAAGTAGCTAAGAGATTGATAATTTTTTGTGTGTATGCTATGTATTCAAGAAATAATGAACTTTCTGATTGTTCTGACTAACATTACAATTCAGAAGACTCTGATTTAGGAGTTGAAAAACATACAAGTAGCTTATAGATTGAGATTTTCTTGTGTTAATGTTATATATTGAAGAATAAGGAGCTAGCTAACTTGATTTGACTGGCATTATGATTCCGAAGATGCTGAGTTAGGAGTTGAAATTTGTGCTATTAAAATCTCTATTTGGATGTAAAACATACTAGTAGCTAGAGAGTGAGAAGTGAGAACTTTTTGTGTTATGTTATTATTGGAGAAATAATGAACTTGCTAAATTTATTTGACTAGCATTATGATTGGCACCGAGTTAGAGTTGAAATTTGTGCTTTTTGAAATCCCTATTTGGATTAGACAACATACAAGTAGCCCGAGACAAGTTTTTTGTGATTATGTTAGTTATTAAAGACATTATGAACCTGCTAAATTGATTTGAGTCTTTGACTAGCATTACCAGTGGGAATCTGCTGTGTCAGGAATTAACTGTTAGGAGGTGAAGTTTGTCCTTATGTTTTTTCCTCTTTTTTCTTTTTGTCTCTTGGTGTTATCAAATGAAATTTTTTGTTGGATGTACAAGTAGCTAGAAGTGATAGGCTTTCACGTTTATGTTGTCAATTGAATGAAATTATAAATCTGCCAAGTGAATTTTGCAAGTATAGCGATTCCTAAGATACTGATAGTTGCTTATCAAATTTGCATGTGAAGTAACAATTGTTCATTTTGGGCTTTTGGCACTTCCCTCTGAAATTGGGTAATTACATGATGAACTTCCGATAAGCATTTCATGTTTTCAAGTCAACATGGTTTGAACTTGCTTTGGAAAAAGGAACTGGTGGTTAGGCTTTTACTTCGGTTGATCGGCATTGAATGATTAATAAGAATATTTAAAATGGCTTTGTTTTGCCCCTCATCAGTGGTTTCTTTCTTTATTTTCTATTGTAGGTTTATGCGATACTTTATTATAAATCTCTTAAGAGTATGGTAGGGGAAGTGAAGAGTGTTATACTGTTCGCTTCTATTTGTGTTTGTTTGCCTACTCAAATTCAAACTCCATGCAGATCCGAGTTGCTATGCATGGTGAAGAAGAATTCAAAGATGTTAGGGAAAACCATAGTGGAAGATGAAACATCAGATGTTGAAACGGATCCCCGTTTCTGGCATGGCGTTATGGATGTGTATTTCATTCGTGGAAGGGAGTCTAGGGGACGTCAGGAAGATGATCTTGTATTCTTTGTTAAAAAATTGGTACACATCTTCTCATTTTCTCCTTATTTTAGGGAACCATAAGTTGCAACCTGCTGAATCTGAATAACAGTTTACTGAAAGTGAATTAATACGAGTATATATATATATATATTTTGGTGTAGCATTTGCAGAAGCATGGGTCAAATGAAGACGAATCTGCAAATGCTCCATACTTTGTACGCAGGTGGGCACCTAAGGTAAAAACAGCACAAGTTTTTCATTCAGATTTCTCTGACACACTTAAAGAAGTACTTTCTTTCATTTAAGGTGTTAATCATTTGAATGTATGATGTATGTTCACTAGAATGTTATGATCCATACGGGCCAATAAACTTGGAAATTTGTATGAATCATCAAGCTTAGTCTTTTTATTCTTTATATATGTAGACTGTCTTGTTTAGTTTAATTTGGATTTTAAGCAAATTTGCTGCTCAACGGTTAAGTGGAATCTCTTGTTCTTGTTTCACTGTACTTACTTTAAGGTCTATTTTAATGCCACACATGTCAGAGAAAAACTTGAGGTGATTCAAGATTCTAGATTAAGCCTGAAATAAGACCCGAATCCAAGTAAATGGGACTGGAAAATTACATCTAGGTTTTGGAAAGGGGTAGATGTTGGACACGCTACATCTTAAATTAACTGTTGCCAAATGCTACCTTGGGGAATGATGGTGAGATGTTCTTATTTATCCGTCATGCATGATAAGATGAATTGTCATCTCTCAAAAGAGGCAATACAGGAGTAGTCCTAAATAAAGGCTGGTGGTTCATCAATGTGCAACTAGTAGATAGAAATACTAGAATTTTGTAAGTTCATCGTGAAGCTGTAGCCTAATTTGCTGGTTAATACTTATTAGTCAAGAAAGTGTGTCTATAACTCATTCCAAGAGCTCATTCAGTTTTCCTGATGATTTGACTGTTTTGGTTCATCACTCTACTTGGACCATAAGATAGTTGGGGATATGGATTTTCAAGATTGTATACTAGTTATGTTTTTTGATGAGTGCCAGTTACCATTGATGTTGCAGTATGCTACGAGGAATTTCTACCTTTTTGTGTTATAAGATCACGCAGCACTAAAAGAACTTGACATTCTTCATCCTGCTGGGTGTTGTACTGTTTCCTTTTGCATTCATTGTGAAGTACTGTCTCACTCTCGTTTTTAAGTCTATTCCTACAAACACTGCGCCAAATAGAAAATATGTTTTAGGAATGTTATGGGTTCTCAAGTTCTGTAAATTTATGGCGTAACAGTTTCTACTTACTTGATAGAATTATCTTATTAACTGTTTTAGTACTCCAAAGAGCCAAATTCATACTGAAAAGTTAGGATACTGTGATTGGAAAACATTTATCTAGATTCCATGGTCACTTGTCTTCTTTGGAATCTTCAAATTTTATGTATTCATGGGCATCCTGAGTCTAGATTGATATCATCTTAGAGGACATATACTTCACTCCAACATTGATGATACATTTTGATGTGAACAAATTTATTTGACAATTGCTATATAGATTATGCAATTGATAGAGATGATTGTTTCTCTAGCTTTTGCTTCAATAACCTAGTAGTTAAGTTTGAAGAGAATGAATTCAAATTTGGTTTCTATATTTGATTGTGGTCACATTAAAGGTAAGATTGATCAATAACAATTGAAGTTGTTTGGTTGGTGGTTAGAGCTATGCAGGTCAACATATATTAGTAATGTAGGGAATAGTTATGAGGAAATTTATGTATTGTTTTATGCAGGGATTAGTTATTTATGTGTTAGTTAGCTCACCTTCTATCCTGCATAAAATAATACATAGATTCCTTCATAGCTTATACATATATTAGTTATGTGGGTTTCTAATTGCAAACCAAATACCGTATTAATAACTCACTTCCTAACCAACTACCAAAACATGGTATGCATTTATGCTGGATTTCATACTTGCGTAACTCAACTCCAAACTAGCTACCAAACGACCCTTAGTTATTTATCTTCATCAGAATATACTAGATGATATTAGATGTTTTCAAAGGTGACAAATTTCTATTGTTCATTGTCTTCATGTCAGTTGGATGACTTAATTGGTGCAAGTGCATCAGATGTTGATTGGAGGCGCTCCTTTTACTTGAACTTAATTGCTCAAACTTCTTTTAGTGTGACGGTTGTAATTTGCAGGTACTATTCCTTATTTTTCTTTGTTCCATGATGTAGTGTCTTAATGTTCTATTTCACATGGTTGTGATGTCTCTTTGACTGTAGGCACTGTTTTATGAGAAAAATAAAGGTTGTATGACTTTTGAGTTTTTCATGAACTTTGGTTAATAAGCGAATACTCAGGAAAACACCTATAAAATTTTTGAGTACCTTCTCAAGATATTTCTGTTTAATTGTTTTTGGTTCAAAGAGGAACTTCTGCTGTAACTTTTGCCAGGATATTCGTTGTCATTGTATCATATGTTTATGCATCAGCTAAAGCATAACAACTTTTACTACTCTCTTCAGTGGTTTTCCTTTTTTTTTTTTTTGGTTTTGTGCTAGTCAACAGGTCCTTCAGAATTACCAGACTGGAAAAGACCGGCCACTATCTCCTATATACAAGGCAAGTAGGCAGATCAGAAACTTCCTATTAGTGTTCATACTACTCTGATTCACTTTACTATTCAAGTTGTTATTAAATAAAACCTGCTACCCTTTTTTATTACTGTAGAAAGCCTAGTAGATCTTTGTGACATGTTTGGCTCCTCGCCTCTCTCTAGTTTAGTTTCATTCCTTAAAGGTTTTCATTAGTGAACAGCAAATATGGTTGTTCTTCTTTTATTTCTATACTTTTTCAGGTTGTCAAAACTGTCTATGCATCTCCAAGTCGTATCAATTTTCACTTGGACTCAAGAAAGGTAAGTGTGTCTAATATCTGGAGATCCATATGACTCCTTTTATGCTTGATATAAGTGTCTTCTAATGACATTAATATATATTCAGGAAGTAGAAACAACCTCTGCCTACCCAGAGATATGTTTTGCAGTTGATGACTTCGATTCCACTTTTGATGCAGTGGTAATATATCAACTCCCAGACCACTTTTGTTAAGTTGCTATGTGGCTTAATATATGAAAGGCATAATGTACTGGAAACCTTTCCATACTTGACTTTTATATGCTTTACTTGAGTCGAGGGTCTTATCGGAAACAACCTCTCTAGTCTTACCTTCATAAGGCAAGGATAAGGCTGCATACACACCACCCTCCCCAGGCCCACTTGTTGGATTACAATGGGTATGTTGTTGTAATAGATTATCAGATCAGTTAATCACCCTGGGTTTTTCATGTTTGCTGAATCGAAACTTATTCTTGCCCCCTTCCCTTATGTTGTTGAGAGGCATTCTATTCTGCACGTCAAATACTAACCTTTTATTTGCATTAGATCTGTAAGCAAATAGTTACCTCTTGAAGGATCACGGGTGGTCTACCATTTTGCATGTAATCTAGATGTTGATCACTCTTGGTTTTCATTCACATGTGATCTGTAAGAAAACAATTACATCTTGATGGATTGCGGTAGTCTACCATTTTTCATGCAAAATCCATGTAAGATAGGCATTTTGGACATGTAGATAGTTTCAGACTGTAAATACCTTCTTTTGATAATACAAGCATTCTGTATCTCTAGTTTGAAAATGTTTGACATTGCAAAATTCTAGAGGCTTTTATTACATCTCTCAATTTTTGCCTCATGCTCATACGAGTCCTGCAAATCATTTTTGGCTACCTTATCATTGCCACCTTGAATTGTAAAATCATTTGTGAAAATCTCTGATTTGTATTTATTAGTAAAAAATCAAGGTGTATGAACCCCTATTCTCTAAGGCTTGAATTGTCAATAGGTTGGATAATCCTTCTGTTAGTGACTTAGTGTACCTTGATATGGAATAGAATTTGATGGCCTATACCAGTTTAATCCAATGCGAAGTTGCCATGAATGACACCCTGAAAGAGCAGTAGAATAGATGACATTGGGCTATTTCCCAACTGATCTCTGGGAAAAAACAAATGTTGCTTAAAGTTTTTCTGAGGTTGATTTCCCCCATTAAATTAGGAGAGGACATGAAATCCGAGGAAGCATTCCACGAAAGGTCACAAGTGTGATAATCAGCATTGATCGCTTAAATTAACACTCACATGAAAATAAATTAGAGCAAACTTCTTCATTCACTTTTGATATGACTAGTCACTACTGTAGAAGCACTGCAAATTATGTTTCTTCAGGTCTTGACAGATGTTGATCACTGCTATTGTGTACTTTTAAATGCACATGATGGAGCTGCATTTCCAAGGGAGAGAATACGACAAGACTGCAGTCCTGCTGATACATCAAGTAGTGATACAAGTTCTGGAAAAGCACCAACGTCAAAGGTTTGAGAAACTGATTTTCTCTATTAGTGAATAGTATTTGTAATTCTTGCTTTACTTTGGTGCTTTTAGTTTGTAATGACATGACGTAAAAGTGAATAAAGCATTGAATAGTGAATTCTACTTTGTTATTTGTTGAAGAAATGGAAGGTTATGGAATATTGGATTTAGTATGAATGAACGTGTTTTTTCTAGACGAGATACAAGAAAACACCATCTCTGGGTTTCTTTCTCTTTCGTTCTTTTAAAACTACTTTGCATTTTCTTGATGCCATTAATAAAGCCAGTCATTTCATCAGAAAACAAACATTATCTGTGGGCTGCTTGGTTCCCTAAAACTTTCTTTTAGGGATGACGTATTTGGTCATCTGACCTAATTTGACATCTTAACAACCACACTCTCTACAGTAGTTTTTTATTTCACTTGCACAGCTAAAATTAAGCACTTAAATTTTACTTTATCAAATGTTTGATAGAGTTTTGTGATTATTTTTTCTCTTGCTTACAAGCTTCTGACAATGTATTTTGAGGTCCTCATATGTTGGATATTGTGTTTATTATGTATTTGGCGTATACTTGCAGTTCTCATGAAAATTTAGTTGTGAAGTTGTTGGTGTACTGACAGCTTTTAATATGATTCCAGATTACTCTTTTCTCAGGCTTCGTTAGCTATCAAATGGTCCGAGATGCATATGATGGTAAATCTGCTGTTTCGACATGTGAATTGTTTGTTGTTTCTTTTTGTCACGCTACCAAATCAATTTTAAACGGAAACTGGTGAACCATCTAGATTTTTCCACTTTGCATGTCCTATGCACTTGTTTGTAGTCCAAACTGTCCTGTTTAGCAACTAAGATGAGGTGTTAGTGCTGTAAAATTGATTGGGAACTATTGGAAGTGTGAGGATTGTATATCATGATATGACTGTACGAACTTAGATCCTCTCTTTGCCATAAAATATGGTACTAGTTGAAAAGTTATTTAATGGATAAAATATCACATCGATAATTTGATCTCATTTGTAAATGTTTTTCAACCTCTTGAAACTTTTAAAAGTTGGATAGAATAATATAATTGGTGGAATGGATACCCTTTCTGTAATATATTGCATTATCTTAGTGGTTGTCTTCTTATAATAAAGTTGTTTGCTTATTTATCCAAATAAAATAAATATTAAACGGTGTCAAAATAGTAAGTCTCACATGAATTATGAATGAAGGAGTATCATTTAAGGAATTGATGTTGCAACTACAGCTCTGCATTGCTGGAGCTTTAAGTCAAAACAGCTGATATAGTAAATCATCAAATTTCAATTGCAGGGAGATTTCCTAGTCCTGTTTTTCTGGCAGTTTCAAGAGGAAAATGAATTCTGGTAATCTAATGTCAACTCCTTTTATGTTCACAGCTGGAAGGTCTGGTTTTGGGAGCCTTCTCTCACTTCATTCTGTTGGGAAAACTGACAGGATTTACATGAAAGGCCCCGGAGGGCGTGGGGAAGTTGAAGTAGCTGTGTCTGGTGTTGTAGGTAAACTGAAAAATAGTTACTGCTTCATCATGTTGTATCACAAAATTTGATCTCTCTTCGTGAGGCTGTGTTATTTGATTTCTTGTCATAAAGTTGGTGATTGGTCAATTACTTAAAGAGCAACTTATTATAGCTTCTCAATTTTGCTCAATTGATTTACAAACTCAAACGCGCCAATAACTTGTGCAGGGAATTCATCTAGATTTATTGGGATAAATATTTCTGAAAATCTTAAAGAAACCTGAATCTTGTGATAGCAACTTTTGTGCATTGTAGTGGGTCATTCCACTTATGCTGTCTTCTGTGTGAGCTAGAAGATATCATTTGATACGAGTATGCATGGTAACTGTTCACTTCGGCTGCAACCAAATGCATTAACAATAACAACATACCCAGTGTGGTCCCACAAGTAGGGTCTGGGGAGGGTGGGGGTGTATGCAGACCTTGGCCGATCTTTCTGGGCTAGAGAGGCTGTTTCCGATGGATCCTCAGCTAAAAAAAAAAAATCAATTTTCATATGCAATCAAATGCTTTATTTAGTTTAATATTTTTTCTTCCAGCCCTTTGAAATGGTACTGCATGATGGTCTCCCTTATATAGATTGATCTATTTAGATCTTCTGCAAATTAAATATTCGATGCTTTTACTTCTGTGTATCAGATCAAAGCAAGCAGGACTTGAGCCAAAATTCTGTAGATCACGACTCTAAAAAGGGATTAAGCTTCAGTGCAGTTGTGCGACGAGCTGCATCAGTTGCATCAGAGGCAGCAAAGCATGCTTACGCTGCTGCTTCTGCTACCCGAGATGAAGGAATGATCCCCCTAAAGTGCTGCTTGATGTCTATATCATTACCTTGGGAACATATTGCTCATGATCTTTTGTTCAAGGTGAGAGCTATTTCAATTAGCACAATGTTCCTTCATTCAGATCAATCTGTTTGGTTATTTTTTTCACTGGAGCTCTTTTCATGAGTAGACCTCTGAATGAAGTTTCTTGTCTCCATTTCAGGGAAGTCCTCCCGTTAATCTGTAAGAATTTCGTGGGTTTCAGAATAGGATTTGTTTTTTACTCCAGAGATGGAGAAGACTAAGAGCATCACTGAAAGGTGAGATGGCTGCTCCATTATGAAACAGAAAAAATGGTGATAATATGTATACAAGTTTCCACCAATCCCGATCCCCGCACAAGATTTAATTTTCTTCCCATGCACATCAAGTTAGTATCAGGGGCGGAGGTAGAAGTCCAGATATGAGTTTGGATGAACCCAATAGCTTTTGCTCAAACTATGTATTTGTGTTAAGAAATTCATTAAATATGTAAACATTAAATTTTAGAACTCAGTTATATTAGCACTTGAAATAGTTGTTCTATAATTCAGAAACCCATAAAGTTGAAATTCTGGCCTAGCTCGTGTTTGAATTGGCATGTTAGTTCTAAAACTGGAACCTGAATCTATATTTGGGAATTGGGAGGCACAAAAATTCGAAACAATGGAAGATTGGATTGGCTATTAATGTACAAAGATCACTTATTGACAGTTGAGAGCCTGTATGTTTGGGTTGATATAAGATTGGAAAACTTTGTGATTTCTTTAGATGATAGTAAAGATTCCTTTACCATTGTAAACAAACATTTTCAACGCGTATTTTTTCATCTTTATCTTTTTGCTTATTCAAATATAGTAGTTTATGTCAATTTGCTTTCTTTCTTTAGAAATTCCTTTTTCTGGTAAACCAAATTGTCAATCTACACCATCAAATTCTACATAGCTTAGCTACAAAGTAGATGATTCAGACTCGAGTTGTAAAACACTTGTTCCACCAAGACTTTACACCATTTGAAGATGTGCACACCTCGATTATTTCACCAGGTACTTGCTAACTTATTGCACCTGGCCACAAACTCGGCCTGGTTCACTTCTTTTTTAACACTACTACTCTGCCCCTTATTTTAAACGTTCATCGTAACTTTATGATTATTTCTTGCTAGAGAAGAATTGACATTTCAACTTTAAACTAGGCATTTTATTGTGTAGGTACTGTCGAGTTGTCTCCCTTGATAAGAATCTCCAAGTTGGGCCAAGATAATGCACAAGTAAATGGTAGCTCTTTCTTTATGACTTTACCGTACTTAATCACATGGAACCTACTAGCTACTAGCTAGCATGAAACCATTGGGGAAGAAAGAAATAAAGTATAATGAGGGCACCAACATGAGTTGTGGTACGGTGGTGGAATTACTTCATCTTTAACCAGAGTTTTCGAGTTCGAGCTCTGGCATGGAGAAAAATTAGTTGGGAGCGCCACTAGTGCGTGATCCGGATTTAATCGAGACTCTAATGCGGACTTGGGAAACAAAAAAAAGGTATAATGGGGGCAAGTGCCGGTGTTAACTTTATTTACAAAATGAAAGACGATAACAACGCCAGAGACTGCATGTTAGTCTCCACTATACTTATCATGGGCTGGTGTTATTTTTTTTTTTTTTTTATAACATGGACAAAACAGGAAATAACTGCTAACAAAGAAAACTACCTCAACTTCCACAACTAGAAAAACTGACTTTGGGAATGGGAATATTCTTTAATTTATTAGTAATTTAAATTTAAACTTAATTAATCATTTGTTAACTAAGTGCTAATGCAATCTAACATACAAAGACAAACTTTGCTTTTGTCGACAACATTATAAAACTCATTTTTTGATTAAGGAAACAACATGTTCATACATTTTTATGTTTTGAGCAGCTTTATAATTTTGCAATTACATAGCCACAAACAGAACATGTTCTCCACAAGATGGGTAATCAACAATTAGTATATGTTAAAAAGTAATGACGAAAGAATATAGACAAATCCGATTTGAGTATTCATCAATGGGGAGAATCTTTTTTTAAAAAAAATAAAAAAATAACTTAGGGGTGATGTCCAGATCAGTTTACACACGTCTTGACTAATTCATACGAGACTCACTCGGTGTTTACACCCTTGGGAGAAATTAACCTAGTTAGTATTATTTTTTTGCCTCTATTGATATTTAATCAATTTGAGATCTCATGTTTCTTTGCTCCTCACACTTCATTGACCACTAAGCCACATCCTTGGATGCCATCAATCGAAAAAAATCTATATGTTTGGGATAGTAAGAGTAGACATTGTACTATATTACAACAACAACAAATTCAGTATAATCTCACAAGTGTGATCTGGAGAGAGTGGTGTGTACGCAAACCTTGCCTCAAGTAAAACATATCAAACAACAAGTATTCTAGGTAAAACACGTCTATTTTGAGTATAGAGTTTCATAGCATGTCGCCTTGACATTGTAGCCTCCTTCAATTCCTTAACTCTAATTAAGACAAGGGAAAAGGGTCTGATATACCGCTCAACTTTGTCATTTAGAGCTGATATACCCCTCGTTATGAAAGTGGCTCATATATACCCCTACTTTTATACAAATGGCTCACATATACCCTTTTCCTTTAACGGATATGAAAAATATTAATTTTGGTTTAATTTTTTATTATTTTTTTAAAAATAAATATAATCTCATATGAGTATATTTAATCCTCCTCAAACATATTTTTTTCACTTTTTTTTTGTTTCAATGACTAATTTAGATTTATTATTTTGATGGTCAAATTTATTTATGTTTCACTAATATTCTTGTAAAACTTATTATAGATGACCAAATTTTTTTCTTCAAATACAAAAATCAAATTACAATATAGACAAAAAAAAATTGTTTTAAATTATAATATAGCCAACAAAAAATAGTTTTAAATTTTTTCTTTACAATTAGGAATGAAAGAAAAAAATAAAATAAGAATAAGAAACTCAAATAATTATAATCAAAGAAGTAAAAAAAATAATTTATGTATGAAAAAGATTAAAATATACCTTTAACTTTGCTAGAAGAATCATATATACTCCGAAATAATTTTTAAGAAAATTAAAAGTCAAAAATATAAATTTAGAACTAATTTTTTCACTTCCGATAAATGAAGGGTATATGTGAGCTCATTTTGTAACTGTAGGGGTATATGTGAGCCGTTTGTATAACGGTAAGGGCATATATGAGCCACTTTCATAATGAAGGGCATATCAACTCCAAATGACAAAGTTGAGGGGTATATCAGACCCTTTTCCCTTAAGACAATAACCAATTAGACCACGCATTTCTTTTATTTACTGTTGGCCATCTAATTTTAAAGAATATATTAACGTAATAAAAGAGTTGAAATTTTATACTATATTGTTACTATAAAAAAAACGTTACTCCATATTATCAAGTCACTCAAATAATATCAACAAATCAATCTCTTTAATTAAAACATGAGATTTATAATCTTAAAAATTAGACAAATTATTTAATACAATAATCAAAGAGCACATTTCAATGACTTTTTCTTTCATTAATGCTTTTTAAACTTAAGTATGAATTGAACCATGCTACAAGATTAAATAGGAAAGTAACTTATACCAAAAATAGTAGTCTTTTCAAAGCACCAAAGGACAACAAGATTGGAATTTAAAAATAAATAAATAAATAAAACCTTAAAAAGAACAAGGCACATGGGTGTCCAAAATTAACCAGTAATAACTTTATTATTGTCTACTGAATTAGCACATGAACAAGGTATTTAATTGACTGACTCTACTTTGTTAATTCTCTAATCTCATTTGTTGTTTCACTTTTTTGGTCTCATCCTTCGTCATTAAGCTAATCTTTTCTTTTTCTTCCTTTTCATTTTTTTCTAATTTTTTTTAAATTTTAACAAAACAAACCCCACTACAGTGTAAAAAAAAGTAGTTTATATTGCTAGGGATCCATCACCATCAACTGCCTACCTAGCCCCAAGGGGCCACCTGTCCTCACACAAAATTCTGTGTATATATGATTATACTCTAGCTTTTACGACCATATTTTTTAATTATGGGCGGCTCAATACTGTTGGGAGTCTAAAGTCAAGCTTTACTAAGGAGCGAATTATTTTTGGTACAAGGAAAGAGAAAATAATTTTTTTTCATATATATTTTTCATTTGAAGTGCACTTTTTAAAGATTCGAAAGCTCTTTTTTGAGATCGTATCAAAGATTCATTTGTTCTCTTCTTTTTTTAATAATTCACGAATTCAAATTTTTTAGTTGACATATTTTATATTTTAACAAATAGTTAAAAAGACACTAAATGTTACATAGTAAACATATAAACAAACAAGTTTTAGATGAAAATAATACAAAAAAATTAGTCAAAGACTCTCTTAAAGAAACAAAGAAAAGATATAAATGCTAGAAGTATCGTAGAGAAACCGATCAAGCACCTTTTTTATTTTAGGTCAATTAGCTAACTATTTCTTTTAAATGATAAAAGTAACTTTAAAATACTTTATAATTTTCATAAAAAGGGAAAAAATATAACTTATTGATGAAAAGTGAGCCCTTCACCCAAAAGCCGCCCCGTTTTTAATCTCTTATATAAAGATTCTTAGAATCTTATAGTTTAATTGGTTGATGATATTGTAGGTACGAATTTTACTAAGTCTATCGCTTCCTTTTCTTCACATGATATAATTAAGGAAGTTGAAATATTCGCCACCTTATAGATCTCAATCTAGCAATGCATCTAGAACCACACTGCTCCCATTTTTCAAATTAAATTTACAAGACAAATCATTAACCTAATTCACCAGTTAGGGACAGACTTTCAATTGATATATACACTTTACACTAACTGTGAAGTGTTTTTAATTCTTTTGTATGCTTGATCGATATTTATACCAAATTAATAAATAAATGAGTTGTTGAGCACTATAATAAATAAATGATTTTGTGATAATAATAAATATGAATATTTATAGTTACTCTCCCCATCTCTTTTTATATGTCACATTTTTACTTTGCACTTGCATTAAGAAATGATGTAACTTTACCCTTCTACCCTTATTTATTTTTTCAATCAATAAATATGAATTAATTTATTTTGATTAATTAATTTAACCAATGAACATGAATCATTTACTTAGCTTTTCTAAGTTGGTCAAATGTATATTTTCAAGGTTAATAACTCACAAGGGTAAAAAAGGAACAATATGGTAATTTATGCATTGATTTTATGAAATAACAAGTATTATTGATCAACTATTTATAGAAAAGGATGACATATATAAAATGGGACGGAGGGAGTATTATTTTATATAAATGCCGCTTATAAAGGTTTTAGTAACTCTAAATGTAAGATATTAACTCAATTATCACTAAAAAAACATTTATTGCCACTAAATGTCTTTTTTTGTTGTAGACGTGGTTTCTCTATACCAAAAATGATCTTTAGCAACAATTAATTAACGATAATAACTAATTAATTGCCACTAAATATGTTTTTTAGAAGCAATTACTTTACATGTTAGTAAATTCCCCTAAAGCTTATGTGATATTGAAACCAGTGACAATTAGCCAATGCCGGTAAATTTTTTAGGCATAATACATGAACATGACCTTTAACTTCGCGTCATCTGACAACTATGACCTTTAACTTTGGGTGTGCACAAGTAGACACTTAAACTTGTATAAAATTGAACAAATAGACATATTCGTTCTACATGACACCCTACATGACAATTTTGTGTCCTACGTTTATTATGTCATGTAGGACGTGTGTCTACTTGTTCAATTTTATTCAAGTTTAAGTGTATACTTGTGCACACTCAAAGTTGGAGGGTATAGTTGTTCGCTAAGCCAAGTTAAGAGTCATGTTTATGTATTATGCTAAATTTTTAACACTCTTTGTTAATGTGCATATTTATTGCTGCTAAAAATTATTTTTGTTGTAGTGTCTTTTACGTACAATTATTACTTTACTTCTTAATTCTACAGACAATATTACAATTTATGTTATCATGATTAATTAATACATATTAATATAATAATTTATTACTTAGATTTAATTATTTAAAGTGATTTTTTAAAATAAATATAAGGTGCAAGTTTTTTTTCTCTTAAATTAAAGACTTGGGGAAGGGGGGAAGACAAAGTACCAGCATTGTGGGATGGCAATAATGACCTTTTGATTTGTAGTCCAAAAAGAAGGAAGAAACAGAATATTCTATACGTATATATATAATCCCAAGCAGACCCCTCTAGTACTATATATGTTCCTCCAAAACTTAATTCACTAATTAATATTTATAATTTAACATAAATATTTTTAAAAATCAGAATATTATTTAAAGGAATAATTAAAAGGAGATATTGGAAAAATTTAAGATTCCACCATAAAAAGGTCTCAAAAATTCACTTTGTGCTTAAGATTTTCTTTACCCCACACTTCACCATTTCGGCATCTCTAAGTTGCCTTGATAGTTTCATTTCATGCGATTAAATCATAGGTACTTTTACCTATTCGATTTTGATAAAAAAAAATTATATATATAAAAAAATTAAAAACTTGTTTTGTATTTCTGCTAAAAATAACTTATTTTTAAAAACGCTTATAAAATGATTTTTCAGAAAAGTGCTTTTGAAAAAAACAACTTGTGTTTGGCTAATCCATTTGAAGAGTGTTTTTCATAAGCAAATTGCATTTGACGGATTTAACCAAACTTACGAAATATAAAAAATAAAATTATTAAATGAAATTTAACCAAACTTATGAAATATGTCAATTAATTAATATGAAATATATTAATAAATATGTATATATGAAAAAGATATTTTAGTCTTGAAAAAATAAATTTTTGTTTCTACTTTTGTTTTTTAGCTTCTTCTCAACGGTAGAAAAACTGATTCTATTTCCATTTGAAAGCATTGTTACTGATTTATCAAACGCTTAATTTTTCAATAAAAATATTTTTTCTCAAAATAAATATTTCTGATCTCTCAACAACAATGGCAAACATGCTCCAAATTAAAATTAGTGAGTTTTACTAATCAGTAATTATGTAGATTGTAGGCTCCACCATGCATGCGACATCACCTAACCACAAATCATGACCCTTGCAGAAATATGAAAAGTAAAAGTATATATAGGCCTATCTTAAGAAAAGCTACAAGAAATAAATATATAAAATAACTAAGCAAATACGTAAAAGGTAAAGAATACATACCTTCTCTCTTAATATAATAATTAAAAAGAAATATGAATATTGAATAATGCCATTTACACTTTTAGCTTTCCCTTCCATAAATATAAATACCCCTTCTCTTGGACCTCATTTCTTCCCTTTTCCCCTTCCTTTCTCACTCCGGTTCACTTTCAAAAAAAATAAAATATTATCATGATGTTTGAAGATCCGGTTCACTGCCATCTCCCGGTTCTTGAAGATGTTTTTTATTCAACTAGTGATTTTCATGATTTATCCTCTTTTTTAGAAACGGAACTCCCGGTTCAGTCTACGTCCGGTTCAGAAACAAACCGGTTGGTTTTTTCGTTAGAAGAGCGGAAGCGACGAAGAAAGATATCGAACCGTGAATCTGCCCGGCGGTCTAGATTACGTAAGAAAAATCACTTAGAAAATGTCACGGAACAAGTGGACCGGCTCAAAGCCCAGAACCGTGATTTAAAGAACCGGTTGTGGTTAGCGACTCATCGTTGTCAAGCGGCTCAAAGGGAAACGGACCGGCTTAGACTTGAATCATTTGTACTTCAACAATACCTAGTCGAGTTACACGCAAGCTTGAATTCCATGCAACTTCATTAATTATCTTCATTATTATTTACTTTTAAAAAAAAGGTTAAATCATCGTCACGATCATCTCTCAACTCTTAAGAATTCCTATATTGCCCCTCCATCTTCTTCCTCTCGGTCTGTCCATCTGTTTGTGGATGATTCGCTCTAATATGCATGCATGAAGGTTCGAAAATGGAAAATAAAGGGGAAATAGTGAAAAAAAAAGTGGTTTATTTTGCATGGGATATTATGGATTTTGGATGAGGGTACTCTTGACAATTATGTAGTTTGGTTAAGGCTATGTTTGACAAGCCGTATAATAGTCTTGTAGTTTTATGTGTCAATATTCTTGAAAACATTTTCGTCTTTACGTCTATCCAAACAAGTCTCAGGTATAGCATGTATGCTGTCTGCTTTTATTTTGTATATTTTTTATGTTTTTAGTTTGGGTTTATAATTAAGCTTTTTAGGGTTAAGTGGAAATTAAAGCCATTGTAAATTAAAGTTAAGGTTGTAATGTCATCATTAATGTAAATATTAGTATATGCTTTCTTCTTTTATCCGGTTTGTTCGGTTTTTTTATAACCCTGTCTCGTTGACTTACTTTCCTTTTTAGTCATTCTAAAAAGAATAACACACTTTTGTATTTAGTAACAATTTAACTTTAAAATACTCATTATACCTTAATGAAATTATTTCGTCACACAAATATCTATGACTTATTTTAAATCACCAGTTTCAAAAGTCTTTCTTTAAACTTTGTGTCTAGTCAAACTAACTCATATAAATTAGGACGGAGGAAGTATATATATTTGTTCCCTCTTGGATTTGAAAGGATGGTTAGTTATATACCAGATTTTGCATCCATGCATAAAGCTTTAAGGTAAAGCCCCTGTTATCTTGTGATAAAGTTGCAATATTATTATGCTTTTTCTCTTGGACAAGTTACACGCGTGTGTGTGTTACTGTTAACTAATTAAAAATATTATTATGCTTTTTTTCTAGGACAAGTTACACATTTAACTATTCGCTAAACCCTACAATTATAAATGACAATAATTACGTCTCAATTCCAAGAAAGTTATATAGTCAATCATATTACTATTGAAAAAATGTGATTTTAATTAGCTCGTTTATTAAAGAATTTTTTATAGATGATTTGTTGAAAACATTTTCATCCGATGGATTCGATAGGAAATTCTTCTAATTAAATCATGTTTACATAATTAGAATATAATTATTGATAACAATTAAATCAAGGGTGAAATATACCATAAAATTTGGCTTTAACACTATCAGTTTTTTAAAAAATTAATTTTTTTTTTGATGAATACTTTTGAATTAATTTATACGGAATTAAGAATCAAACACTTAATTCGAGGATAAGAGACTACCCACAAAAGTTGGCTTTACTTGTTTGTTCTTTATCTACAGGCATAACACTTGTGCCTTCCACTTTAAACAAACTAATTATTAATACTGTTATTTAATCATGATATTTTTTAAATTCTCTATAAGCAAGAATTAAATATATGATGACTGGTGCATGCATGCACATGCTCAAACTCCAAACCTTAACAAAGACAAAAGCACATAAGATGCATGTAAGGAAGCTCATTTTTTTTTTAGTTTTTGTCCAATTAGATAGCGTGCGTGTGTTTTCTTTTCCGTTGAAGCAGATTCAAAATTTGAAATTTATGTGTTTTCAAGTTAATTTTATGTACATATACAACGAATTTTGGTTGAATCAAATTAAATCTATTGAATTATGTTGAACTCGTACTTCTCATGATAACTCTACCTTTCTTTAAATAACCAAATAAAATAATATGCTATGTACTATTTTCCATATCGCATTTTCTCATTGTTGTTATTGTCTTCATTTCCATATTAGGGTCAATCGAGAATAACTTCTTCAAATCCAAATCACACATGTGAAATTACATCAAATATGTTTCTTATTGTTGTTATACTTAAAGAAAATTAATTGCATATGATTCAGGTTAATTAAGGACATATATTCTCCGCTGCTTTTTATAACACATGGACCATTAGATCATTAGCTTTACTCTTTTTTTACCCCTATAGATTTGATTCAAATGTGAAAGAGAAAGATGGCAGCTTTTCACCATTATATTATTAGCTTTAACTATGTTATTTTTCTTATGTTTTACCAAAAACCATGTCACAAAATCTTTTAACAAATTAGGTAACAAAATCATCGTACATTGAGATGGAAGATTTGTTATATGTACTATAACAAACACCATCAAGTCATCACCATTGTCCTTTGCTTTTTCAGTAATTTTTTTTTTCTTTTTTTCCTGAATCCTTTGGCGATAAGAAAATAAAGTGATGAGTAAATAATTGAGTCAACTAATTTTATAAATTTATTTTAATTTGTACAATTTTTAATAAAAAATATTCACCGGGCTTATGGATTGAATTTTGTCAACTCACAACATAATCAGAGTGAAGCTTTGATTACCGATAAATGCTTCGCCAAAGGTGACCCTCTTGAGTACTTTCTATTGTTTAGTAGTCTTTCGGTCGCCCTATCAAAATATAAAATTAATAAATATTTATATTTTTTATTCAAAATTTTAAAGGGCTCTATAGGTTGGATTTATTTAAAGGTTAGTTTTAAATATGAGGTGTAACGTGAATTCAGAAATGAAGGAAAAATTAAGTTCATTTCTCCCTCATTGGCGATGAAGAGGAGATCTTTTGTGCTTTTAAGTAAAACCCCTTCTTCGGGTTGAAAAAAGTACACTCCCTCGTGTTTTTATCGTCGCTCAACGTCGACTTGTTTGCATAAAAGTTTTCAAGAAAAATATCGTGTGATTTACTCTATTTATTGAGTTTAGTGAATTTCGATTGCAATTGTTGCACTTCACCATAACGTTTGATGGTTATAATACTTAGATGCTTAACTAGTTTTATAGGACTCTTTAGCGGACGTACTTAGAAACACATGTCGTTTTTCAAGCAGTAAATTGACTGTTTGTCCTTACATTGGAATATTCTTCAATGTGGATTATAAACCTCTGTAAGTTGCTTCACAAACTTATTTACTTGGTTACACCTATAGTTTTGGAATATTCTTCATTGTGGATTATATATCGTTGAAAAATTCTTTATATTGTCCGTGTATAAATTAAATTTATTCTAATGAAATAATATAGAAACTCATCAACTTAATAACATGTTATAACCCATTAGTATTGTTAAAATTGGTTACACTAAGTGTATCTAATTATCGGCCATATAAGCTAGATAAATTTGAGTATTTTGGCAAAAAATGTTTATACGTAAATATTATAAATTGATCATTCTCAATTTATGATTTTCAACTATTTTTAATTAGTTAATCGAAATAGACTCTATATTTATCTTGAGTTTTTAAGTTAATACATCATTAGAATAATAATTTGTTTACACTAGCAAATCACTTTTATCTGTTGTGACAAGTGTGATCGTTTTTATCATCAAAGTTAATTAATTACAAATCTTACATTTTAGCAAAAACTTATTTATAAATATTCTTTAGCCCTGAATATGCAAAATTCTTTACATGTGTATATTATTTAATCAAGGTAAAAAAAAAAAATTGACTTCGGCAAAAACAAAATAGAATACTCAACTTAAGACAGCGAAACATTTTTATATGTTTGGTATAAAAATAAAAAATATAATGCTAAAACATTTATATATAATCTAATATAAATGCTATGGAAGGTGGGTGGAGATAGGGGTGTGGGGTTGGTGGGGATGAGGGCGGTGAAGATGAGGTGTATTGTTGGGGAGATAAAGGACGCAATCAACATGAAATATTATTTGTGCAACTTGTTTTTCTGGCTTAATTAGCTTTCACTATGGAAGTTATCTTCCTCATTTTAAAGAATTTATTTTCCAATTTTTTATAAATTTTAAAAAATATCAAACATGAGAAAATTGAGACTTAAGATCTAATTTGACATGGCATCACGGTCAAATTCATGAGTTCGATATGGCCCCTGGACCAGGCCAGTGCGTGTGAATATACCCTTGGTCCATGATTATGCACTCCCCCATTGAGATGATAGTTGGGTGTGGGGGTGGGAGAAAAATGATTGAAATGTCTCACATCGAATTATAACAAGATTTCTGAATTCATTATATAACTTGAACAATCCTTCTTCTTTGAATTAACTTGTATGATATGAGTTAAGCCTGTTGAAAATATTTTGTATTTTAAAAGTTTTGTTTTATTATTATTGGTCAATATGTTACTTTGTGGCCAAGGATAAGATTTGACTTGGCAAGTCCATGTGATGGTATATTGCTCTTCATGTGAAGTGACATGGTTGTCACATGCTGCTCTCAAATTGTATCCAAAGCCTCACCTTTGTAGCTGCTGCTATAAATAGGAGTCGAAGGCTTCAGAAAGGGAGAGCACAACAACCAAGCAATTCTCAAAATTCTCCAAACAGTTTATCTTCCTGTTTTGCTGGTTTTTATAGTAATTATATATTTTGTTATTCATGTTCCTCTTATAGAGAAGGCTTGTTTAATCTTGGAAAAATATTTTACGTAATTGAAATAGTTTCTTAGGACAGTATCTAGCACGACTTAAGCATCGCTTGTATTCACTTATAAATAATTATTATATTACATTTCCCCCCAACAAAACCGAGAGCCTATTTTAAATCAAACAGTCCCATAATATACGAGTGAAGTCCAACTTTGATTATTATATTCTCTTTATCCTTTTACACAATTCTAACGAAGTGATCAAGATTCAACATCGGGTGCCAATTGCAGCCAGAACTTTAATTTTTGGATATATTTAATTAATTTTGATTCTTTAAATTGCATGGTCCTCACAAAGAATATATATCATGTACGTAAGTTGACAAGTGATGAAAAAGTGAAGGTATTTAGTTATCAATTAAAGATTTTAAATATATTTTGTCACAATTCACAAGTAAAAAGTAATTGGGCACATACCCAAAAATTGACAAGGACTTGTAAAATAGACTAGATAAGGAATATAAGGACTTGTTGTATGTTAAATACTTGTCAATAACTTATCTAAACTTTGTGATGGTGACACCTTCTTTAATTTTCCCCAGTATAATTCTTATCATGATTTTAATTTACACTGTTGAAAAAAACAAATTAGCAAACAAAAGGTCAAAAATGCATTTAAGTATTCCCTAAAATAGAATTTTAATTATTCTGCCTGCTTGTTCTTACTCATCACAACGTGTAAAGAATTAATGGTGGAAAATTCTTCAATATAAGATATACCATAGTTGAAATAATATCTTGAATGTGACACCACACGTAATTTTGAAGAGTTTAATTTAGTACTAAGTTGAATTGTATTCTTAATTATGCTAGCTAAAGTATGGAGTAAAAAGAACGAGAAAAAGTGTTTTCTCGATTGTGATTATATAATTATATATTAGTATTCGAGCTTGAATTTTTTTTTTTAGAAAAAGATTTTTATTTATTTTTTATTTTTAACATATGTCAAAATTACCTTTAGAACATATGTGTTAAACATGTCATGACATCTTTTACTATGAAATAAAGCATGTCATTAAGTTTTAAATTGTTCCAAATCGGGTGGGATGTCGATATATGGTCTCATTATATGATTTGGATAATTTTCACCTAATGAGTTGGGTTGAGTATAGATATAAAGTTTTTTTTTTTTTTATCATAATAGTAGAGTAAAGTTTATCTAAGTTCCTATTTTATATATAATCTTGAACATGTATCACCTTCCAAGCTAGTTTTTGGAGTACGTTAGTCTTCAAGTCCACTTATTGTTATAAAAAATAAAATAAGAAAGTTTAAGCCTAAAAAGTTCTCAAATTAAATAAGTATCGATAATTCCTTTTGAAACAAAAAAATAATTTATAAAATGAAGTAATTAAAGGGAATAGTAATTGATGTCCTTAGAACAATTTAAATCAGTATTCTTCTAATACCATAAGTAGTAGTAATTTATTGTTTTGTGTTTTTTCCCTTTTGGGGTTCTGACACTGAATTTTCATAGTGATCAAACTTTATATTGGCACATAAAGTATTTTGTTTTATTATAAAAGTTACGATAAGTTTGAAATTTAAACTAAAATGTTCAAAAAGTTACCGTGTAAATAAAACAGTTTCAACTTTAATATAAAGTTAGAAATTAAACTATATCGTGACACTAATTATCATCAACTATATAAAATCAAACTATTTTAAGTGCTTCAGTGGAAGAGTCATCTTTCTAAATTAGGTTTATACATTGTATTTCCTCTTAATAATGATACATTAGAAAATAAATGAATATATATGCATGCAATGCACAAGGAGATTTCCCATGATTTTCTTAATTATAATGAATCACTAACATTTTCCCCCAAGTCCAAAGAGAAAAAGAGAGAAAAAGTTGGTATAATAATTAAAGAGGAAGACAAAGACCACCTAGTACCTAGGTATCAATATGTTATCATACATGGATCATAGGTGTACACGAATGAGTCGTTTTTTTGGTTATCCCAAGATTATGATTTCGAGTAAAATATAATTCTATTATTTATATGGAATAAATAATTAATACCAAAATTTTAATATAATTATACCAATATTAGCTAATTCAATAACTAAATTGTGGATAATAACGGTTGTTTTTAGTTTCATGAAATTAGTAGTAGCAATCAACATTATTATTTGCTTTGTTTTTTCATCTGGTGTCTCTGTTATCCATATTAGAGATTGATTATTTTGAATTAGCGCCGCTGAGGGCCCTATTAGGGAGCAAATACTCCTTCCCTATAAAAAAAAATTTCATACTCAAAACTCAAACTCGAAACCGCTGATTAAAGGAGGAGGCCATCCATAGCACCACATTCTTTAGTGGTACCATTGTGGTAGCAATTAACATTTTATTATCTAAAAATGATGAAAGATTGGCCTTTTTGGCAGCAATTTCCTTCCAATTTCTAGGGGAGCTACGTGTTCAATGGGCCATGTCTTAATAATTTTGTGGCCAGTCCAAGTTCTTTGGTAGCAAAAAAGAAAAGTTCAAAGTGTCAATTTTTTTCCCCCTCCTTTTTGACTAAGTTTGAGAAGAGTTGAGTGATATTGTTGAATTTATCACCTAAAATAAAGATTGCAATATGATACTATGATAGATGAGTGTGTGTATGTTTCTTTGTTTATTTATTACTATACAACTTTATTTTGTACCTTAGTGATTTGTGTGATTTTCTTTCTTTTGCTTTGCCTTTTTTCCATTTTATTTGGGGTGATAATATTGCACTTTCCCTAGTGATAAAACCACTTTTCGTAGGGTTTGAAGATGCTTCTAAATAGGTTCCTGGTTGGTGATAACAGTATGTCTCTCCTCATTGGTTTAAAATAAAAACAAAGATTAAATTTCAGCGATATATAAACATTAAAGTACTGAATATGCTCATTTATCTAGTTTTGATGGATAAAGTAATTATCTGGCCAGTATCTCTGAAATTAGTGAGCGCAATCTGATATAAGCTCCACGATTATATAAAAAAAGGTTAGAGAAAAAAAGGTTAGAGAAAATTGAAGTATATGAGAATTAGTTCACTCGTTTGGTCCACGGATTAAGAAGAATTTAAGGAATTAACTTTACTTTTTTTTTTCCTTTAGCTTGTTAAAAGGTGTCGGGTTATATAAGAATGCTTAACATAACCAATAATTTCTTGTATTTTTCATCAAATTAGTCCCAAGTCATGTAAATTATTATAATAATAATAATAATAATAATTATTATTATTATTATTATTATTAATGTCCAATTTTATTTAAATAGCAACATTTACCGTTTATCAAAATTTTAATTGAACTATTTGATATTCTATCGTGTATAAAATAATAATAAGTGCATAGATTATCACTCAAGTTATAAATGGAAAAATCAAAATGATGAATCAAATGTTGTATTCATAATGCAGAGAGAGCAAGAGCAACCACACATTGTATTAATTATACATAACTTTATGCTAAGATTATTTATTTTCTTTGAAAAAGCAAGAGAACCCTACTCTAGTATTAAGGTTCTAATAACTTTATGAACCCTACATGGACCCAAAAAGGAAAAAAAAAAAATTTGGTAGATACAGAAGACTCTAATACATTTTCTTAAGACCATCTCCGATCCATCACTATTTTACTCTCTATTCTCTATATTTGGAGAGTAAAATAGAGAATGGGCACTCCAGCCCACTCCAAATTACTCTCTATTCTTCAAATTTAGAGAGTTGAATAGTAGTTCTCCAAATTTGGAGAACTACTATTCACACTCTCTATTTCACTTTTTTAATATTTTATTATTATTTTCATTACTTTCTAATTAACATATTATTTTACATATAATTTCATTAATTAAATATCTAATATTCATAATTCTTTTTAAATGTAATTAATATAATATTTTAAAAAATATATTATTTTATATATACTACTTTAATTTCAAATTAATAGCATTTTTTATTTTTTTCTAATTTTCATCAATAATAAAATTTTATTTTATTATTAATTTTCATTATAAAGAATACACAAAATTAAAATGGTAAGATGAAAATTTTAATTTAAATACAAGATAACAATACAATACATAACATAATAATTTAAATACAAAATAAAATACAATACATAATATAATATTTAATTCGTGATGAAACAAGAATCATGTCGAAAAGATGTTGAACGTGCATTCGGAGTTTTGCAATTACTGCAGGACTGTCACGTTTTTGGAGAAAGGAAGTGCTACGTGATAGTGGAGGTGGGCATAAATACCGGAAAACCGAACCGAACTAATTCGGTTCTTCGGTTTTTCGGTTCGGTGTTATTTTTTTGGAAGTTTGGTTCTTCGGTTTGGTGTTTAGTGTAAGGGTCTCAAAACTTCGGTGCACCGAAAAACTGAACTTTTATTTAAAAATAAATAATTTTTTTTTTATATATATGGGCATTCTCTTAACTAAAAATTAAAAATTCAACTAACAATTAAATCATTCATGAACAAATCAATGTAACAACAAATGTACAATTCAATAGTTAATTTCAAATATTAATTTCTAAGAGAAACTCAAACATATTTCTACCAATGTACATTATGTAACAGATTCGTCTTCGTACTTGTTTTTCTCGAGAAATAGTTGGAGGCACAATGTTCTTGATAAAGACAAATATAGTCTTTTAGTTAGCACAATAAGTGTTTCACGGTGATACGCATCATTCCTTAACATAGTTTTAAAAGAAATAAATGATTTATATTATGAAATAAGAAAATAAGAATGAAATAGAAATAATAATATAATATTGAAGAGAGAGAACAATATTCTTTTTTAGAGAGTAAAATAGAGAATTGGGTTGGAGTTGTTGTCTGAAAAAATAGAGAACTTTATATTTGGAGCGTAAAATAGAGTGTAGGGTTGGAGATGCCCTTAAGACTTCAAACTTTTACGTGTGAAACTTTAATACTGCAACATAATATTTCGGAGTTCAAACTTTAAGAATTATATGAAGTTTGATTTTTTTATTTTTTCGAACTCCAATATAATGTCATAGAGATTAATTTATACGGAGAGATCCACTAGCACCATTTTGAAAATTTTCTGGAGTTTCACTAGCACAATTTCGAATTCATGATTTATTTATTTTTTCGAGTTCCACTTTGACCATATGTTCTACCTTGTTTGATAGCCATGGTTGGTACACTCTTTTAAACTTTAATATAAGAATTCGGAGGACTAGAAAGAATGAAAATGAAGCAAAATCTATTTGGTAATTTGGTTCGTATTGTGTTCATTACGGGTCATTTGCACTTTTGCTCCCTATCTTATGTGGGTCTTTAATTTACTCGTAACAAACAATTTTTCGCGGTATATACATTTATATACTTGCTTATCCCTACTAAGCATTAGTTTATACCCCAATAGACATAAGTTCAATTGTTAAAAGGACAAAAATAAAAACGAACTCATTTGATGAGCAAAACGTGTAATATTCATCGGGCTCTGAATATTGATCCATTGGGCCATCCCTAACACCTGATGGCCCAAAGGCCAAAACCATCAGCCCATCAAATTTAACTTGTAAATACTAGACAGGAACAAGGGTATTTCTGTGAAAGAAAAAACTAATTCAAAGCACAACGCTTAGAAATGATTCAAATGAAACCCCGCTCATAAAGCCCATAGCCGTTGTCAAATTTTGTAATCCCCAATCAGATCCAGCTTTTGTGTGTGAGAGAAATGGAGAAGGTGAGCGTAGCAGTGAGAGTGAGACCTGCGAGAAGTAACGAAGAGAATTTAAATGGAACCTTCTGGAAGGTTGAAGACAATCGGATTTCTCTTCACAAGTCTCTCGGAACTCCAATTTCCGGCGTATCCTACACTTTCGGTATTCAAAATTTCACTATCTCTCTTCGATTAGCTTACATATGTGTTTTGAGTGTTGATTTAATCTGTTTTATTTGATTTTTTTGGCAGATCATGTCTTCGATCAGGATTGTTCGAATGCTAGGGTTTATGACCTTCTTACTAAGGACGTTATTCGTGCTGCTCTTGAAGGTTTCAATGGTATGCTCATTCTGTTGTTTTGTTTAATGTCTGAGCTCCTTTCAGCTTTTGCTTTCGAGGCAATTGTATTTGTAGCTGCGTCTATTTTAGTACCATTTCATTTAGTTAACTTAACTATTTTGCTTAAAGGTAACGTCCTCTGAGGTTATAAGGAATAGTGTACCCAAGTTTAACTTGTTGGAATGAGTGAGGACTGACAGCTAACTCCGCCTAAATAAATTTGTTAATTTCAGTAGGAAGACACAGAAGAACTTAATCAATGTGTTTTTCTGTTTGATCAACATTTGCCGAATTCACAAATTCATTGGAACCAGTTTTGCTGCTTTGATCTTTATGTTAAGGATCGTAATAACAAGGATTTTTATAACATTTTCAGAGATTATAAGGAATAGCATACTAAATTTGAGTATTTTGGGAAGACTGAGGACCGACATCTAACTCCACATAGACAAATTTGGCAATTTCAGTAGGAAGATACAGAAGAACTTAGTTAATGTATTATCTGTTGATCAACATTTGCAGAATTCACAAATTCATTGGAACTGGTTTTGCTGCTTTGAGTTTATGTGAAGGATTCTTATAACAAGTTGATCTGTTATGTAGTCATTTGAATCCTAGTTTTGGGAAATAACTTTTCTGGTTTAGAGAAGAGATGGTGTTTGTTATTAGTTCCATGTGAAAAATCTCTAGAGCTACACTTTCCTCAACTTCAAAAGGTACTTATGTTATAGTTGAAATCATGTTCAGGAACTGCTTTTGCATATGGACAGACCAGTAGTGGAAAAACTTTCACTATGAATGGTACTCAGAATGATCCAGGAATCATCCAGCGTGCAGTCAATGAAATATTTCAGAAAATTGAGATGGTATTTATTTACTTTTTTTTTAACTGTTACAATAACTTCTGTTATCAGTAGAATAATTTCATTCTTTTTCTCCATTTTCTGTACTTGTATGTTCTTACTGGCATTTGCAAATAAAGCTTCCTTCTTCTTCTTCTTCTTCTTCTTTTTCAACTTACTTTACTTCTTGTTTTTCAGACGACTAATAGGGAGTTTCTGATTCGAGTCTCTTATATGGAAATCTACAATGAAGACATAAATGATCTGTTTGCTGTAGAGAACCAGAAACTGCAGATTCATGAAAGTTTGGATGTAAGTTATGGGCAGTACATCATATACTTTTTTACAAGTCTATTTTGATGTCAAAGAGAACTTGATATACTTTTTCTTCCAGCGTGGAGTTTTTGTTGCAGGGCTGAGGGAGGAAATTGTGAATGATGCTGAACAAGTACTTGAGCTCATTCAGAAAGGAGAAGGTTTGACATCATGAACAATAATACATTGTCTTCTCTGCAGAACCAGTTTACATTTTTATTGATTATTATAATTATTTTAGTTACTTTTTTATCCGTATTACCAATTCAATACACGTGGCAATAAATTTTGCAGTTAACAGGCATTTTGGTGAAACTAACATGAATGTTAGAAGCAGTAGATCTCACACCATCTTCAGGATGGTAATAATCTTGAGTCAACTGTAAATTGGTTGTGTTTCCACTGAATGCTAATGTATATTGACTCCAATTATTATATGAGAATATTGAGTGATTCTTTTGCCTTTGTTTTTCTGTTAAATCAGGTAATTGAAAGCAAAGGAAAGCATAATCCTGATGAAGCTGTTCGTGTCTCTGTTTTGGTTGGTATTCATTTCTTCAAGTTCTCTGGAAGCTACTTATCATTGCATATTAATTTCTAGGGGGGGTTTATTATAAAATTCTTAGAATTGATTACAAGAAGTCTTTAAAAAATGAAATCTTTAAGGAGTAATAGATCTCTCAAAGAATCTCGAAAATTCTTAAAGTTTGTATTTATTGTAGAAGTATCTTTTATAAGTCACTTTGAATGTCTAGTTCTTTTGAATCATCTGATTTATGTTCTTTTATGTGCAACTAAAGAAGTAAATGCATATCATTTGGTTTTGATTTGTTGTAGTTAATTAAGAAACCATTCGGTTGGAGGGCATGAATCCCGAATCCAAAACATTCTTATCATTTTCAGCTTTCTGGTCCTACATGTTTCTAGTCCTTTACCTTCATTTATAGTGTTTACTTCATCTAATTGCCTAATTTGTCAACATTTACCTCTCTGAAACTAGAATTTAGTAGATTTAGCTGGGTCTGAACGGATTGCCAAAACTGGAGCTGGGGGAGTTCGTTTGAAGGAAGGAAAGCACATTAACAAGAGTCTAATGATCCTTGGTAATGTTATCAATAAACTAAGTGAAGGTGGAAAGCAAAGGTAGTTGTTTTTGAAAACCCTGTTGAATGTATGTTCATGCACAGAACATATGTGTGACTGATTATGTACTTGAGCAGGGGACACATTCCTTACCGCGACAGTAAACTCACTCGCATTCTTCAACCTGCTTTGGGTGGCAATGCTAAAACTTCTATAATTTGCACAGTAGCACCAGAAGAGGTAACCTAGTTATTATTACCCATGTTGTGACAGCAGAAAGAATCAATTGGACATCAGTTTAAAGAGTTCAATACATATGTCTAGGTTCACATTGAGGAGTCAAAGGGAACACTCCAATTTGCTAGCAGAGCTAAACGGATCACCAACTGTGTTCAAGTGAATGAGGTCTGCCTCCATTTACTATTCTTTTTATGTAATTACTACTTCGTGATCCAATCTAGAGAACACTTAATGAGATTAAATGGTCACGTATTTTCCTGTGAATAGAAGTGTTCCTGTTACTATGACAAGGTTAGTTTAACTTTAGTTGCTAAGACACTACGCCTTGCATTCAAATATTTCAAATCACACTCCAATGCAATTTCAGCATTAGGCACTACATTCTTTTTCTGTCAGAGCCAAGGGTTAACAAACCTCTGCCAATAGGATTCGTTTTTCTGAAAGTTCCTAAATGCTGCAAGAGTTAATTTTTGTTCTGGTATATTGATACTATATATAGTGTAGTCTAAAACATCTATTCAAGCACCAATATCTAAATCTAAAGGGAGGTGAGTTAAAAGTACAAGCAGTACAGAGCATTCTTAATTTTCATTATCTTACAAATCATAAGTTTCATCCTTGTAGAATCCTTTGTTGCAGATTTTCTTCCCAATGGAACTTCTTATTATTTACTAGCTTCTTTCTTTGACGTTTAAGGCAGAGCTTATTGTAGTTCAACTTCTTTGTAGATACTAAATGATGCAGCCTTATTAAAGCGGCAAAAAAGGGAAATAGAGGAACTACGCATGAAACTTCAGGTGATTGTCTTGACTCTCAGGATTCATATTCATAAGTTGCTTAGAAATTTCTTATATGGGATGAAACCTCTTACATAGGGATCACATTCCGAGGTGCTTGAGCAAGAGATACTGAAACTCAGAAATGACTTACTGACGGTAATTATTATTACTATTTTTTGGTTTTTGTTAAGAGTAGAAGATTGATCTTATCTTGCATTGACATAGATCATGACTGCTTATTCTTCATTCATCAGTACGAATTAGAGCGAGAGAAGCTTGCCATGGAATTGGAGGAGGAGAGAAGATCACAGAAAGAGCGAGAGCAATGCATCATTGAACAACAGAAAAACATCCATAATCTCAGTAATGTTACATCTGTCTCAGGCTCTAATGGGCATGCTACACAGGTAAAATATTTGAATTCAGCTGTTGTGGACTTCCTTAGACTATCTTGTCTCTTTGAATTGTCCCGACCTCAGCTCTTTTTTAGAATTTCAGGTGACACTCTACTTAGGACACAATGGGATTGCTTGGATTTCATGTCCCTAAATTCCTGTCTCTTTTTCATCTCTTAGGGCTCGTTTGGTTGGGAACAAATTATCCCGAGATTAATTATCCCAGGATTGTCATCCCACCCTCAATGTTGTATAGAAATAACACTTCAATCACGGGATAACTTATCTTGCGATTTTATCCCAACCAAACATGGATAAACTCATCCTAAAATTAATCCCCGGATTAGTTATCCCTTATCCCTCGTAGCAAACGAGCCCTTAAAGTATAGTGTTTTCCGGTTTGTGTCTATGTTGTTAGGCATCCCATGCATGTGAGTGATATCGTACAGTTTTTATCAGTGCCATCTCCTTTCACATTGAAACTACTGTGGTTTTAGCATTTATTATCTCCATTCTTCATGTCCTTTCAATCTCTTTTATGTCATGAACTTCGATGTTCAAAAATATGGTTTGTACAGAAGAGATATATGTCGCCATGATGTTTGGACAAAGGAAGCATATGAGAGCCACACATTTGGATAAATTTAGCATTTTTTTGTTCCATTTCTATTGCCATATAGGATTTTAGCATAAATTTAGCTTTTTTGTTCCATTTCTATTGGCATATGGATTTTAGCTAGCTTTTGTGTGTAATGTCTCCTTAGTTTTTATGTGAGAAAGTAAACCTTCAAATTTTCTCATATTCTGGCACTTTGTACTTTCATCGTGCTGATAAACTTATTTGAATTTACTGCCAAAAAGTAGATAATGGTTTCCCTCATTGAATGACAATTATTTCTGTTTTATGTGTATGGTACTGAATTCAATTTCTATTCCCAAAACCAGGAGGAAAGCGGTAATAGTAACAGTTGCCAGGAAGATGCTTTTAGTACCCCTTGTTTGAAGGCAGCTCCCAATGCCTTTGTTGCTAAGAGATCGCAACGGTCTCAACAGACAGAATACAGCCCTATGCCAGATGCCTTTAGCAATTTTGCAGATGAAGATATGTGGATGAAAATGAATAAAGGCTTTGTTGCTGATCTTGATTCACTTCACATGACTCCTGCAGTGAAAGTTAAATCATCTTTACTCTATGATGAAAATGATGTGAGTCTACTTTTGCATACATATGCTGCAATTTTACTTTTTACCAGAGCTGTTCCTGCAGCTGCTTCTAGTAGTTATGCCGTTGTGACCCAGTAAATTTACTCTCTTCTCCAACAGAATGAAGGATAACTTCCTTTATATTAATTTCAATTACACTGGGAAAGTTACATGCACAATCTGATGGGTAAATAGTTATTAGCACGAGTTTCTGCAGGTTCCCACCCTTTATCTAACGTAGAGAATGGGGCATTCATCTTATAAATTGTTAACATGGATTAACTGTATTGGATATTATGATTTGCAGTTTCAATTGTCCTACAATTATTTAACAAATCTTTATTCTTGATAAACAAAGTTCTTACATGCATAGTTGTTTGTAAGACTTATCCGAATTTCTACCAGGATTTGTCAACAGAGAATTATAAGCAAGAGGTACAGAATCTCAGAAGACAGTTGGAACTTGTTTCAGAGGAAAGAGATGAACTTAGGGTAAGTATCTATTGAGATCATTTTATTGTTACTTAATGCTTGTTAGTTAACCGGTTACTGACCACCTGTTTTAGCATTCAACTGTTTGAGATGGTTTTCCTGATTGAGATGTTCAATACATTAATCCTTCCTGGTCCAAGTTCTTTTCAAGAGACTAAATTTTGAGTGACATCACATAATAAAGTACAAAACCAGTCATTTGAGGAGACACATGATAAACTATGTTCTTTTGTTTTATGCTGCACTAAGTTCCCAGCTTTTCTTTTAAATCTTTATTTTTCAGAGGCACCATACAGAACAAGTATCACTAAATAAACAGCTAATGAGTGAGGTATCTGAACTCCAGCAAGAGGCACTTTTGATCCGTGAGATCCCTCAAAGATTGTGCGAGTCTGTGACAACTTGTAAAGATTTATACAAGGACGTCTTTTCAGTCATACAGGTAATGCCTACCTATAGTGTAAGTTGGCTAATTACTGTGGCTGGTGAAGTTCGCTTTGTAATAGCTGCCTCCTCTTGTCCTTTGAACAGAACTTTGTAGCTACGGACAAATCTGGAATGGCCAAATTGCTCTCTACAACAAATGAGATTGGTACTTGTCTTTTTTCAACTCTGGAATCTCACTTCTCAGAAGCTATGGACAGTGATAAGTCCTCTACTGGAAATAATTCTTCAATTGAAGTGCAACATGTCAAGGTTTATGATAAGTTGAATAGAACAATTTCATCACTTGTACTATCAGATGATGAAATCTCAAGTAATCCATCACTCGGCTCCCAATATAAGGTAGCTGCCCAGTCACAGTTCTCAAGGTGTCACTTGTTAATTTTTACATGCTTTTCGATTCTGACAATGGGATATTATCTGCTAAGTTCAAGGCTCATTATAATTTAAGTTGTGAGGTCCATGATCATCAGTAGTTAAACCAAAAGGGGAGTCATGTCTTAGCTTAAACGTCTTGATAGTTATAGACACTTTTCCTCCTTTTCTCTTAAGTGTATGTTTTTAATATGATCAAGGACTGCACTCTGGGTGGAGAAATTGCTTGTTGGAAGAAGAAACTGGATGAAGATATCAAAACTATCCAGGAAAAATACCAGAACTTGGAAAAGGAGTTGGACCTCAATAATCAGCTTCTTGCCACTTCCAGGGATAGATATAATAGCTTAGAAAGGGAGTTTCATCTCTTGAAAGAAGAGAGGGATGTGTTGGTGCAAAATGTTTCCTCTTCAAGCGAGAAGCTCGAACTGTTTACTAACCAAAACGAAAAGGTATTGGACACTTTGAATGCCGAAGTTAAGAGGAGGAAACACCTCGAAGAAGAGATTAAACAGTTTACTGCTGCTTTTGCATTTCGACAGAGCTCCCTTGTCTCCCTTCGTAGTGACTTCGATTCTGTGATTGACAGTTTTAAGGCACAGAAGCCGATTTCAATATCCAGATCTCCTGGATTCTAAGAGTTGAAATTCTCCCAAACTCATGCACAATTTGCTAGTGCTGTCTTTATTCTTGCTTCTTATTATGTATTCAAACGATAACTTAAAACTGTTCCAGACCACATTATAAATTGAATAATCTATCTGTATAACTTTTAATTCCTCTTGTTAATACGAGTTTACACCGTTGTGTACCTACATTAACCTTCGAACCTCCTCACTTGAAAACCACTCTTGTAATGTCCTTATGTTCTCTTTTAGAATTTTCAAATGAAACTTCATCCAATAAAGACACAAATTTGTGATGTATACATATACAGAGCACTTGTCAGATGACCATACTTGGGAAATAGGACTATAACGGTACTCATTGTCCCAACTCTGTGCAACGTGTTTTAGTGCATGATGTTTACTGAGACAAATAATTGATAAGGTACTAGTTTTGTCCTGAGCAGAAATGAAAGATACTTAGTACCTGCAGATTTGATATCTGTTTGTCTTTTCATGTTTGAAGTTTGAAATAAGTGCACATGAACAGTATGGTCTTCCATTGTTAAGTCATTAGCAAATCATCTACTGTGTGCCCATAACTCTGCCTGCTCTTTTACTGCAACAAGCTGTTGAAGGTTAATTAATAAGCTATGGATTCTTTCTATCTGTTCAGAGAATGTTTGATTTCTAGCCAGTAACTTTTTACTTGCTACGCCAAAGACGGATCCAAGATTTAAACTTATTTCGGCCTTTGAGATTTTTAGCAGTGAATTTATTAGTCAATTTATATTCCATACCAAAAAGTTATATTTGCTTTTGTACTATATGAACAGTAACAAGTACAATTGTATTTGTGTTTGGGACCCCATGGCTCCATCCCTGGGGCAGTGTAATATATTTGATTTTTCTTTTAAAAAAAATATACATATATGTTGAGTTTGCAAATACTTTGTCACAAGAGCATAATAGTTTAAATTGCTATTCTGCATCTTATAATTTAAATTTTTGAATTTTTTTTTCCCGCAAAGTCACGAGTTTACTATGAGTAAATCATTGAAGACTTCAGTATATTTGTACCTTTTCGTTTTGCATTTAGTTTTCTTTTTTCATGTGGGTACGGGGCAGAGATAGGAATAGGATGAATTCAATAAACTTGTACTTAGACTTGGTATTAGTATCAGAAAATTGATTAAATATGTATAAACATATAATTGTAAACCTAATAACTAAGGCAGAGTTTTGGGTTCGTGATAAATTCACAACTTAAATTTTTTAAATTCTGACTCTGCCTCGATAGGTAGGCATCTTGTTCTTGAAAGCGAATGAAGATTGATGCAATACGTGTCTGTTGTATAACCTCATGTTCAATATTGGACCTCAATTATATTTATAATCATTTTTTGAAGTTTATTACAATTTCACCAGAAAGTAAAGATTAGGTGTCCTCGTCAAATATTAATGAAATGGAAAAGAAAAAGTCCCACAATTAGATATTTTATGCTGGTCATTATTTCCCAGTGTCACTCTCTTAAACGTCCTAATAAAAGACTGTCCTTATTGAAAAGAGCTTTAATTTAAGGAGTATAGCTTCCAGGAAGATTAAAAAAAACGAGCGATAATCACCCGGTACGTGGCAAATGCATATTCCGTTATTTTTAATTAAAGATGTCAGATTTTGAGTCTTCGCTATAACTCATCTTTTGTAGAAAATATTTAACCTCAAAGTTAGACTTCACGAGCGAATCTGAATTAGTCTACCCAAAATAAGTTCCAAAAATCGCTAGAGGTCTCGGGTCAAACTCTAAGTATGAGATAACCTATGACAGAGAGCATTTTATCTTCAAATTAGACTTTTCGAACCGAATCCAAATATTTAATTTCTTCTGCAAAACAGATGTGTTTGGTGACATTTGATCAATGCAACCCCCCCCCCCCCCCCCCCCCACACACACACACACACAAACTTATTTCATGCTATTCAATAAAGGAAGAAAGGGAAGGTATTGGTGATTTAATTAATATATTAATTTGTGTATTAATATGAGACAAAAAATAAAAATAGAAGATTTTGGGAGAATTCCTCGTATTCGGACTTAAAAAGAAATGTAATTTATTAATAATGAAAACAAACAGCGCCTTGTCTCAACAATTATTAAGGAAAAATATGCTCCAAAAATCTACACACTACAATTAATGTTTGTTGGTGCAATATAATCAAATGGTAGCTGACACACAATGTTTATACATCGTATTTATTCTTTCATTTCTTTTTCCACACGTAGAATTATATAATTCTTAACATATTAATCTTCACTACTGATTAATCATGTCTTTAATATATTACAAAAAAAACGATAAAGGAACGAAATGCTATAATTTATATATATACTCCAACAACTATTTTTGAATGCCAATTTTTTAAGCAGACGTGTGGATTTGAAAAGATACTTTAAAAGGGGTCTTATACGGCCGTGACATGACTTAATTTTTATGGACAAAAAATTAATATCGTATTGTGATAAGGGAGATGTATTGGGTTAATTGTGATTTTTTCTTCATTATTTTTTTCTTTTAAAACTTGGGTTTGATGTACTTGAGCCGAGGGCCTTTTGAAGACAGTTTCTCTACCTCCACAAGGTCGTGATAAGATCTGCATATACTTGATCCTTTTTAGACTGCACTTAGTAGAATTTTACTGGATATGTTATTGTCGTAGAAGTACGAGACATTACACAAAAATTCAATTCACAAACTTATCTAAGATTTTACCATTGCAACATTACACAAGTGAAATGAATTATTTAAAATGTTGAAAGGAAGTAGGTTTCAGTGTTATGTTACCATGTGGCTTTCCAAAAATAAATAATATAATAAGCTCATATAAATACTTTCCCACCAAATTTGTTGTCAAAATTAATTAAAGAAGTTAGCTAGGGAGGAAAAGATAAGGGGACATGAAAAAGAAGTTTGAGGATGATGCACATGCATATAGGATAGGAAAGACAAATTATCTCCCCCCTACTTGCTCAATCCCAAGCCCAATTTTTATTTGTTGATTATGACTTATGAATGAATTTAATATTATATTATATTGTGCAAATATTTATTTTTCTTTTTGGGTTAGAAGAAAGTTATGTACAAATTAGTAAATATAGGTAATAGGGGATGTTTGATTGTTGTTTTAAAAATTATTATAAAATTATGATTTTAAAATAATAATGCAGAAATTTATGTGGGAAATATTATTTCCACAACCCAAACCAAACGGCCCCTTAATGACGAGAGGGAGTTTCTCGGATGATAAGCACCCCTCACTTCCAACTCGAAGGTTGCAAGTTCGAGTCACCAAGGGAGCAAAAGGGGTGGGAGCTCCTAGGGAGGGTAAAAAAAAAAACGGCCCCTTAATTTTTGGGCCATTGCACTTTTGTCATATTTTGTGTTTGTCATTTAATTATGTCCCTCGTAACGAATAATTTTTTTATTAGACATAAGTTTATATTTTCGTATCGTAATACCTTATAAACTATGCCTTAGCATGACTTCAGTTTCTAAGAAGCATATGCTTCACTAGCTAGTCATAATGCATAAGTTCGAATGCTAAAAGGTAAAAAATAACAAATAAATCCATTTGAAGAATAAAAATTAAAAGTTAAGAGTAACTTATTTAAAGGACAAAATGCGTAATTTTATGCTAATTTATTGCTTAGACAAATCAGTAACCATACAAGTGTTACCAAATTGAAGTTGCCATGCAGCAAGTCTTCTATTTTCTTTTTTTGTTCCTTTGTTGCTTCTTTTAGCTAGGTTGCTCTTAATTAGCTTGAACAAAACAACAAAATCTATCAGGACCACATTCTATACAAATCTAATCCTTGTTTTTTTCCCCATTAATTTAAGTTCAATTTAAAAGAATATATTCATGATCAGATCAGTTATAAGTCAATTACAAGCAATTTTTTGCAATAAGCATTAATAAGTCACCTAATAGAAATCGTAACTATTGAGATCATGTTCACCTCTTGAGTGAAACAAAAATTAAATTTGATTGTCCAACTCAGACCTATATGACATAAAGATCAACAAGTTCATCTTTGTTATATATTTCATACATTATCCTAGATAGACATCATACATAAAATAGGACCTGCTTTTAAGATATCTTGATTTAATAACGTATTTAAAAATTTCACGAATGATGTTCAAAAATGTGAACATGTGGAATCGAACTTGAGTGACCTTCAATTTGTTGAATTGCAACCTTGCTACTGAGTTGTTGTTCTCTCGTGTGTAATGCGAAGGCAAGGAATCGAACCTAGGTACCATATCAATATGTGCACACTAAGCTACCGATCTCTATTGTTTCAAAGGGTGTTCTAAATCCTATATATATCAATATAAAGTAAAATTTCACTTGTATAAACAATATAATTTTTCGATAAAGAATATTTTGGTGACCATCCTTACACAACTATAGTTTTGTTCCTGCCTTGATGATAAGTCTGACATCACTATAACTCTGCCCCTGCCTTGATGGTAAATAGTATACACGCGAGACTCAAAATCTCATGCTAAAAAGGGTTGGAGGCTCAAGAAATTCTCACTAATGGTAAATCATCTTCAAGACATTAATATTGAGAATGTCTATCAACACAAGTTAAACTACATTAACCGTATAAAAATATTTATATTGTTCGTATATATAACTTAATTATTTTTTCCATGAGGTGGGACCACTAGAAGCCACCCACCTTCTCAAGGCTTGGTAGCTTTAACTATTAAAATAGCTAGCTAGCTAGCTCACTCATTGACTCTAGATATTGACTCTAGATGCATGGTCACAAAAAAGGTTAGGTAAAAAATATTTGAAAAAATCCAATTCTTGCACAAAAAGTGAATAATTTTTTTGTCTTTTCTCCAATTCCCCCATCCCTTTAAATTTAAATTTGCAGCACTATTCTGATCCAAACAAACACTTTGTATAATATAGACATAGATGCCTATATATTGATTATCTCTCCCAATTAATGCCCAAAATTCCATATCCTTTTGCCTTTTCTACCCATTCTCATTTAGTCATTTCAAAATTTATTACTACCAACATAGCTTTAGCTTAGCTTACTTCAAAAAAATATGTCAAAACAACTTGGACAATTCCTTCAAGAACAACAAGAACCATTTACCTTACAAATCTATCTTCTTGAAAGAGGTCAATTGAAAAACAAACATCTTATTTCGGATCGCGATTTTCGATGTTGTTCTACAAATTCTAGTACTTATTTGTTCTTGAAGAGATCAGCTAGCTGTGGTGCAAAGAAGAGAAGGAAACAGATTCTTAATTGTTCAAAGATTGTGAAATCTGTGTTTAATAAACTTGTTACATTTAGCCATAATAAAAAAATCAAGAATTTGGCAAATGATCAAGAACACAACAATTCTACAAGCAAAAATAGTAATGTTATTGCAAATGATGAGAAAATTTCTTCAACAAGTAGTAGGACTGTGTTCAATTCTTGTTATGATTCTAGTGATGCATATGACAACTTTCTACATGAAAAACAGGTAAAAACTCTGTTTTTATGACATTTAATATAGGTGAAATTCGTCGGAAAAAAATAGTTATACAACTTTACTAGCGACTGACATAATAAAAAATAGTTTTGTGACTTTAGTGTGATTGAATTCAGATTGGTTGTTGATAAGGTAACAGGTTTTTGAAGAGAGAAGAAAGTTAAGGTTGGAATTTCTTGAAGAAAGTAAGCAACTCAGTCCTGTGTCAGTTCTAGAAGAAACTGAATCTTCTGATGATGATGATTCTCCACATGTTAAAAGTAAGTAGTACTACTTTCAACTCTCGTTAAATTATAGATTTTGAAGTTGGTAATTTGAATTTTTAATGATTGATGTTGTGATTTTTTGAAATTTGAAGTCGTGTTTGGATATGCATTTTACATGAAAAGATTTGAAGTTTCGTAAGTGAAAGTTTCAAAAATCCAAAAACTGATATATGTCAGACCAGTTTCTAGGAACTTGAAAATATTTGAAGATTCAAATTTCATGATTAAACAGATTTACAACAACATACTCAAATTAGCCCTGAGTTTTGGAAAGAGTACAATATACACAGATCTTGACATGTAGAAAAATAGATATATTTAAGATAAATTCTCATAATCTATGATAAAATAAATAAGATATTTACAGTTTCTTGCATATATGTTCCGCTCTACTTTGCTATTAGGTCATGTTTCTCTCCACTATCATTTTCATTTTTATTATTGTCTTAATTTGCTTGAGTCGAGTATCTTTTGAAAACAGTCTCTACCTCATAAAGATAGTAATAAGACTTGCATATAGACTATAATACTGTGTGCATTTACATTTTACAACAACTTTGACCTAAACTTATATGAAAAAAAAAAAATAACAGAACAAGAATGTGTCAAGGCAAAGAAACAAGAGGAATTTCCAAGTCAATCAGTTTCAAATTCAGAAGAAACAAGCCACGAGTCTCAGTACATTAAGAACAAGAAAGCAATACAAGAATCAAGACAACTCCTTTTTGATTGTGTTAAAGAAGTGGTGGAAAATCAAAAAGGGAAAGAAGAAGAATTTCAAAGAATTTTAGGAGCTGAGCAACTATGGGAGAGTCTATTACAAAATATTTGGTTATGGAGCCAAGAATCCATAAATGAAACTAATATCAAACAATTAATTCCCATTTCTAATGTGTTGAGTTCTTTTGAAGAGTCAAGTGGAGTTGAGGAGAAAAGGGAAATAGGTAAGGTGGTTGGTGATTTAATTTTTGTTGATATTAGTAATGAGATTGTATTAGATATGTTAAATTATTCTTCTTTAAGATGAATTTAGTAGAAAAAATGAAGTTAAAATCATACTACAAGTTTTTATAATAAGTGTCTTTGTCTATTTTTTGTTAGTAGTTGCTATTGTGCAAGCTGTTGGAAAGGTTTAACAACTCATGCTATTTACCAACTCTAGAATATATATTATTCCTAACTAGTAAAATCCAATGACTTCATCATTGCCAATTATTAAGTGTTTCTTATCTCAAATTCGAGTCCTGGATATGAATTTTATTTTGTTATGGAGCATTTACTCCTTAATAGGCCTTACGCAACGCATATTTGGACTAGTCGATAACTTAAATAATTGATAAACAAGACTTATGAGTTATGAGTATATAACATTTGCTAGAAAAGTATCGTCCAAGTGAAAGTTAAAAACTTGTTGATATGAAACCTTGACCATTCTTAGTGAACTTACTTGACGCAAATCTCAAATTAGTTCGGCTGATAAAAAAATTTAAAATTGTCAATATACACAAACTAACCTATATATGCAAAAATGTGAAATTAAACTGAATTTGAGCAATTCTTTAAAAGTCATCCTTTGGGAGTAAGTTTTGGAAAGAGCTAAAATTGGGGATAATGGTTGATTACGATGTTTGAACTGCCAAATTAAAGTATCAATTTAAATTTAAGTCAAATATGATCACTAATTGACCTCTCATATCAATGAGACAAAAGTTACGTTTGGTCAAATTCTTCAAAAAAAATGTAACATCCGGTAGGTTGAAATAACTATGAAGAGGCTTAAAAATCGG
>NW_026020198.1:210998-595205 GCF_900185275.1 Solanum verrucosum
GGAGAATGAGACTTATCGATCATCACAAATTTCTATCAATCAAGATCTCAAATTTCAATACGGTTTTTATCGAATATTGGATAAAATAATTTCTTAAAAGAAGAATTTGAGATCGTGTAATTTTTCAAGTGCTAGTCAGTTACTTGCTGCTTTAGGCCGTTTTGTGCCCACTCTTGAATTGAACTCATACAACTTTTGAAAATTTTCATGTTTGTTAATATTTGACGTAATATTAATAGGCAGTTTCATTGATCGATCATATTTTTTAAAAAATAAAAAATTGGATCCTATTAATTTTTTGGTTTTCTATCCGATATTCGGTATCCACATTAGAGTCTGACTAAATTTGGATTTGTGCCGGAAAGTCTCAGATTAAGGGCAAGACGTTTTCTAACGACTCTGTACCCAACCTCTGATAAAGGAGTATTTATCACTCTACCATAGCCTTACCGGTTGGATCCTAACTAGCTACTTGATAGAGTAATATACGTAGCTGTTGACAAGCAACTTTGTATTTATTAGCAGCAAGTAAAATGTAAATTAAAGAACGTCAACATTGCAATTGATGAACTTGACCAGATAAAGTCACTTCAATTACCACGAATTTCTAACAATATTGATAGTCATTCAAGTGAAACACTTTAATTTTTTTAAAACATAAAAATTGTCTATTAGAATTTAAGTTATACACACTAGAAAAACTCTCTACACATCAATGAATTTCAAATTTATCTAAACTCTCTACACATCATTGAATTTCAAATTTATCTAACTATTTTATCCCTTTTATTTTCCAAATATCTTTTTGGTTCTCAAGTGTACTCTGGGAACAAATTAAAATTCATATTTCGATTTTATCTAGAACAGGAAATTTAGTCTTGAGATTTTATTCCACGAAGTATACAACATAAGAAGAAATTAAAAAGACGTATGCGCGACAAATTGAATTGTGTTACAATAAATATATTATAATTCACAAACTGGTTCAGACATCACGATTATATAAGAAATAAAATAGATTTTAATCCCAAGGAGAACAATATTAATGGACAAATTAGAAAGAAAAAAAACAAATCATGTCTCAAAAATTGTATGGACTATGGAGTACTCCCTTTTTCTGATCTTAAAGATCTTGAAATAGGAAGTTGATTATGTGACACTTTAATAATACTAATATTATCTTCCATCACACTACATGAATTCTTACATGAAAAAAAAGACATACTAGTATTTTTTTTCTTCTTTTTCATCCCAAATCCAAAATCATCTTTACTAATTAAGCCTCCAAAAAAAATACTATTACCTTTTCTTGAACTCTTTGTACACTCTTTTTGAGCCATATAGAATGGATCATCATCAAGTTTCTTGAAAATCCGTCTAGATGAACTTCTCGATAGCGGTGGCGCGTGGAAAGTACACGGTGGAAGTGGAACTTGTAGGTGGTGGAGTGGTGCCACCTTTGATTTTTCCGGTACCGGGCATGGTGGTGGTGGTAGTAATTTTGGTGAATTTTTTGATGGTGTAATTACTTTACTTACCCCTGGCTTTTTCTCCCAAGAAAAGGGTATATTAGTACTCATGATGATATTAAACCAAAAAATAAATTAAGACTTTTGAAATGATTGAAGTTGTTGTTTGTGTATATATAAGAGAGAGATTAAAATTTAAAATCATTTATGGTTATTTATAAAGGGACTTTTCATGTACTACATGCTCTCTAACTGCTAATATTTCCACAAATAAAATGTGAAGGGAAAAAGTGAATAAATATATGGTATGATAAACATCTTACTATAACAGAATATATGGAAAATAATGTATTTTATATTCAGATCATTCATGTCTATGTCATGATTAAATAAAAAATAAAAAAAAGTGTAGAAAAGTATTGAGTATAGAAGAAGTTAGGAGAAACATGACAAAAATACTTGGAAATTCTAGCTTGACTTGGTATATATATACGTGCAATATAATAGTTATTAATTTATGTATCATAAAGTTTTTTAAGACTAATTTGGCATTAATTAATGTATTTGAGATAGATATAAAAAGTTGTTTCTTTATGAGCTTTGTCAATTTTTCATAATTTATTCATCACTTTGGATATGTGATATATGTTGAAACTTGGAAATTAAATATAATGATAACATAAAATTAATAATTCTCTCATTAATATCTCTAAAAAATATCCTGAAGTTTTTAATAAATTTGTTCAAAAACCTTGGGAAAAGAAAAAAAAAAGTCACCCCAAACCCATCAGTCAACCAAAACGCACATGAATAAGAATTTAAAACAATTATATGAGCCTAATATTCCAATTTAGGCAAGGGTATAAATTGTACTATTATTTATATTTTAAATAAGGGTTACTTAAATTATTATTTTTTTATGGTTCACTATCATGCAATGTTAAACGTATTAAAAGTGCATTTGACTAATATTTACCTTCTATGGCCGCTTAGTTACTTGTTTGAACATGAAGAAAATTCAATAAAAGCAACAAAAACAATAATATAGTTTTATTGACAACCTAATATAATATAGTTTTATGGACAACCTAGTACATTCTATTGAGATATATCTAAGGTTGATTAAACAAAAGTTGATCTTGGTCCAAATTAGTCCTTTTCAATGACTCGATGTCTCGTATACTATATGATTTGCTTGGTCGTCATATGAAACCAAAGTTGATATATTATAGTAAATATCGAACTAATTAGACTAATGCCATTAATAGTCACGCAAATTATCAATTAGTTATTGTATGTTTGAAGTTTCAAACCGCGTGTTAGAATTTTCTAACTTAAAAAATGATCAACTCATTGGGTGTGTTTGGTATTATTATTTTTTAGTATCTGTTAAGTAAATAAAATATATCATCTCAAGAATATTTATATGACGTTTTGTAAGGATCATGATCCTTTAAATTTTTAATTTATAATATAGGAAAATAGAATAATAAAAAAAAGTTATTAAGAATATGTTAAAAAGATAAAGAAAAAATAAAATATGATTAAAAAAATACATAGAAAATAAAATTTCTAACATGATTTTACAGATATGAATAATGAATGATATAAAAGTTATTATTGAGATGTAAATCAATTCTAGCATCTTCACTTATCACAATTTCTTAAAACATATTACTATTATATTATGCAATTTACCTCACTAAAAAAATAATCAATAAGCTTTATCAATATTATAATTAAAAGATCACTTCTCCATGTAAAAATAAAATTACTTTCAAATAGTGAAATAACAAATATGATAATTTTAAGGCATTAAACAAAAACATAACGATCAATGACAAGTGAAAATGTAAATTTGGCCATACATTTTAAAAAGAAATGTTAAGTGATGTTCAACCTCACAATCTTCTCAAATAGAAAATATGTAATGCTGCAACTTGTTACTTAAATTACTCTTTCTTATTTTTATAGATGAAAAAATTATCAATTATCATTTATTTATGAAGAATTATGAGAGTCAATAGTTTTAACTAAGGAATTTGACACATAATTTATATAAGAACAGTCAAGTAATCCTTGAGTGGTGGCATTAGGCGTATGTTTGACATATAATCGGGCTCTTAAAGTCTAAGCCTCACGGAACAATTCTTATTTTTTATAAATACTTTTAAACATTTTGAATTATTAACTATTACAATCTACAAAAAAAATAATTAAAATTTATTGATATGTAAGTTTATTTTAAAAACTTGAGAATTCTATATGTATAAGTAAATACAAAAACTTAGTTAATAATAATCCTTGTAATCTAAACTATATCACATCTAATAGAATGTAGGTGGTAATTTTATTTGCATAAGTATTTAATTTGACTATATTAAATTTTCTTAAAACATATTCTTCATGATATATTAGGTTATATATTCAAGTTCGTAGCCAAAAGGGTAAAAAAAACTGACCGAAATTTCTAAAAAGGGCAACAAAAAATAAGGTTGAAACCAAAAGTTAATGGAGAAGCCTTACAAGGCCCAAGGCGACATGCTACTTGTAAGTCGCAGGTCAACTTATGCATTGTAAGGTGCATGGGGCACTGCGCCTTCCTCTATTAATTTTCACAGTGTCACCCTTCTGTCTAAATGTTGTCCTTCTGATTTCAAGCTTATTTTTGTCGGTTTTTTGAAAAATCACTCAATTGTTTTGCCCTTTTTAACTCCATACTATTATATATTCGCTATGCTATTATTTTACTATAACAACCAAAAAGTGTCATAAAACTTGAAATTCCACAAATAATAACGTGTATCAGATGCGCAGGATATCCCTCTCGAATTGCAGGCCCAAAATGAAAAGAACATAAACTTACTGACTGGGCCTACAGAAGCCCAATATCTCAAGGTTTTTAGGGTTTTTTTTTTTTGTGATTGCGTAACTTCAGCACTGTTCTTCTTCTATAAGACCCAATAAAGCGCCTCATACTCTTTAAGCTACTAAGTTTCTCCGATGAAAACAAATCTATTACGTTTGTTTTTCCGATTGAATGATTTTGTTATTATCTGATCTTTTTTTATTGTTTAATTGGCTGTCGATGGTATTTTGATTGCTTAATTTTGAAAAATTAAGGCTGGGTTTGCGATGATTATAAACAATTCCTCGTTCTGAATGCTGTTGCCACGGCATGATAGACTCTTTTACACCCATAGAATATGAGCAACCACCTACTTTTTGTCTTTCTTCTAGTTAGCAATTGATTCACAGTTAGTTACTTGATTGTTTAATTGTATTTTGATTTTTAAATTTTGAAAAATAATGGTTGTTTGCGATGATTATAAACAATTCCTCGTTCTGAATGCTATTGCCATGGCATGATAGACTCTTTTACACCCATAGAATATGAGCAACCAACCACATACATTTTCATTCGTTTCTCCTAATTATGATATACAAATGGTTACCTTGTATTTTAATTTTGTTTAAACATCAATGGTGATGTGTTGATGAGCCTGTAATGATTTGCGAAAATGATGGCAATTCATCTAAGGGACTGAGTTCCATTTTTGTAAAGTTTTAGATCATTTATATGATTGCTGATAATATTTTGAACATGTGTATCCATAGTTTTTCACTCTGTTAAGTCTATGCTTTGCTTAATTATAATTTGTGTCACTTTGTTGTGTGATACTACTCTACAAGTGAAACTAGAAACATTGTTCCTCTCGCTATCCTTTGCTCCTTTTTCTGGTGTATTTGGACGTTGGGGAACTACATTATTATCCATTACATAAGTTCAAGAATTCAAATAGGACAAGCATTCGAAATGTGCACAGTTTGACTACAAAGAATATCTTTGAATATATATATCGAAAATGAATGATTATTTAATCAATTTGTAAGCTTCTTAATCTGGTTGGCAAGAAATAATCCCATTTTTTACCCAACTCGTTCCCTTGAAGCAATAGGAAGTGTGTTGTTCTTTTGTATTTCTCCTTGGTATCATTGTGTTTGGAGTACACTGGAGCAGCTACATTTACTCCTTCCTTTTATTCAAATTGTGGAAGGAAACAACAAAGCTTTTGGATACTATGTTAGTTCAACAAAACAATATCAGCACTTACCTGATCAACAAGGGCTCTACATTTTTAGCTCTGACATTTTGTTTGTATGATTTATAAGAAGCATCTGAGTTTGTTGGTGTGTTGTTCAGTGATATAATTAGTGAATTGTCCCATATTTAATACATTTTCACAGGCTTTCTTTTTTTGGGTTTGAGAAAATATTATTAGACTATGAATCCTATAATTATTATTCCGACAACAGCCTACCAGAAGTTGTGAAATTCTTTTCAAGTGACATCTGCGGAGGATTGAATGTAGGTAGACAAGTGAGGTCTTGGGAGTGAAATTCTTTTCAAGTGAGGTTTTGCAATAATGTATGTAAATCTTACCTCTACTTTGTGAAGATAGGTACTCTTTTTGAAAGATCCCCTGATCAAGTGCAATAAATGTTGGTATAAAGAAGAAGGAACCAATGAAGAGAAAACAACAAATTACGTAATAAATTGTGTGCTAGTCAAAACATCATCAACAACATACTAAGATTAATGAAATAATAAACAATGATTAAAATTGAAAAACAAGAACTTTAATAATACAACTTATATCATCACAAACACTAGCCACCCAAAGAAAGTTAACACTACACTACATACTATTTGTCTATCCTAATATGTGCCCTTCACCCTTATCTAGGGTCATATCCTTGGTAAGATTACTTTTGTCTCTCCTCATACCCTTTATCACTAACCTTTTCGCACCTCCTCACAAGTGTGTTTATACATCTCCTCCTCACATGTCTAAACCCTCTATCACTAACTTTTTCCACCTCTTTCTCACATGTCTAAACCCTCTGTCACTAACATTTCGTACCTTATCCTCATATGTCTAAACCCTCTATCACTAACCTTACGCACCTCCTCACAGGTACGTTTATACATCTCATCCTCACATGCTAAACTATCTTAGTCTCGCTTTCTTTATCTTATTCATAATGAAAGTCACTCCCACCTTATTTTAAATATCCTCATTAACGATCTTATCACTCCTAGTATATCCACATTAACATCCTCATCTCCGCAACATACATCTTTTGAACATGAGAGTTGTTGACTTGCGAACACAACCACCACCGTATAAAACTTATCCTTCAACCAATCGTCCTCATCTCCGCAACATGTATCTTTTTGTCACGACCCGAGCCTACACCCTAGACATGGTCAGCACTCGAAGACCATTGCTGGTCCCCAAGCGAACCCTCATCCTGGCTGACTACAAGCGGAAAACTGATTCAAGCATACAAAGCTTAAAAACTGAAATAAAAGTTCATAAAACTTACATTCAAACTTTAACTCAAATGAAAACTCTGAATAATAAAATATATTCAACTCGCTCTAAAATTGGCAACTTAAGTCTTTGAAATATTTAATAAAATAAATAAATAATACAAACTTCTCAACTATACTGACTATCTATGAAGCCTTTAACTGATAAAGGTGGAAGTCGAGACAAGACCCACGACATCCTGACTAAACTGAAAGGTAAATAAAATCCTTCGAAAGCAAGGAGGCTCATCATAGCTAACTCGAACTCTCGGATGTATCAACGAAGTTCTTGTTGATGATCCTGAATACCTGTGTCTGCATCATGAGAAGATGCAGGTCAAATGGCTCAGCACGTGGAATGTACGAACATGTAAAAATGAATTCTAAAGCATAAACATAAGCTTGAAACTTGATAAAAAGGAAACATACTTACCTCTTCTCAAACTTACTCTACTCAAGGAATACTCATGGATAAGATGTTCAACTCAGAGATTAGATACTCAACTCAAAGATATGATACTCAACTCATGATACTCAATGATAATGCAATAGTAAAAGATGTAATATATGGAAAACTTATAAAACAGTAAAAGCAATTTAGTTCGTTAAAGAAAATGCAATAACAAACTCAACCTTACTTATATAATAAAGTAATATAGTTTTTGTGGGAGATTCTCTAACCGACAACCACCACTATAAGCCTAAATGGAGATACAACGTCTTGTCCACGCTGCCAGAACTGTCATATACTTTGCCATCATATAGAACGCTTAACTTAGTGGATCCACTAGTCTATGCTAAAAGCATCTTAAGGAGTCATCTAAAAGTATGATCATTTACTACCCATGATGGCTACATGGTTTATGGAGACTTGAGTTAATATGAACTCGCATCTCCATATCGGTGCTCAATACTACTCCCAAAATATACTTAGCTCATATGTTTGTAAAAACAAAACTCTTTTTTTGAATTGAGATAATTACTCAAACTTAGCTTAAAAACTCTCTTGGAATCGATGTTCCCTTTTCTTGCTTAAATGTGAAAACATTTATAAACTCTTTGGGAATACTTAGTTCCCTTATAACTTTTTGAGAAATGGACTCAACTATTTACTCTTTGCTTAACTTGAAATTTTCAGTCTTAAAACGAACTTAAAACGTTTATAAAAGACTTTACTCTTACTCTTTACTTAATTTCAAAGCTTAAGTCTTAAAACAAAGTTTAAACATTTGTAAAAGACTTCTTAAAATATGGTTCATGCCTAATTATGGACATGAATGACTCAACGCAAGGTTTTCAATAACCATAGATAGAACTTAATACTTGGAACTCAAGAACTTCAATAATACTACTCACTTCAAGAATGCTCAACTAAGAGGGTTCATGCGGAATTTATGAGCATGAACTACTCAACTCAAGGGCTCAAAGATACTTCTCGTTTTAAGATTGTTCTACTTATAGGGTTCATGCGGAATTATGGACATGAATAACCCAACTCAAGGACTTCATGGGTAGCATGTAATAGTCCCATGATTAGGAATGTAATCTCAAATGGGTTAGAAACTCAATACTTAAGACTTAGGACATGAAGATATTACTCCTCTCATAGATACTCAACTTTTGGAGTTCATGCGGAATTTATGGGCATGAACGACTTGACTCGTAAGTCTACATAACATTATGGAACTCATGTATACAACTCTTCTCTTTCTCTTACTTACTTCCTTAAAACTTAACTCAAATCGATGATAGATCTCAAAGGATTCACAATTGAACTCAAAAGCTTTCTTAAACTCTACTTTTAACTCTATCTTGAACGCGAATTATGAATTCAAGAGTTATAGTTTCTGATATGAAGGATCTCATGAATGACAAAGTAGATTCATGAATAAATTCTCCTCATCATCATACTCACTTGAAACAAGTTACTAGAAGTTGTAGAAGACTCATCAAAAGAACTCGAAGGGACTCTCTTAGAATGTTCGAAAGAATTCTCAAAACTAACTCCTAAATATACCTTGAAATTGAATTATGAATTCAAGGTTATGATCATGTTAGGAATGATTTTAGGTGTTTAGAAGTAGCTTAGAGTAGTTAGAATCGAAAAGGAGTGAATGTACACTTTAAACGAACTCAAACGGGGCAATTGACGACAAACTGGGTGGGGCAGGCGACCTTGGCGCTATGGGGGAGCGGGGCGCCAGCCCCTAACCAGCCCCTAAACTTCAGAGGTGGGTTTGGGGCGCTCTGGCAGGCGCATCGTGCCAGGCCCCCAACCTAATAAATCTGACGAACTTTTTTGCTCGTTTTCTCACCCTAACTCGCTTAGAATCGAACAGTTTCTTCCCCAATCACTTAGAATCAATTACTTAACATAAGTACACTCTAATCTACTCAATACATCCCTTAAAACACTCACTTTGATCACAAGAAATCATCAAAAACCCAACACAACAAAATTTAGAAAGAACTTCAAGAACACCTATCAAGAACTTAAATCCTTCAACTTTTTGAGAATGAAACTTTGCTGAAAATAATATGTTTGGCGTGTGGGTGAACAAACCCAACACTATGGAAGCTTACATACCTCTTAGGGATTAGACCCATGGAGAAAATCCGCAACAAGACGCAAGAATCTCGACGAACGCTTGATCATCTCCTTTTTTCTCCTTTTTTCTCTTCTTTTCTCTTTTTTTCTCTTCTTGAACTCTCAACTAAAACCCTAGACTAATTTAGGATTATAAAACTGAACTTAATAGGATTAGACCCTTAAAAATATTACTAAACACGACTTAAATATGTTTGGATAAGGAAAAGACTAAAATACCCCTTACTATTTCCGGCTAACTTTCCTTAACTGGACAACCTAACTTCAAAAGGTCATATCTCACTCATCCGACTTTGAAACTTAGCAAACTTGGTGGCGTTGGAAAGATAATTCAAAGATCTTTCCTACGGTATCTGGTATCACACCTAAATCATCATGATCTATGAGTTATAGTCGTTTGAAGTCGACCCAAAACTCATACTTAGCTTAACTTGCAAAATTTCAGATTTTGTTATTTCCAATTTAATTCTTTTTGGAACTCAAGGTGCTACATCTAGTGACCTTAACACTTAAAGAAATTTTTAATTCCTTGGTAAAATCTCACTCACTACGAAGGACGGTTTGAGTCTTAGTTAAAAAAAAAATCCGGAGTGTTACCCTTTTTATGACACAAGACTCTAGAAGCAAGCCTCTACTTTATCCATGTTGCACCAAAATATTGTAGAACTTAATAAATTTTAATTTCTAAATCTGCGTCAGGATGGTAAGGATCCAACGAGTTACCAATGGTCTTATCAAAGAATTACTTGAGAAGTATATATGGTGATGCATCTTTTTTGTTTGAACTAATGTTGCCTAGATTGATTAGAAATCAATTTTATTTGGACAAAACTAGAGTAAGTTGTCTGATGCTTCTCCTTCATTTGTTACTTTTAAGTTGTTGATAAAATAATGCACCTAGACCTCCATAATTAAAACTTGGTGAGGTGTTCTTACTTTTATTTTGCCAATAAATACTTGTCATTAATGAATTGATATTTTAAATGGGAATAACTATATGAATATAATTATTTATATAACCCACTACTCTTAATGCGAAATCTAAATTATCTAAAATTAGAGGTTCTTTATTGCTCATATCCATACACAAACATAAAAGTTCCTAACGATAATAAAAGGTTCATGACAACTTACAAGTACCATACATTAAGTGAAAAACAACTACTACACCCCAATCTAATTTGTTTCTATAGTCTTTATATGAAATTTTCTTACCTCTAATCTAATTAGATCAATATTAAATTTAATTACTTTCACGTTTAAATTTAATACGTAAAAGTGATTGAAATATAAATATAATCAGATAATTATTTCTAAGTAGTATATGATAGAATGAATAAGATTTTTTTGTCCTTATCTATTAACTTGCTACACAATCTAAAGCTAATCTATTACTTAATTAGTCACTCCAAAAATGACTACTAAATTAATTTTTTTCCTCCCTAATTAACCATGTAAATAAAAGTCAATTTCTTCGAATTTTCCTACCTTTTCGTTTTTTATTTTTATTTCTCTAAAACAGTTAATTAGAGCAGAAAACAGATGCCTCACGATTAGGGTTTTGTTGTCTCATAAACTCCTAAAATATGGGAAACAAACCATAATCAACTTACAAAAGCCCAAATAATTCCATATTCATTCCAAATTTCAACTTTTCCACAAAACCCTCCTATTCAATAGGCCCCTTTTCGAGTTTGGGGTTCTTGTTTTTTGCTGTAAAAGTACCAAAGACAGGGTTTTTTTCGCTACATTGCATCTGGGTATGGAGGATTTGGACAAAAGCAAGCTTTTTTGTGGTGGGATTCCGAGAGATACGAGTGATGAGATGCTTAAGGACCATTTTTCTAAGTATGGAACTGTGGTTAGCTCTGTTATTGCAAAGGACAGGGAAACTGGTAGACCTAGAGGGTTTGCTTTTGTTACCTTTTCTGACCCGTCTGCAGTTGATTTAGCCCTACAAGATACCCACGAAATTCTTGGAAGAATGGTACGTCTTCAAACTCTATTTGTTGACTTTGTGTTGAATTCTTGTTTTTCTGAGGACCCATTTTCTTAATCTGTTCAATTTGATAAAAAGAAGCCTTTTCCCCAAATATTTGAACTTTTTAGTGTGTGGGTGTATGTAGGTGTATTTGATGTTTATTTGTTATAGAAAAGGTGAAGTTTTTTTCTGTTTATTTGATTTATGTTTTATGGTATATCCTGTTGTTGTTGTTTTTAGGTAGAGGTGAAAAAAGCAATACCCAGGAGTGAACAACACCAAAATCAGCAACTGAGTAGTGGAGGTTTGAATAGAAATAGCAGAACTGATGGTAGAAGCAATGATCAGTTTAGGACCAAGAAGATTTTTGTAGGGGGGTTATCAGCTAGCTTAAATCAGGAAGATTTCAAGAGTTACTTTGAAAGGTTTGGTACGATTACAGATGTTGTTGTGATGCATGACAACGTTACCCATAGGCCAAGGGGATTTGGTTTTATTACCTTTGATTCGGAGGATGCAGTTGAGGAGGTTATGCAGGAGTCTTTCCATGAACTAGGTGGCAAGTTTGTGGAGGTCAAGAAGGCTATACCAAAAGATGGAAGTAACAATAGTGGTAATGGTTATCATTCTAGAATAGGTAATGGAAATGGTTCTAACTATAACAACATTTATCAGCGGGGTATGTATCCATCTTACAGTCCTAGTTATGTTTATAGTCCCGGGCCTGTCTCGGGTTATGGCAGTGTGGCAGAATATCCTTATGGAGTTGGAACTTTCGGAGGTGGTTATCCTATTGGAGCATACCCTGGAATTGGTTATGGTATCACTTCTTTGATGCCTAGGGGTCCTTGGAATAACCCAACAATGACTGGTTTGAGGGGAGGTCCATTGCCTTATGGCAATACAGGAGGTTTTTATCCCGCCTACATTAATAGTGGTGTCGGAGTAATGAACATGGCTACTAATGGATATGGAGGAATTTTGGGTGCTGGGATTAATGAGAAACCTGGTCAAGTTAGTGTTAGAGATGCTCGAGAGGTGTCTGATTAGGTGCCAATACAATTTAGATGGGAACTGTAGATATCAATTCTTTTATTCTGCTGGAAGCTTCAATGCTGCTGCTACCAAACAGAGTGAAGAGGTAATGCAGTGCGACCTAACCCTTACTATGCTGGCAATTCTAACAGACTGCTTTGTGGTTTAATGTAAATATGATGACAAAGTTAGTAATTCTCTTACTGATCAATGGAGGTTTTCTTCTGTCTTTTATTTATGACTCTTGCGTGTGATGTGCTTTTTCTTTTCTAAACTCATTTGCCCAGATTCAGACAGCTGTAATATATTCTTTCAAAGTTAATATGTCCCTCCCGTGTGTTACCTCAGTTAGCATTCTCTATGTGGTTGCTTTAAATTTTATGGGTTCCATTGTTTTATCATAGTTGTGAAGTCTGTTGTTTCTACATGTATATTTTGGTGCACTTTATACAACATTTCTTGCTTTGCTGACGATGACAAAAATTACGATGGCCCTTCCTTGCATCTGAATGTGTGTTTCTTTTTTCCTCTTTCTTTTACCGCCTTGTAATTGGGTTCCCTTTATTCATGTCATGTTTCTTTATTTCGTGCAAAATTTGTTACATGCGTGGATTTTAATTAGTTTAGACTTTAGCTGAGGGAAAACTACAATACAAGGTAGTATAAAATCTATCACAACAAAAACAAATTAAAAACATACTTGTAACCTAAGTTGTGCGGACTCTTCACTTTCAATGTTGCTCCCATGTCGGACTCTCCAAAAATACACTACTTTTGGCGAATCCGAGACGCACCCCTTGACATTATTTAAGAGCCCGAGTAACATAGCTTGTAACTAATGTTGTTCTAGTGTGTGCTGAAAATCTCGCTAAGTAGCCCATAACCCAAAAAGTTGACAAGAGAATCAAAGAGTCTTATAACTTCTATCGTTAAGTATTATAGCAAATGAAGAAACTATTGTATAAGGTTGTCTTAACAGATCTTTATTTGAATATAATTATTTCAGTCTCATCTGGCCAAATTACAATATAGGTTATGATTTTTAATTTCAATAAATTATTAATATGTAGACCACGTACATAATTTCCAAAATTTGAAACCCTTTTCCTCTTCTCTGCGTACTTACGTTCCAAAATTATTACTATATTCAAGTTTTTACTTCATTAAAATGGTGACAATAGTATGTATTAATGATAATGAAACCAACTCTTAGTATCACCGTGATTTTGCATTGTGATGTTGTTTTGAGCAGTTTTTGTTATCTCCCAAGATAATGGATGGGGGATTAAACTCTTCTTTCAATGAGAATTGTCACATGTGATTCCAAGCTTTGGGAAACAATAGCTTCATCTCTGTTTATATTGTACTAGCATTAGGTATTATGCTTAGATGCATTGAATAGCATTACGTCTATATATTAAGCTGTAATCTATAATATTCACCCTTGTGTGATCTAAGATTTGCTGATGCTCAGAAATGTGTTGGTTGAGTGAGATCTTGGACACTGTTTTTAGTGTAAGTCTCTAGTTGTCAGCTGCTTCCTTGAGTTGTGACAGGGCAAATGAAAGTGACTTGGTAGATTGTGCCTTTTATTTTATTGTCATATGAGGAAAAAAATATTCATCATCCTTGTGTAGATCAGAATTTGCTGTTTGAGTGACTCCGTAGTCCATTCATCTGGTAATGTTAACATTTGAATTTGTCATTCTTGTGTAGATCAGAATTTGCTGTTTGAGTGAATCCATAGTCCATTCATCTGGTAAAGTTAGCATTTGAATTTCATAGTTTTTGTGTGATGTATATGTTTAAATAAGATGGTTAGTGAACTAGATCTTGGATGACGATCCACTTGCCATGAGATCACAGTTTAAACCGCATTTAACGAGTTTGAATCCTACTAGCCTAATTCGGTGTACTCTTTCGAAATAGAGTGTGGTAGTTTAGGGCTAGCTTATGTCTATATGCATCTACTTGCTTTAGTTTTTTGTATTGCAACTAGGAACTCAGGTTTCTTGTTTCATCCAAGTTATGTAATGATTCTACTGTCATGGTAAGCGACACATTTGTTTAATAGCTTATAAAGGTCAATAATAGTTTCACATGGCTTTACCAGACTCAAGGCAGGTGTCTACCACATTCATTGTTGTGCTGACCGTTGGATGTCTGGAATAGTAAACAGTGGTTCTTCGTTTGCCCAGTAGTTCATTTGGTGACTATTTGAGCTACATCAGAACCTTATATTTTCATCTGAGACCTTGCTCTGTCTCTCTCTCTCTCTCTGTGTTTAGACTCTCTTTTTTTTCTCCCCTTTTGCTAAGGTTGAGATAAATACACTACTATACATCGAAGACAAATGCATGATTATAATGAAATTTGCTTCTTTCTAGACAAATAGACCACTATATTTTCCTGCTTGAAACTCGCCATAAGTTTCCTTACCAAAAGACCATGACGTGCTTATTGCTGCACTTTTAGTAAGATGCAGTTGAGTCTTACCCATAAGACATTATTAAATAACTTAATGTTCATTGCTAGGTTGTTTCCATGGTAATTGGGACATTTGTTTTAATAGCTCTTTGATATCGCTTTCCCAGACTGAAGTTAGGTGTCTACTACAGTCGTTGAATGTCTGGAATAGTGAACAATGGTTCTTCGTTGCCCGATAGTTCATTTGATGACTATTCGAGCTACATCAGATGCTCTTATCTTTCATTTGAGATCTTTCTCATACCCAACTAATTTTATTGTTTGAAACTCACTATAAAGTCTTACCAACAGACAGTGATTGACATATTGCTGCACTTTTTTATTAAGTTGTTCAGTTATGTTTACCCCAAGGCATTATTAAATAACTTAATATTCATTGTCAGTTTGATTCCTTGCTACTTTGTGTCAACTGTTATGGAAAAAGTGATGTTGATGTTGTCTTGACAAAAGACTTGCTGGTGAAGATGATGAACTTTTAACAATCTTTTACTTGGTATAGTGAAGTAATTTCATCGTTGCAGATCTCCATGATCCTTTGTTTACCGACATCTTTTGATTATACAGTGTAGTTATGATGTTCATATCACAAGACTATGTACTAAAGTACCTCTTTTGTGGTATTTAAAGTGATTGCTGAAAAGTAAAGTGTACGGGTTTTATCCAGTTGGAACTTTGTCATTGTGAGTAGCAGAACATAGCTAGTGTCAAGACCATGAACTAAGGATATTGAGGAAATTTTGTTGGGAACGCCACCCCAGAATAGTCCCTGCAATGTGCAATCCGGATTTAGTATGAGCTTCAATGCGGGATCTGAACTCTAGATGAGAAACCAAAAAGTAAACCATGAAATAGGATATTTATATTTGGTACAAAATTCGTATAGAAGGGTGTGTTTGATTAGAAGAAATAAAATTACTAGGAATTTGACTTATTTTTTTGCATTTGAAATATAGATTAAAAAGTATAATCCTAATTTTTTTAAATATATAATCTAAATAAATATTATGTAAGCGGAGTAAGGCGTAGAGTGGAGTGGTGGGCATGGGGACAATGTGGAATTTGTATGCTCTATTTTTATTAGGGAAAGTATTTTCCTCATTCTTATTCAATGAAAAAATATTTTGCCTCTTAACAAACTAAAGTTGTTCATTTCTAAGAGGGAAAGACTGTCCTAATAGAGTTAAATATTACTCTTTCTTAATAACAATACCAGTAGTACATTATCATAAAAACTAAATGTGTCACAAAGGATTAAGTATAAACGACTAAAATGACAACTCTATGGTATAATCTTAGATAAAGAAATACATTTTGGACCTAAAGCAATTCTAGTAGCTAGCTCTAAACGTGAGGATTGTCCAAAATAATATAAAGATATCTATTTAAATTTCCCAAACCAATGTGTGGTCTTACACCCTCACATTCACATTTCATGATAGAACAATCTCAATCATGAACAATGTAATATGAGAGTCTAACATCGAGTAAATCAATAAATTGAGATAACTCTGATATCATGATAAAGAAATGAACTTTAAGCCCTTGAGTAACTGAAATATCTACGCTTTCCAGAATGTCAATCTTTACGAAAACATTTCTTTGGCTATCATAAAAAAGGCGTGAAACTTCAAATGCACTAATAATAATAATAATAATTCATGGAGGCAAACCACTCAAAATTCAATTTTTGAAGCCGTACCATGGTCCACCAAGTACCAAAAGCTAAAAAAAAAACTCAAACGTAAAGAAAAATCTATACTAACCAGGCTGGAATTAAATATAAGTTGGTCCAACAGAAAGTGATTGATATTGATGTATCATCTATGAAATAAATACTCAAGATTCTGTCTCAACCAAATGGACATCTTCATTTGTTTGTAATAGGCAAAAAAAATAAAAAATAAATTAAGAAAAAATGAAAATTTTGAAAATTAATGACCTTTAAAAGCTCACTATGAAGCTGGATTATATCTTATCAATTGTAACAACTTACCAACCAACATGCCTCCTACCAACTTGTAAGAATACAAAATAACTTGATTGACATAATTAATCAGCCAGACAATTGCACATGTTAGTAAAACCAATTTATTGAATATCATTAGGCCATTGATGTTGATTTTGAACTAAAAATTGAACAATCCTATGAGAGAAAATGGTCTAAAGCCCCCCAATCTATACCCGAAATTTCAACTACACACTTCAATTTTACGGGTGTCTTTTTACCCCCTGAACATCATATTTTTCTATTTTCTATACACTTAAACGCTGACCTCAACACATAAACCAAACAAATAGTCCAGCGTGATTGCACGCGCCGGGTCCCCCACCTCTGCAACTCCCAATTCCCTTTTTCCCCCATTTCCCTCCTAAAACGTAAAAGACCCAAAAATCATCCTTTCTCCTTTTCATCTCCTTCTCCATTTGCATATGTATTTCTGTTGATGATCGAAGGATTTTGCTGCGTATTTTCAACTTGATTTCGTAGTTTATCAACTGATTTAGCTTATTCAAGTTTTCATTTGTCATTTTTGATGAATTTCGAGAAAGTTCAAAATTCAAATTAGAGACCTAAATAAGAAATTAGAGCAGATTACAAACCCTAAATTCAAGATTTAAAGTAGAAATGTAAACAACTCAATCCTACTTAATTTTAAGAGAAAATCGCGATTTTTTTACAAAAGGAACAAGGGTTAATGGTAGGGAAGAAGAAACAATGGTTTATTTAAGGGTGGGGAAGATGACTGTTGGAGAAAGAAGAATTTTTCGTCAAAATTCACCTTCTAACGCGCCTAGAGGAGATGAGAACACCTCCTATGACAGGTCAGCACTTAAGTGTGTAGAAAATAAAAAAATATAAAGTTCAAGGGGTAATAGGGCACCCTTGAAGTTGGAGTGTGTAGTTGAAATTTCGGATATAGTTTGGGAATTTTAGATCATTTTCTCATCCTGAGACACATGCTAGATTAAGAGAAAATATTTAGATTAACTAAGCCTTAAAAGGCTGAAAATAGTACATAAGTAAACAAATGAACAAATCTTCACTGGAATACTTAGTCATTTAATATCTTGAGTACATACTAGATTTGGCAAAGGGTGTGAGCATTAAGGGGAAAAAGGGAAATAGCTCACTTCTTGAGTTACAAAATAGCATATTCCTAGTTTTACATATTACATGGCAGGTAGGGTTGGATTCATAAGAGTTGTTCCAAGAAGGCCATTACAAAGACTGGAGCCTTCGTTCGTTGTCTAACTGTGTTCTGCTCTAGGACTGCTCCCTGCACTGCTGTTGGAAAGGGAACCGAAGGAGGACTTTTGTAAGACTCCGGTTGGTGATGATCCCATCCGAGGGCTTCTATCCCATCCTTCGGTCATGAGATTAAGAGCTGACTTGTTCTTGCAATCGCCTGAGCTGCTATTAGTGCTATGCAAGACCTCTCCAAGAGGTCCACCCAAGGAAGATTCCCATGATATAGGAATCCAACTTCCTTGTCTTTGGTTATGTTCACTGATGATGGTACCAATGCCTAGTCCCATTTGAGTTGCTTCATGTTCCCGAGACCTATGTGGTGAGGCCGTGAGCTTGTCATTCGCAGGAGAGGAAGTCGAAGACATGAAGTCTGATGTGACTAAAGGGATAGAAATGGAGAGCTGGGTTGGATCTGACTGCAAATCAATGTCTGGCCATGAAACATTGGATTGATCAGATTGGTTTTTGGGCCACTCGTCCATGAACTGCCGAAGTGGATGATGCTGTGATTTCCTTTCTTGATCTCTGACATCTGAATTGACATAGCCACGGCAGTTAACTAGCGAAGAGTTTTTATTCAAGGGATTGATCAAAGAGTCTGCACAAACTAATCCGAATTCGGCCCTGGAGGTTAATCCATAGGGATTCTGCTCCTTCTGGTTTGAATATTGGGGCTCTTTAACACTTGGTGAAACAACTGAAGAGCCTTTTGTATCCGAATACCTTTCACCAAAATTTTCCTTGGCTGTATAACTCCTGGCAATTGAAGATTGATATTAAAACATGTAACAAATAAAGTATCAAAAGGACAACTTATACTCTTTATTGCCTCCAAAAAGCGATGCTTACTACTATCATTTAGTAAAAAACTACAGCTTGATGTAATTGAGCTTTGACGGAGACTACTGAAATGTACCTCTCAAGATAAGGGGATGTTGTGGACAGATTAGTTCCAGCAGGCTGCAAGTTGGAGAGTTGATTGTGATGAGAGAGATTGAGAGTGTTCGATGCAGCAGCGCCCCCTCCGGAAGCCAAAGCTGCTGATGCTGCAGATGACATGTTTGTCAGCTTGGCAGAAGTAGTAGTAGCAGCGGTGTTGTTTCCAGAGGCAGAATTGCCAGTTTGTCCTTCCACAGGCTTTCTTGAACGATGGCGGCCCCTGTTCATGTGTCGCTCACAATACTTTTGATCAGCAACTGCATCTCTTGAGCACCTCCATTTTTTACCATCTGTTCTCCTACACCTTCCTGGTTCTGGATCATTGCTATTAGAGAATCCTAGATGGAAAGCACCCCATCCCACTGCCAATATAACCAGATCACAGATCATCCACTACTCAAAAGATTTTCAGTAAAGGTGTTCAAAACATGAAGAATCAAACATATGAAAAAGCCAAAGGTGTTCAACGTCTACTATATATACATTAAAATCAACTATGTATAAACAATGTAGTTTTCCGCCGACCTGGCTCTGCCCCTGAGTAGACATGATCACTCAGGGTACTTCCTGAGCCATAGATTTAACAAATTTAGGTACAAATGTCTTTAATATTTTGTCTAGATCTCACATTTCAGGCACAAATGGGGAAAAGTTGCAATCTTAATAATATAGCAAGATTGAAAGAAGGTAAAGCAAAGACTTACAAGCATTGGGTCTAAGGCCTGCAAAAGTTGTGAAACCAGCAGATTCAAGAGCTTTTCTTATAGGATTGAGGAGATAAGGGGGTATTGGAACATTTGCAGTGATGTACTTGTAGATCAAGGCCTGATGCTCCAGCTCCATCCATTGTGATGGAGTGAATGGCCCTTTCACCCCTGCTATTAGCCCATGCATATTTCCAGCATTCAAAGCTCCACTACCATAGCCTGAGCAAGAAAAGATCAAATCTTTAATAACAAAAACTGGTTTTTATACCAAATAACTCTTCTGTCTGCTCTACAAATGTGAAAGAAGAAAAATAAACTGTTGAAAGATGCATTATAGAATACCTAAAACTTAAAGCTATGTCTAGAACATTTAAGGGGGGTACACAACATTTTTAATACCAAAGGAAACACACCAATGAAACAAGGAAATATCCTCAACTCTCTTTATGGCCTTTCATCTGATTATGCCTTATAAAAATCAACATTGGCACAAACTTATTACCAAAAATAGGTAAAGAAAGAAACCATGTAACAAAAAGATGCCATCTTTATTCTATTTTTATTTGTGGGGTTGGTTAAATAAGATTCAAACAGTAGCACATTGCTACCAAAAATCCAGCAGTTAAATGAAAAACCAACAAAGTTAAAACAACATAGAATTATTCCAACACCCAAAAACAAATCTTGATTCCAAAACAAGAAACCCCACAAACACAATAAAGTTAGGATCTTTATCATCTTTTAGTGTACCTGAAGTGTTTCTAGCAAAAGCACTTGTAGGGTGTTGATTATAATAAGGCATTGTGACATGATTTTGAGAGTTGGGTGTAGAAAAGCTAAGCATTTGCTGATTCTCATGAGAAATTGGAAGCTGCTGAAACATCATAGTAGCTTTAGAAGATGAAAAATCATCACTTGTCTTTGCTAATTTACTCTCCTTATTCCATTCATCTTCAGTAACAGAGGACCTTTCATGTTTATTAAATCCACCAGATCCATACCATTTCTGCTTTGTCTCAGCTGAGGCAACAAACATAGTACTACTAGTATTATCTGAACAAATCACCCCACCTCCACAACTATCCAAACCCCCAAAATCCATTCAACAAGAAAATAAAAATCAAGAAACTAAAGTTTACCCTTTTATGAAGAGGGGGTCACTTAATAGCAAGAAACTGAAAGAAAGAGACAGAATTTGTTGTTGGAAGAGGAGGAAGGACCATGTTTTTTTTTTTCTTTCTTTTGTTGTTTTAGTTATATGATATGAAATGTGTTTGGGGAGTTGTGGCAAGTGTTGGGAATTTGTATAGCAGAATAAGGGGAGCTATATAGTGGAGTACTACTATAAGCAGCAGACCTCTAATAAAAGAAATAGACACTGGTTTTCTCCTTTAGGAGTTGCTAATTGTTTTGGTGAAAGAGAAAAATTATTGGAGAGAGAGAGAGGAACTACATGTATATATGTAGAAGAAAGTACCTAAAATACTGTTATTATATAGTCTTGTTTTTCTCATATAATATAATATAAAACCCTCTTAATGTTTTTTTATATATTAATTATCATATAATTAGTAAAGTTGAAAACTATGAAAATTATTACTCCCTCCGTCCCTTTTTAGTTGTCCACTTTAGAAATAGCACACAGATTAAGGCAACAATGATTAGCACAGTGAAGTTACAATTTTACCCTTATGACAACTTTTCATTTTAAAATTACAATCACTTATTTGAATTCAAATGAAATAAATTGGAGGGAAACAACATATACTTTTACAATTTTCAAGAAGTGTAAATAAGGGTATAATAGGAAAAAAATTGTTGTCCTTTCTTGATTTGTCAAAATGGACAACTAAATAGGGACAACTAAAAAAGGAAATATGGACAAGTAAATAGGGACGGAGGGAGTATTAAAGATGTTTTCAATAATTCTTTCGGTTTTTTATTAAGAGTTCGATAGAGTTTGTGACCACTTATAATGTTTTGTTACAGATTAAAGGTGTATTGAAGTTTAGTTAATCAAATAGAGAGTGTTTTTAAGTCTGTTAATAATTTGTATTAAGTTTAAAAGTGTTCTCAATATTTCTCTCATACTAAATTAATCAAATTGTTTCTATTTAAAAACTTAAAAGGATATTACTCATTTAATTAGGTATAAGTTTACAAAAAGAAAATCATATTTTTTCAAATTTAATAACATATATATAAAAAATTTAAATAATCACTTGTTTTGAAACGGAGATAAACGAATGGAATGGTGGGTTGCATGAACTAAAGATGCACAACCACGTGACGACATCACTATATATATAAATCTATATGTATCTATATATTTACTTTTCTTTGTCCTACTCTCACCCCTCTCCCTACTCCACCCCCGCCCCACGCGTGCCCTCTCACACTATATGATAAAATTATTGGGAAAGTAAATAATTTTGTTAGAAACGGCCATTATCTTCCTAATAAAAAACAAGCGAAAAGATTCTGGTATATCCTTCAATTTTATTATTTAGAGCTGATATGTCTTTTATTATAAAAGTGACTCATATATCCTCTTATCGTTATATAAACGGCTCACATATACCCTTCATTTAACGAAAATGAAAAAATTAGTTTTAAATTTATAATTTTTACTTTTAATTTTCTTAAAAATTATTTAGGGGTATATATAATTCTTCTAGCAAAGTTCAAGGTATATTTTAATCTTTTTCGTACATAAATTATTTTTTGACTTCTTTGATTATAATTATTTGAGTTTCTTATTCTTATTTTATTTTTTTCTTTCATTTCTTAGTGTAAAGAAAAAAAAATTTAACTATTTTTTTTTGTCTATATTGTAATTTAATTTTTGTATTTGAAGAAAAAAATTTGGTCATCTATAATAAGTTTTACAAGAATATTAGTGAAACATAAATAAATTTGACATCAAAATAATAAATATAAATTAGTAATTAAAACAAAAAAAAAGTCATAAAAATATGTTTGAGGAGGATTAAATATGCTCATATGGGATTATATTTTATTTTATTTTTAAATAATAAAAAATTAAACTAAAATTAATTTTTTTTCATTTTCGTTAGAGGAAAAGGGTATATGTGAGTTATTTGAATATAAGTAGGAGTATATATGAGCTACTTTCATAACAAAAGATATATCAGTTTTAAATGACAAAGTTGAGAGGTATATCATATCCTTTCCCTTAAAAACAAATATAGTTTTGAAATTTAAGATACATGTTTTTTTTACTCCTTTGCTTCTTTCTATTTTTTGTTTTCTTCTTCACATTTTTGTTTTTTTACATCGAAAAGCAAAATCTAACAATTTAAGTTTAACCGTTACGTAAAAAAAACAAGTAAAAGTAATGATTACAATTCATGAAATAAACATTCATATTCTTTTTAATTGATTCTTAAAAATTGAATTTGTAATTTTGCGTTTATGTGTTTTAAATTTCAAAAATTATAACTAATTTATCAAGTAAATATGTATTTTTAATGATAATTAACACTCTTGATAAATGTCCCTAAAATCTGTAGTGATATTAGATCCAATTATCGATAAAAGTCTTAGCAACTTTTGATGTAGTGTATGAAAAAAAACAGTTTCAAGATTCAAATTTCAACTTTCATTTAAGAATAATCGGATTTTCAACAGATTCATTGTGTGTTACTGCAATTGCAATCAACTTAAGGCCAAATACAATAAATCATTTTGAAAGAAAAAAAGATTATTCCCTACAGTAATAAATGTTCCTCATTGTAGGTAATGTTAATAAATAACCGTCAATTGCATGTTGAAGAACAGTGTGTGTGTGTATATATATAGTCTTTATACACATTGTCTAGTTTTTTTAAGTTTCCCATCCTATCTTTGTAGGTAATGTTAATAAATAACCGTCAATTGCATGTTGAAGAACAGTAAATATATATATACACATTGTCTAGTTTTTTTAAGTTTCCCATCCGATCTTTGTAGGCCACATTGGAGCTCTGATTAAATTCAAACCGCGGACTATAGAGCTCATTCGGGGGTGGTGCCCGATATGATTTTATCCATACTCAAAATTTGAACCCGAGACCTTTGATTAAGGTTTGGAGTAGTCCCACCATTGCACCTCAATCCATATATATATTGACTCATTCGGGGTTGTGCTCCAGAAATAATTTTCTCCATACTCAACACTCATACCTGGGACCTCTGATTAAGGTTTGGAACAGTCTCACCATTGCACCACAACTCATACTGATTCATTCGGGGGTAACGATCCCGACAAAATTTTCTGCATGTTCAAAATTCAAATCTGAGACCTCTTATTAATATTTAGAGTACATAGTCTCACCATTACACCACAACCTTGGGGAAAGATAAATAGTGATGGGATAAAAAAATTGTATCTTGTTTGGTTGTCATGTTTGGATAACTTATCCCACCATTTACATCATAGTGATGAAATAAGCTATCCCAGGCTAGCTAACCTCGTGATAACTAATTCTGGATTAACTTGTTTCCAACTAAAAGGACCCCTTAGTACATTGTCTAGTCTTTTGTTTCTTTGTAATTTAAGAAATGTACCATATGGACCATCTTTTTCATACTTGAAATAATTAATCTAGCACCTACTTGCTGGAAAAAAGTTTACGTAGAAATTTATTGCAACTCTGTTATGAAAATATCGTTTAATGAATAAGACTCTTTAAAAGCATTACCAAAAATGTATTCTATTTTATGAGTAGCTTAGTTTACTTTGGATTGCCCACTTTGATGCTTATAAATTCTCCATGTACCTATAGAGTATCTACTTTGACAATGCATAGTACTCCTCGTCATATTCGATTATCATATTATTTATTGTTATTATTTATATTTAAATATTATTTAATATATGATTTCTTCATTATTGTATTTTTTTTTTATCAATTTGATATGTTTTTCTTGAGCAAAAGATCTATCAAAAGACAGTCTTTCTATATTCATAATTTGTTATGTTATTGTTATTGTATATCATCGGTGGAAGAAGTCTCTAGACTACTATATTCTCCTTATTTGTTGTAGCATGTAACTTATTTTATTAATTTTCAAATTTCACATTTTGAGGAGATTTACATATACATATCTTTTTCTTTTTTTTTTTGATAATTTAAAAGTTATTACACAATGGTAAATAAAATTTAAACTCTTGATTTCACAAGACAAAATTTCGAGAAAATTGCAATTTTGGTTCATAAACTATAAAATACTTCTACTTTTGCTCCTTATCTTTTATTCATATTTTTTTAAAAAAAATGATGAGGACTTAAGCAAATTTAATACATTTCTTATTGTAAATTAAAGAGACCTTTTTGCCTTTTAATCTACATGTTAGCTAGTTTTGTCTTTGACTAATACTTTTAAAGGCATTGTTGGTCAAAGAATGAAAGTTGTATAACGTGATGATTTCTCAATCTAGAGGACCTTGTGGGAGAATAAAAGAATTGCTTTAGGCTAGTTGAGAACATTTTATAATAAGATGTATATCTCTAGCATCCTATAATTTGTTTGAAAGCATCTTGCATTATAATATATACTAAGCAAAACATTAAAAAAACTTAGATTAATAGAATATTTTATAATTAAAACTCCCTAAGCACATGACATCCTTAGACACCCACCCTTCTCTCTTACCCTTTTCAGTTTTATATTTTTTTTTTGCTCCAATTTCATTATGTTGAAGTCAGAATCTGAAGTTTATGATTCTCAACTCATCATCAAACATGTAACTTATTTTAATTATTAGATTTATAATTAAATATTAACAAAAATAATAAAAATATAGGATCTAAGCAAAATTAATATATTTGTCTAAATCCATATGTGGAGGGTTCTTTAGAAACAACATCTCTATTTCCACTAGATAGAAATAAGATCTGTATACACTTTATCTCTTAACAAATCCGAATATGTTGATTGATTTTGATTATCCAAACCCGTGCCTGATATTATAGCTCCGTCAATGCCCCAAACAACAAAAAACCTTCCTTACCCTCCCAAGCCCCCCCACCCATGACCCCATACGTACCACCCCCACACACGTAGACAAAAAGAAAGTATATTCTATGCTCATTTCCTACTTCAAGTTGAGTGTTCAACTTGTCAATATGTTAGTTCCACATGGTAAAAGATGTTCAGGGTTTAGGTTACATTTATGATATATTTATTCATATAGTTGGTTCAACTATATCAGATTATTGAATATAGTAAGAGATTTTCATGTAAATTGCAAGATTGACCCATCACATTCTCTAAATAGTGGTCCTTGTTTTATTTTATTTTTTAAAGAAAGAAATATTCTTTGCTAGCTAGCAAACTATGAAACTACTACATGACCCTAGATTTACCTATATCAATCTAAAATATTTCACAATTCAATATACTATTTTATATGATTATATGTATGTGGTTGATATTCAATAGTGTTATGATTCATTAAATATTTGCTCCCTTATTGTCAAAATAGTTAGGCGGAGATGTTTTCTTCATTATATCATGCCTTAAATATTATGTAGAACGTACAGACACAAGAAAATAAAAGAAACGAAAAAATATTGGATTTATTGTTAATAATTATGTGTATTTGAGTACATCTTTGATAATTTGTTTAAATAAACGATATATCAATGTAGTTCCACAAATAGGTATGAAAAAGGTAAAAAGACCATCAGCTTCAAAGAAAAGGCATTCGAGAAATATGCCAGACCTTCGAATTATGGAGATCGGGTTCAAATCATTCTAGTTCGAGAAGCACGTCACTAATGACTCTCGAGTTATAGAGATCAAGTTCAAATCATCTTAGTTAAAAAATATGCCACTAATGATCCTCGAATCACGAAGAAATCTTAAGAGAGAAAATAATCAAGGGAACAAACAAATTTGATCCCGTATCTATTTGTCAATAAAATATTCTTGTTCATGCATTTTTTTTATTGTAATTTATTTTTCATTACTATAAAATTTGTTGGAAACAAAGATATAATTAATAGTTTAGATAAACTAGTTCATACATTTTTTTTGGTCATGTCAACTTAAATAAACTATATATTATGGATTTTTCATCTTTAAGATTTAAGTAAATTATAGGTTAAAAATTATTCGTACAATATTTTCAGACCAAATTAAATCAACTGGTGAAATGATTTAATGAGGTAAGAATTTTATTTTTAATTAACCTTAGTTAAAAGGGAGAAATCTGAAAATGTAGCATAAACATCTTTTACAGATAAGTTTTTACTAGAAATTAAATCGATCACTGCCTGGCTGGAGTAGTACTAATGGTTTAATACATAGATATCTCGAATAACATATACAATAAATACAATACAATAAAGGGAAAAAGGACAAATATATCCCGAATTATCGTAAATGGTATGCAGATACCCTCAGCCATATTTTTGGGATATTGACATCCTTGCCATCTAAAAACTAGAACATATATACATTTTATACTAACAGACATACACGTGTCATAATCTTATTCACAGACCCAACATTTATTAAATATCAGATAGACGGATAAGATTGTGTCACGTGTCCCTATTTTGTCTTCCGTTAGAGTGAAAGACATATATGCTCTAGTTTTTGAACGGCAGGAGCACCAATGTCCCAAAATTATGACCGAGGATAACTGCATACCATTTACGATAGTTTAGAGATAGATATATTTGTCTATTTTCCCTATAATAAATTAACAATTTATCACTTGGTTCGGTAACTTTATTTCATAATTTTTTCTTCTTCAAATTTGAAAGAGACACAATGGATTAACATAAAAGTCTAATTAAGAAAAAGAAGTTATCAAGCGTTATAAATTTCGAGTTGAATAGTATTCATTGTACTAGGGACAAATAGTCATCGTAAAAATTAAAGTCTTGAAGGTGCTCATAATTTTTTAGGACGTACATGTAAACCTTATCTTGAAGAACATATACTTTTATATATGTACCCCATAAATTTTAAAACATATTGAAAATAATTTTCTCAATTATTCATCAAACTTATTATACAGAGAATAAAGTAAAATAAACGTGTGATTATAATCAACTAGCAGAATATAAGGTTTTCAAGCTTTATGCTTTTGCATATTTGAAATATTCTAACATTTTATAAACTTTACTTATGAGATTATATTGAATATATTATTGTTATTGAAATATTTCTAGATAAATATCAAATATGAAGAGCATATTTATCCACATCAACGACTCATTATTATGCAAAACTTTCTTTTCTATGATGAAGTTCATTATAGCAGGTCTATTTTTATTAAATTATATATTTGTATGATTATATTGAATATGTTATTGTTATTCGTAAATAATTTCTTAAAAAAAGTATTTAAATTTTTAAATAACGAATTCACGGTGGATGTTTTAAGTCTAGCAAACGTCAATCCTCTTCTCACTTCTTTTTTTCGATTTTGAAATTCTATTTTCTATTAGGCAGTCCTCCCTGACCACACAATGAAAAGATATTTACAAATAACAGAACTGCCTAACCAATACTCCATTCATCTGGCGTTTGGATTTACTTAAAAGTTTTAATTTGTGCTTTGATAAATATAAAAAAATATCTTATAGTGATAAATAAAAAATAACTTAAAATAAGTTAAGAAATATTTGGCAAGGTCAAAATGACTTACAATAAGTAAAAAATTAAAAGTAGGTCTCTCTCTAATTTTTATTTTTTAACTTAAAAATCATTTAAATTTAACTTTTTATTTTTTACTTAAAAGTTACTTTTTTTAAATCAATCAAAACGGGCTCTAACTATCGCTTTAGATTTGTTAGTGTAAAAATAAATTAAAATTACTATATTATTCTTACTTATTTTATTAAAATATTTTGAAAATTAACCAGTATTAAAAATTTATTATTTTTCAATAACAACAATAAGCACGCACTTAATGAAATTTTAGTTTGAAAAAAATATCATGTATACAAACCTTATTACTGTCTGATGAAGGTAGAAAGATTGTTTCTGAAAAAATTTCAGCTCAAATGCATCAACCCAAATACGGCAATACAGGAACAAGAATAAACAATGAAGCAATAACAATAGCAAAACAATGTGATAATCGGAACACGCAACGAACAAATTAAAATGAAAGGAATAAATACTGTATTTTATGTCGACGAATTAATTAAGATCATAAAGATCTAGTCACGTGCATCTCGCGTGGGGTTTAGATTCTACCTAGCGTAAACAAAGCGCGTGAATAGCACGGAAGAAAAAGGATGAGCTGGTGAAGTACGGAGGCGCGTGAAGGGTGCGACTTTTGTGAGAGCTATAAAATCCGTAGGACAGGCAGCCCTACCGAGAAGACAACTCAAGCTATTCAAAAAGGTATTCTTAATTAAATTCAACATTTAAATTATTACTACTTCTTCTTTTCTAAATTATATGACATATTTTACTTAGTTTATTAATATATAAATTTTATTTTAAAAATTTGAAGATTTTATAAAAAAATTCGCTATCAAATTTATACAGTTTAAATTTTGAAAAATAAAATGTGTCACATAAATTAAAACAAAAGATCGTACTTAATATTCAAATTTTAAATTAAATAAATAAACAACATTTTGGTTGCATTTCCTTTGAATTTGTTTCTTAGCTTGAGTAATTTTTATATAAAAATCATTTTATTTTAAATTCTTGCATATTAAATAATAACATCATTAGTGTAATTTTAGTGATGAAATTTAAGAAAGATAGATTGTATACGACCTTCTATTTCGTGGAGAAAAAAACATTGTTTTTGAAAGCCGCATGCTTCGTTTCCATTATCGCAATTCTATTCATAATTTCTTTCTTCACCATCAGAAAGAAGATCAAATACGAGAGAAGAGGAAATATAATCCAAATCTATAACTGATTTAGTTGTTGCTGCAACGCTGATATCGAAACGGACAAATTCATTGTAAGTCTTTCGACGTCTTCCTTATGTGTGATGCATGCCCTATTCAAATAGACAATTCTTGTCGTTTAGTAGCATTCGAAATTGGTACCGAGAAATCAATAGTATAGATCTTCCCCGCCTCTATCACTGGTGAAATCTTTGCTTGAACGTAATCATTCTTGTTTTGGATCGTTTTGAGGATTGTTCTAGATGAATGCCCCACAAGACCTTTCGCGAATGCTTATCTAAGCTACGAAACTCAATTATTGGGCACCTTAACTAAAGGAGCTAAACCGGAGGAACTCATTCCACCTTATCCTTCGGCATGTAGAATTATTAATGAAAACATATAATTAATAGAGAAAATAATAAAATAATACACTAATCAAAATACAACATATAGTTAAACTAAAAACTTGAAAATAGTACTAATACGACAAATTTAAATAATAAGGCGCATGTCATTTGGTTCAAAATATTGAAAGACGACTCCTGCAAAAAAGAAATTCAGATTTTGCAAAGTTTTTGGTCGCATGTTTAAAGTTGGATGATCAGACCTTTTTATGAGTAGTTTTTAATTTCCTTTTTAAATTCATTTGTCGTACCAAAAATGGATTAATACTTTAAGTTATTATTGCTAGAGTCATGAATTGTCTACTCATTAATAATGTCCTCTATCTAAAATAATAATAACCCTCAATCTAGATCCACAAATGGATATGAGTTGATGATCCTTCAATATATATATGTTTGAAGAATGAAAAGAGTTCCATTTCCATGGTTAATAAAGAGATCGGTTCTCTTTATGTGAAGTTTGACAATCATTCTTAATAAAGTAGATTATGATGTGGAATTGTGTCGTTAAGGATTCGTGTCTTTACATAATATCAAAGCAGAACTCATATGCTCAATGTGAGCTCAAATTAAATGGTTCATTCTTAAAATATCCAATTCTAATCGTGTGGTGAAATGTTAAAGATTTAAAAAGTCCCACAAATATCAATGGTTAATTAATAAAGGGACAAGGGATAAATATATTCTCGAACTAGAGAATATGCCCTCCACTCTAATGTAAGACTAAATAGGGGCATGTGGCGCAATCTTATCCGTCGATCTAATATTTAATAAATATCGGGTCGGTGGATAAGATTATGACACGTGTATGTCCGTTAATGAAAAGGGTATATGCTCTATTGTTTGGATGGTTGGGACACCGATATCCCAAAAGTATGACGAAGGGTATTTACATACTATTTACGATAATTCAAAGGTATATTTATCTTTTTTTCTCATTAATAAAACTAATGATCTTCATATGATACTACATAATAATTATTGGTTAATTCTTTTTTGCCAACAAAGAAAAAGAAGAGGAGGTTAGTCCTTTCCTTCCCTTCTCCTAAACAAAAAAGTAAAGAGTAAAAAATATTTGAGTATATAATTTGACTCTCACCAAACAAAGATATATGAGAGATATTTTGAGAAATTGTGAAAAATATAGACAAGATTTTAGAGGTCAAAATAAAAATGATGATAACAGTAAAATGTTGGAATCCCAACACGGTGGTGTTAATAAAAAAATAACAATTTCATTTCATTGGGAAAAGAAGAAAGAATGATGTACTGTTCTTTGATTTAGACAAGTCAACTAAGCCCCCTGCTCTGCCTATTGCCATGTGTATTCCACCCCACCCATCATCATGGTCCCCTATATTCATCATCTTTTTGGATCTTATTAATTTGACCTGTTCGTTTTAAAGTTTCGATTAATTCAAATTCGTATTTCACAAAGTCTATTAATTAAATTTATAAGTCGTAACGTTGATTGTTTAACTTTGCCCTTGAGTGAAACGTATGAGCACAATCAATAAAGGTTCAAATGGAATGGTAAGTACGTTTTTATTAGAATGAATGAAAATCTTACATTGATTAGGAAAATGAACTACATTAGATTTTGAATAATCCTTTTTTCATAAACTAACTTTTGAGGTTAAATTATACTTAGGAGTTAGGTGTCATATTTTTATACTTTCATTCTTAACCAAATATCTAGATTCGAGGACGACTTAAGACACTTTACCCCTCTTCCCCCATATGCGACTTTTCAATACAAATCTAAATTAAGTTAAATTTCAAAACGAATATCGAACATTGAGTATGAAAAAAATAAAAGAACAAACTTCTATGTATGATTGCGTATTCATTGTACGTATAATGCACAATGACGGTGTATAGATATGTAGTATATACTTTCTCCACCATTTTCTGCAAAAAAAACTTGATTAAAAAAAGAATTATTATTTGGTACCGTTGAATTTATGTACTAAAATAAAGTTTTCATAAAAAAATTCCAATAATTGTAAGAGCCAATAATGCAAACAAGGATAAGGAGAAGCTCTCGTTTCCTCTTTGCCGACAGCCATATTATGTCCCCATTTCTCCAACCTTTATATTTTGGCCACTTCTAACGTCATCATTTAACCCCCACTAGGACTCTCTTCCATCTTCTTCACTTATTATATTGTACGGCTTTATAAAAACGTCATTTGTCAAGTATTATAATATTGTTATAATAATATCTTAAATGTAATGCGAAAAATATCTAGACAAACAAGACGCTAATAAAAAGGATTATTGTTATAGATAGATCTGACTCTTTCTTGCTTTTTTTTATTATTATTTTTATGTGTTTTAATTTGATTGGATATAAAATTTTAAAAGTAAAAGATATTATTGAATTTTGTTACGTGAATTTTTTTAACCTTATGCACTTACAAGTATCATTCAAAATATTATAATAAAAAATATTACACTATAGTACAAAATATAGAAAGTGATAGTATTTAAAATACACAAAAAGTAGTTCTTTTTAGGTGGGATGTTTTCATCCTAATTCATGGACCTCTCAAAATAGCCCATAATCTATAGTCTATACTATCAAACGTGTTTTTAATTTATTAATTTATATTTTGTTCCATTTTTTTTGGTACAAGGTATATAGACACGTTATGGTTGATGGAGAAAGAGCATTTGTGAAATGATAAGATTTGCAATTACGAAACGTCGAAACCTATGTGGGATGTAATATTTTATACATTTAAGTGTTATATATTGATAATATAAAAATTATTTATGATATTTCTTTTTGTAAATAATAATAGCTATTAAATTAAATATTATAATATTTAATAATTTAGTATCACAAGTTAAATTATACTGACCATATAATATGAAATTGCAAAGAAAGGACTAGCATGATTTATCCTTTTCACACATGCAAATAATATAAATGTAAACTTCGTTGTGAATGTCTCATTAGATATGTCTCGAAAATTATAGAGGGAAAATAAGAAAATAGCAATAATAGTCCCTCATTTATGAGAGCTTGTCTATAATGATCCTTTAGATGTACATTTGAACAGCTTTAGCCCTTTACTTTCTTCTTAACTCACTTTTAATCCCTAATATTTACTACAATTTAGCACTTTTGGTTTCTATGATATGTTAAAAATCATGACGGTGGTTATACTTGACGGCGCTGGTTTTTGTAGAGTGTATTAGCCATTTTGAGAACTAATTCTGTGAAAGATAAACATTGTTAAGTTGTCTGTAATTACTATAATGAAAATCATAGTGTTAATGTTACAACAAAACTAACTTTTTAACAGAAATAAATATGCATATTAACAAAGAATGTTAAAACCTCTATCGAAATTATTTATTGTCTTTGAATCCAATGTGATTATAGGTTTTAGGGACATTATCAACTATTGCTAATTTCTGCTAAGAAAACTTACTTTTTTTTTTTTTTTTTTTTACCGTGGTTTCCGGGCGTCGCTTTGCGAACCCGACTAGCTATACCCACCGGGTCCCGCTGTTTCAAGGCGGGTCCACCACGGTTAGTTCCACGGGGCCCTGGAGACACGGCCGGTTTGTAATGCCTCCAGTGGCCCTGCTGGGGCTCGAACCGGCGACCTGAAGGACTTTGTCCCAGGCCTTTACCAGCTGAGCTACCCCTCAGGGTTAACTAAGAAAACATACTCATTTGCAATCAAACTATTGCTTTAAGTATATAAGTTTTAGATTTAATTTAGTCTTTAGACCAACCAACAAAAATAAGAGGGACTAGTATTGTCATTTTTCTATCTTTGATGAATAGTGATTCTGTTAGGAAAACAGAGGCATCGATCATCAAGATCGATCTAACTATTGTAAGGACATATTTGACACTATGTGTGATCTGTCAATGTCACACCCATCAATCATGCTACACTAAGTTTTGGCACAAAATATCGATGACCATCTAAATTAGGATAAAATATTTTTGTAAAAACTTATATAACACATGTTTTTTACGCCTATTTATTAAATAATTAACTTTAATTATATGCATATAATCAGGCATGCTTCAATTGATATTAATGTGTATATATATACATTATCTCATTAACTTGCCTATGTAATAAATGTTATCTCATGTATTCAGATTATCAAACCAGAAATAATAAAAGATGAAAAGAAAAACACAAAGAACTATCCAAGTCCACAGAACCCACTGCGTGTCCTTAAGAAATTTAATCCCCTCAAGTACCCGAGGTTGCAGATTAATTCCTCCCAAGATAAAACGGATTAACCATTAAAGAAGTAGCGATACCTCAAATTTCGATAATTTCAATGAACTCAAAATAACAGCAACGAATTACACACACAGACACGATCGACCGATTTTGTTTTGTAAGAAATGTATGCAAAAGAAGGGATGAATTCGATGCAGAAAATGAGAGAAAACCTCTATATTTATAGTCAACAAAGGGTAAAGGTTACAACCCTTTGAAAATAAGACAACCTTTCAGAAATGTCACAACACTTTGGAAAAGGCACAACCTTTCAAACGGTCACAACCCTTTAGAAAGGACACAACATTTCATAAAGGTCATAACCTTTCATAAAGGTCACAACCCTTCGGCATAGTCACAACCCTTCATGAGAGTCATATCCCTTCTTTCCAGTTCACACCTTTAAAACCCAACAATCCCCCAAATGAATAGGGAATGACTATTGTTAAAACATATGCATGAAAAACTGTGTGATTCGTAAGTAAGGATTGATTGCATCTGGATAAGTGGGTTTCCCTTTGAACTTTCCATAATGAACATATATCGAATATACTCGGTCAATCGGTAGATTTGATATCTTTGAACCGTCGAGCTTTGGTGTATACCTAGACAACATAAGTCACACAATCAACCCTTGAACTATTTTTGGTTCTCATTGTTTTGTTCGTTTCAGCCATAAACACGTCTTGGTTTATAAGTGTGTAGGGAACTGGCCTTACTGGATTCTTCTTGAAGTGGCTTACACTTCACACTTACATAAGTGATTTCTAAATGTGTTATTCCGTAGATAAACTATTTGATATACCCTGTATCAAACTTAGAAACCATTAAAAAGTCCTGATGCCTTTATCCTTGTTACTGAACATTGTCTTATTATCAGAATGGACCATAAAAAATATTTTGACAATGTTGAACCGCCATCAATGACTTTGTATGATCTCCTTGAACCTAGATCTTTGGATCTCCAGTCTTCTAGGTAGAGTTACCGCCACAATGACTTGTTCTCGGCCATAGTCCCATTCCCTTTGATAATCTATCAACTTCCTCTCTAGTTAGGCCTCTTATAAATGGATCCGACATATTATCCTTTGACTTTACATAGTCAATTATGATAATTCCACTAGAGAGTAGTTCTCTAACGATATTATATCTACGTCATATATGACGAGACTTTCCGTTATACACTATGTTCCATGCCCTACCTATTGCAAATTAACTCTCAAAGTGTATGCATACTGGAGCTAAAAGGTTTGGGCCAAAAATCTTTCAAGAAATTTTGGAGTCATTCAACTTTTTCACCGACCTTATCTAGAGTGATAAACTCAGATTTTATAGTATAGCAAGCGATACATTTCTGTTTGGAAGATTTCCAAGAGACTGCTCTTCCACCAAGAATAAATACAAATCCACTCGTGAATTTTACTTCATTTGACCTGGTGATTCAATTTGCATTATTATATTATTTTAATACTATTGAATATTAGTTATAATGCAAAGCTATAGTTTTTAAGTATGTTTTAAATACTCCAAAACTCTTTTCATTGTCATCCAATGAGTTTAATTGAGATTACTAGTGAACCAACTCAGTTTACTAATAGCACATGCTATATCTGATCGCGTATACTGTATGATATATATCATACTTCTCAATACTCTAGCATAATTAAATTGTGAGTCGTTTTTGCCTTCATTCTTTTGACGTACAAAACTCATATTTATTGGAGTATTAATAATATTGAAATCCAAATACTTGAACTTGTCAAGTACCTTCTCAATCACATCAGTAACTTTAATATCTTTCATATCGAAGTTACTTTCTAGCATATGCTTAGTAGCATTTATATCATAAATGTCTCTTTTGATGATCAACTTGTCATCAACATAAAACAAACAATGACCTTGTGATTTGGAGTGTCTTTAATGTAAAAACATTTATCACATTCATTAATCTTGAATTCATTTGCCAACATAGTTTGGCAAACTTCGCATGTCATTATTTGGGCGCTTGTTTTTAGTCCACAAAGTGACTTAACAAGTTTACAGACTTCTTTTTCTTTACTCGGAACCACAAAGCCCTCGGATTGTTCCATATAAATTTCTTCCTCCAATTTTTCATTTTAAAAAAATGTTTTCACATCTATTTTGACGAATTTAAAGGCCATATTTCGCAACTAGCGCAATTAACATCTGAATTGATGAAATCCTAGTTAGTGCTATTATCTGTTAAACAAGACTTTCTTATTGTCTAAAGCCTATGACAACAAGTCTGTCTTTGTATTTGTCAATAGTTTCATCAACTTTCTTTTCCTTTTGTAGATCCACTTTGAACCCAAAAGTTTATTTCCTGGAGGAAGATCAACCAACTCTCAAGTATGGTTGCTCAAGATTGAATCTATCTTACTATTGACAACCTCTTTCCAAAAAGGATGAGTCCAGAAAACATATCTTTTTCGACTATATGGACTCATTTTCAAGAAGAAATGTTACAAAATCAAACCCGGAAGAAGTAATTTGTCCATTGACACTTACTATGCCTCTCAATCTCTTTATTAAGAACAATTTACTTTGGTTCTTTCCAAGGTCATTTAGACCTTCACTTGACTATCCGACGGTTCGGACTTATGAACCATAAATCGACATGCTTTACCATTTGTAGCATATCCAATGAACATACAATCCAAAGGCTTAGGTCTTATTTTGACCCGTTTGGGAATAGTTCCCTCATTTCCATTTCTCATATGAAATAGACTGTATTGAATTGTTTGATCACTATCTTTCAAGAGTTATTGCTTGTATAAACTTTAAGGGACGACAAATAATTCTCTATTAGGATACAACAAAGTCTGAACAAACACAACTTTCTGTTGCTCCCTTTCTTAACAAACAATTTTTTTTTTATTTGTTACTCCATTTACCAACAAAAAAACTTTTTGGTTCTCTCTTTCTGAACAAACAAACTTTTTGTTGTTTTCTTTTGCTATAATGATAGCACCACCCACAACTTAAATATGTTCTCAAAAATATTTTTCAAGTATTTGAAATTATTTTTCACATATTTTTTCCCATGCTTTCATATTGTATACCATCAAAATACAAATTAACAACACGAAGCCTTCTTTTGGAGATTTAATCCATATAAACACCCATTGCAGGCACAAAAATTACTAATTTTATGTCACTAGTGTTTTTTCCCCCCTTTCTGTCGCAACTAGACAAACCACTTTGTATTTAGAATACTAACAATAAAGATTCAATCTTTATACAACTTGTTTCTAGTTTAACAATGAAGATTTATATTCTTCTAATCGTTAACCGAAGGAACCTTGAATTCACATCAGTTTCACATTCAGTCAGAGTAGTAAACCAAAAAGGTTTTAATCTCCAGAAACCTCAAATACAACACTATTTCTAGCTAACGATGAAGATTTTATCTTTTTCAAATCATTTAGCCTTAATATTCCTGACGAAGATTTTGTACTCTTCAAGTCAGAATATTCATTCAAACAGAGTATTTAACAAATTGGTGAAGTTTCAATATTATTCAAATCAATGCACAATCTGATTTGTTCGTGAAGTTCTTATATTCTTCAAACCAAATGACTAAAAAAAATCTAGAAGATTTTAGTCTCGTAAAGTCAAACACAATCAAATTTCACATGGAGTAGAAAAGTACAAAAGTTTTTCTTTTTTTTTTCTCCTCTAAACAGAATACATATTAATAAAGCTATATTCTGAGATCATCACATAATGATCATTTATCCTAACATTTATGAAATAAATCTCATAACTTATAAAGGATAGAAAAAATAATAATCAATAGAAATAAAGATAAAACCTGATTATTACCCCCATTGAATCACATTCTATTTGTCAGCAATGATTCCATGGAAGTCACTTTTCTTGCGAATTTTTTCCTTCTTTTCCAATTTCTATCATATTCCAAATTTCCTCAAAGACATTGAATTTCAACGAGAAACTAAACTCATGTTCAAATATTGTTAGGAGAGAACATCTGTTCATTTACTTCTTCTCATAGTTCTATAAAACCAAGAATATAGGAAAAATAATTAAAGTGCACATCTTAGCCTTTATGCACAAAATAACTTTTCTCATTGAAAAGAAAACTTAAGGGGAGCAATGCTTGAATGCACTTGGTAAGAAAATAATAATAATCTTACCCATCCAAGGAAAACTTACTACAAAAAATATACTCGAACATACTAAAGCAGTACTAATTCATCCCAAATCTCTTTTATCATATGATAATATAACTCTCTTTTCTTCTTTTTCTTTCCCCAATAAAAAGAACACAGAAAATAGAAGTAATTTCCTTACCACAGAAAATACCAACATTAAATTTCTTAAGCTTGTTATCTCCTATATTCAGATTAGCAAACCAGAAATAATAAAAGATAAAAAGAAAAACACAGAGAACTATCCGAGTCCACAGAACGCACTGTGTGTCCTTAAGAAATTTAATCACCTCAAATACTTGAGGTTGCAGATTAATTCTTCCCAAGATAAAACGGATTAACCATTAAAGAAGTAGCGGTACCTCAAACTTCGATAATTTCAACGAACTCAAAATCACAGCAACGAATCATACACACAGACACGATCGATCGATTTTGTTTTGTAAGAAATGTATGCAAAAGAAAGGAAGAATTCGATGCAGAAAAATGAGAGAAAGTCTCTCTATTTATAGCCAACAAAGGGTAAAGGTCACAACCCTTTGGAAAGAAGACAACCTTTCAGAAAGGTCACAACACTTTGGAAAAGGCACAACCTTTCAAACGGTCACAACCCTTTAGAAAGGACACAACCTTTCATAAAGGTCACAACCCTCGACATAGTCAAAACCCTTCATTTCATGTTCACACCTTTAAACCCCAACAATAAACACTTATGAATACATGTAGAAACGTTTTTCAAAATATGAATTAGAAGTGGCAAATTGAAATACTTTATCATTAGTTATATAGATATTCAATTATGTAAATCATTATAATGTGTCTAAATAAAATTTAAGAACGGTGATTTATTCATCCTTGTTAGTACTTCAATACAAATATATATTTAAATGCATGTAGGTACGGAGTAAGACGTTGTGGCATCAATTTAAAACCAAACATATCTTTATTGGAGGGACATGTACAAATTTGTTTTGTCCTTTACTCTTTACCTTAGTACTAAAATTAGATAGTTTTCGAGTGTTTCATGTCTGTCTCCCTATAACACACCACTTAATAATTTGCTGTTAACAAACAAATAGTTATAATAATAATACTCTAATAATAACTCTTGTTCAATAATGGAAGATGAAAAAGTCCATGTAACACTTGCCGACAATAATGCAATACAAGTCTTATATAGTCCTTAATTTCCAAATTAAGTTCAAACTATTGCACGTTATATTATATGTGTCGTACTATGGAAACGATATATCAGAATGTCGTATGTTTTGGAAGAAGCGTGTATAGTTTTGATTGATCAAAAGAATAATCAATTTTAATCGATATGTGCTTCTTAGGCACAATTATACATATCATAAAAATCACACTGGAAAACTTAATTCGACCAACTTACTCTATGTGTTTATCTCATTTGAAACCTATTGAAGTGAACAAACGTCCTTCATTTTCATCAACATATCATTGCAATTGTAATTTTTACTAAAAATCATAAAAATATAAAAAGGTAAACATATGAACAATATATAGTGAAACCCCAACTTCTGACATGCTTTCCTTTATATGTATCTCAAATTGTTTTTGTCAATTCCTTGATGAATTTATTCAAATCTCTTGTCATCAATACTTATTAGTATTATTTATTTATTTTCAAAATTAAGAAACGTCATGTTAACAGCCCTCTTTACAAAGTAAGGCTTAAAAGTGAATTGGATTTGTAGTAGTAGTTGAATTGAACTAAAACAAAGTTAAGAGATAAATGAGTGCTTTGGAAATACAAGAAAAGGGTAAAACTGAGCAGCAGCAAACTTAATGTAATCAGACAAATTATTAGTCAGCATTAACTTTATTATATTTAAATGTTAGTGTAATAACTTAATATAGTAATATCGACATTCTATTTATTTATTGGTCCTTAAGAGGTATATCAAGTCAATACTGGATAATAAAATTACACAGAGGAAGTACGTAGTATAATTTGCAATAAATTAAACTTTGATTTTGGTTACTCGATCCTTCGGTCGCAAGACAATTATTCAGTGCGATTAAATATACAGTACACTAATTAGGTTTTTACATTCATGAAAAGTCAATTTTGAAATGATTCATGTTACGAAAGCAAGACAATATATCTTACTAATAATATCAGAGGGTTAAATGTCTTCAACACCAATAAATGACAGTTTCTTTTTGCAAAGGGAGATGAACTTAGAAATCGGGGGGGAGGGGGGAGGGGGGAGGGGGCAGTTGGACTATAGCCATGAATTCTCTTCTAAGACATTGTTTTAGCTCTTTTCACGCCTATTATATAAAAAAAAAAAAAAAAAACAATGTAGAGTATTAATTTACTAAGACAAAAAGAAAGTTATTTTTGGTCAGATTAAGTCGTATTCCAAACCACCCTAAATAAATCGTTAGATAATATTATAACCTAAGCTATTATATATCCTCTTCAATTCTTGTCCTAAGATTAATAGGGTACAGCTGTAAATTAGTAGAGTAATTTTTTTGGGCATGTTGACTCAAGTGATGAGGTTCAATATATGTATAGCTAGGTGAGGGATTGTCTATAATTTAATTGGCAACACAAATAATCGAGACAACAAATTACTTAGGTTTTACCATTTTCCCAAGATTTCATTGGACTTGGGAATCACATGAATTACCTGATGGTTTTATTTTATTTTCATTTTTTAAATAAGGTTTACTATATTAAAAAAAAACATGTTTTGGAAGTTGGAACTATAAGTCTATAAACAGGTATAGGAGAGACTATCAAATTATTTTCAATATTTTGTAGAGTAGTAGTTATTGAAACAAATTTTTACCTGGCAATTGCAAATATTACTCCTATTTACAATACTAATAAGTTATTTTTAGCCTTTCAAATTGGTTCAAAATAATAAGGGTATGTTTTGAAGTCGTCTCGTAATTTAAGGGATTTATTGTAATTGCACAATCTAATGGCTACATAGTAAATAGAACAGAATTGCTCAGGTGATAATCACTCCTTAATTACGTAAAATATAATAATTATAAAATTTAATTTAACTATAATAATATAATGGGTAAAAGGATAAATATAACTCCGAACTATCGTAAATGATATGCATATATCATTCATCATACTTTTGAGACATAGGTGCCCTACCGTTCAAAAACTAGAGCATATATGCCTTTCACTCTAACGGAAGACTAAATAGGGACACGTGGCACAATCTTATCCATCGATCCGATATTTAATAAATATTGAGTCGGTGGATAAAATTATGACGTGTGTATGTCCGTTAGTATAAAGGGTATATATATGCTCTAGTTTTTGGCGACAGGGGCACCAATGTCCCAAGAGTATGACGGCAGGAGGATATCAGCATATCATTTACGATAGTTCGAAATATATTTGTCCTTTTTTTCCTAATATAATTAATGTATGGTTGTGCAAATATAATTACATAGTTAAAAGGCTTAAAGCTATTCATCAAAAACTAAATGTTTATGTTTGATAGACATGCATATATATATATATATAAGAAATATTACTAGATTTTAGTATCATTAGATATTTAAGATACACATTATTTTTAATATTTAACATAGGTCAGTATTGACAAATAACAGTAAACTGAGGGAATATTATTTTATTTCTTCTTATCTTTTTGGGGAAATTATGATTAAAATGTTAAAAGGTACAAAAATGTTTGTCTTATGGTGACTTAAGAAAGATCATATGGTCCCCTGTGAGAACATAAAATAAAGAAAGACTTGTATATGAAAGATGACATGATTGTATCCTTCTTCCTCTCAGTTTTTTAGTTGAAAATAGTTTACTGGTAGTTTCCAAGACATGAATACATTGGGAAATTGCTAGCTAACATGGGAACTTCAAAATGTACTTGCATATACTTTTATCGACTATACAACACTTTCTTCGTTTCAAAATAAGTATACTATCTTAGTTTTTTTTTTTTTCATGTTTTAAAAGTAGAATGATAAATATAAAGTATTACTCGACTAAATTGTCTTTATTTTGGGATACCTTTTTTTTTTTTTTTGCAAAACTACACTTATTTTAGAACGGAACGAGTGTGTAGTGGTGGTGGGGAGGGGAGAGGGGGAGGAAGTTAGTTAATCAAGGTACAAAGAGTGTGTACTCCCAAGGGCATGTCTTGTCAAAAAAAGTTTCTAAAAAAAATTAGTAAATAATTAGTCGGTGAAAGTAAATATAAAAAATTTAAAAATGTTGGAAGAAGACATGCCATGCTTTGTCCTGGTGTATTTTAGGTATTATGTTTTCCTAGGTCTCCTCATCTCCAAGGTTTTCTACTTTGTCTTTCATTGTTTTCAAAGGCAAACTCTTCCCATTTTCCAACATTTCATTGGTATTTGTATGACCAAAGAAAACTATTTTCTACTCTTAGGAGGAGTTAGTTGGGAGTTGGAATATATATACACATGGAATTGAAATTAATTAATATGTTTGAATTTATACTGATATTCATATTAGAATTGAGTAAATTTAGATTCGCGTTAAAAAGTTTGACATTAAGAAGTAAAGAGATTTCTAACGATCGCATATCTAAAGAGACTCGAACTCAAAACCTGAATTCATAGTAAGTTATTCAAAATTTTCATGGAAAAAATTGGTGGTCCAGGCAGACTCCACCAATTCATAACACCAAACTAGGCAATCTAAATCGTTTTGGACCAGTACTTTCAGATATTATAATATTCACATTAATTTGTATCCTATACCTAATTTAGAGTTAAGTATTTATGAATTAAAAATCATACCTCACTTCCAATTTATGATTTTTTTTTCATCAAATTCAAATTTCCTTCTTGCATGCATATTCGCCATTGTTGGATTATTATTCATTAGAAACTATATTAAAATTTAAAAGTCTAGTAGTAGTAAAATAAAATTATAAAGTACTTCTGATTTTTCTAACTTATAATCATTTTTTTATTTGTTTAGACATTTACTCTTTTATCCCTAATATTCTAGCTTTATTTCCTAATTAAAGTATGTGCTTATTTCATCTAAAAACTTAAGTTATTAGAAAGAAAATATTTTTATTATTTGAATATATTCTCAATACGTCCTCTTACGTGCGGGTCCGATTTTTTTTTCTCAAACAAGTGAAAAGTCTTTTTGATATAAATGATGGTGAGTATTTGGATCTTTGCCTGATCTGAATACCATGTTGAACGCAGTGGCGGAGCCAGAAATTTCACGAAGGATGTCCAAGTGCTAAAGTGAACTTGCTCTTCTTAAAAAGTGGTTTTTTTTTGCTACTATTGAGATTCAAAGTGTGTTTTTACTCTTTCAAGGCACCTGAAACCACTAGGCTACATCATATTGTTGTGTCAAGGGTGTCCAAAAACCAATTTATTTATCATATTACTTGTATATACGGTATAATGTTTCGACGAAGGGTGTCCAGTTTGACACCCTAACATAAGGGTGGCTACGCCACTAGTTGAACGTTGTTACTATCTCATTTAAAAATTTAAATTCTTAGATAGATTACACTTTTATTATTTAATTATATTCTCAACACCAACGAACATACAATAGGAAAATCACCAATAAGAGCGGTGTTGAGGTAGGTAGATTTTCTCCCGCTTTAATCAAGTTATATATTTGAATGTAGAAATTAAAAAAAAAGCTTGTTAAAACATTTTATAAGACACAAATTCAAACTATAGAGCTCTAATATGAATACTGGCATCGAATAAGAAAATTTTAAAAAAAACTTATTGACGTGTATTGCCACATGACACGTGAGGACAACGTAGACAGGCGATTATTCCAAGATAAACCTGGATTAAATAAAACCCAGAGGATAAATCTTTTTTTTTTTTTGTTGGGAACGAGTTCCAATAACACTAATTTTATTAGAGATGAGTTAGTTAAACTTTCCAATCTTTTACTTTAATTTAATTAAATAATTACTTGAAATTTGTAGCACTCATGATACCAACAATCTCCCCAGCAAACAATTCCTTTGCATTGTAAAAAGCCCACGGCCCAAGATCAATATTATATTTGCATGTTACCCCCAAAAAAAAATTAAATTAATTAACAATTACCAAGGTTTTGGTTTTGGTCAAGAGAAAGATACCTTCTTTTTTTGTTATATAAATTAATAACTTAGGTTTGGTATCCTAAAGATGACAAAGTTTGGCCATGCAAGTGAGATTGGGTTACTCCATAAAAGGCTTTTATGCTTACTTTCTAAATATCATTGGCTTCGTTTTAAATTATCTATCATATTTTATTAAAAGATTTTTTTATCTTTATTTACATCATAATATATCATCTCTTTTTATTTAAAAAATGTTATATTGATGTGTTTGTAATCTTCAAAAATAATTATAAAGAATAAACTAAGAAAAGTAATAAATTTTATCTTTAAATTGTATAATAAATAATTTGGGACAAATTTTTTTAGAATTACGACAAATATTTTGAGGAATATAGTATTTCATAAATCATGTCACATTTATAGATGCTTCTCCCTATGGTATCCCCTATATAAATTAAATTAAGATTGTTGAGATAGACATTTCTTGCAATAGATCCAATTAAATAAAACTAGAGTCGCGTGAGATAGCGATATATACAAAAGAGTACTATCGAGTTTAAAAATGAACCTTTTGTTATTTAGTTTATCAATATGATCAAAGTATATATTATTTATACACTTCGAATATATATATAGTTACATATAAGTTGTGATATGTAACTTTCCTTTTTCAAAATGTATACCCAAATTATGACTCACATTTGAGTCACGATTCCCCATCTTTTTGTTCTTTTCTGTTTTTCAGATATACTTTTTTTTTCTCAATTTAGAGCTTTTAGAGTACACATTTTCAAATTTCCAAGTTGAGATTTTTAAGGGGAAAAAAAGGAGTCATTTTGGATTGTTTAAAAGTTATTTTAGTTTAAAAAAACACATTAATTTTATGGTAATCTTAGCCATGAGCCCAACAAACATGAGTTATTCAAAGCACAAGTCACATGCAAATGAAATAAAATAATGGAAAGAGATATCGATTAATTAATTAAATAATTTGGATTCTCGTGTTCATACATCCATGAGGACGAAATAATAATTCGGACGCAATTATCGAATATTCGCACGCTATTAGAGCCTAAAGGATCAATTATAATATATATGTAACATATTAAACTATATGATATGTATATTAATATTGAAACTAATTCCTAATTCTATGTTTTTTTTTTTGTTTATAATAATCACTGACTTAAGACCCTGTCATGTGACAATATCTTGGGATTGAGTCTCATCTGCGACAATTTTTCTCTTCCTTCCTCCATGATCCAATCTTGCCCACCCCTACTACTTTTAATTAATTAATTTGATAATATCGTATTCGGAATTCATATTAGAGATTGATTTAAATTTGAATTTACGCATTGTAAGACTCATTTCTGTGTATGACAGTCCCAACAAGATTTATTTCATTCATAAGACTTAAATACAAGATGTTTAATTAAGAATGAAGAGATTTCGACCATCCCAACACAGTCCAGACTGATTCGATTAATCTTTGTTATTTGCTAGTCAATAGTCATCATGTTTGTACCAAAATATTTGTTGAAGACAATCATCTTTTACTTGTAATGCAAGTGATACCACTTCTTGCAATTTTTGTTCCTTATGAATCTGATTCGTGTTTCAAAATGAGATTATGAAAAAAATAAAAATATATATATATATATAAATATTATATATTTATATCAATTGTTGGAATAAGTTCAATTTTGATTGGTAACTTGGCTGCAATTGTGGACTTTATTTTTCTCTTTCAAGTGGGCTTTATTTGGATGGGAAAGCTATCTTATTAGACATACATCGATATATTAATTTTGCCTACATATTTTATCACTAATTAACAATTTCCTATCATATGTTGAGAAAATACACCTAAGCACATATATTTTTGCTACCATATAAACTAAAATAGGGAGAGAGACGAACGAGATAGACCCAGATAAATAGGAGAGGGGTGAGTGAGACGGGAGGGAAGCGAGCGAGATTTGTTATGTATCTCATATACATGCGAATCCACTTGGATATAGTGTATCTAGAATAAGTTACACATAATTTTGACCCCATATATCCAAAGGTACATATATCTGGACTTATCAAAATCTTGTAAGATTCATAATATTATAAACTAGCGTGTACTAAGTAATTAGTTCCTAAATTATTGAGATTTCTATAAGTTTCCCATTTTAGAATGTTTATATTTGACAACAACGCTGGACCATGAAGCGGCCCAACTAACCTAAACACGCAATTTGAGCCCATGAGGATTTGAACTTGATGGGCCTTATCCAACGTTTTCTGTTTCTTCTCTGGGCCTAAACTTTCGTAAACATTACGTAGGCCGACCAGTTTTCAGGCCTGCTATGAGTTTTTAGCTGTGGTTTGAAAAATAAGTAAATAGCCGTACTTCATTAAGGGGGTTTGAAAAATAAAAATATAGTGTCTAGATTTTGAACTTGGAACCTAACCGTGAATTTTAAACCCTTAAACCCAGTGGCGGGACCACCTTAGAATGAGGGGTTCATCCGAGCCTCCTTCGGCGAAAAATCATATGATTTATACATAGTTAAAATAATTTTTTAAGTATATATAATAGATGTCGAACCCCCTTCGGCTACTTCGTGTGCCTATTTTTTTAGATTTTGAAACCCCTTATTGAAAATTTGGCTCAGCCACTTCTTAAACCACTGAGTTAACGTCTAGTTTTGTGTCTAGAGAATTCAAAATCTCTTTCTATATATACACACTAAAAGATCATATATACAATGTAAACATTTATCGAGGGAGTGGGGTGAATACCCTCTCCCCTCCTAAATCAATCATTGCTTAAAACACAAAAAAAACTAATAAGGTTTTTGAGGAACATATCGAGAGAGAATTGGATATGGTTAGACATTGTGTGGTTGGTAAACCAGGATTGTCCTAAAAAAAATTTCTTTGGTTCCACTTGTCAATTATTCAAATTCTAATCAATTGACATTTTTTTTTTCCTTCTCTATTTCAAGGAAACTACACAAAAGACAAAATAGTCCTAAAATAAATAAGGAAATTATAATAATTGATTAATTCGTTACCGAGCAAATGACAACACCAATGGTAAACAAAGGTAGATGTGCGGCTCTTAACGAAACGAAAATAAAGAAGAAAGAAAACGACTTCTTAAGTTCTTGTCAAACTACTAGATATAGGACCCCATGCCGGGGTCCAATATATATTATTTTATTATTTTAATTTATGTCATATTATGGAATTTGAGAAGTTATTGAAATTTTTATATGATTTTTAAAATATTTTAAATTGTTAGCTATTGTAATTTGTAGTACTTTTTTTTTTTACATAATTTTGAAAATAATATTTATTACTCTCTTTGTTCTAATTTATGTGGCACAGGCAGAATTTCAAATATTAACCATTTTTTATATGTCTCTTTAATATATTAAGTTGTTAATTATTGTATTTTATAGTACATTTTGAACCTAATTTTTTAATAATATATGTTATTTGCCATGTCCCAATTTATGTGGCATTAATTGATAGATTTGTTGGAGTCGAGAGATTTATTTTGTTAATTATTGTAATCTATAGTTTCTTTTTCGTCAATTTCAAACAATATATGTTGTTAATTGATAGATTTTTTGGAGTGGACTATTTTTTTATGAATTATTGTAATTTATTGTTTCTTTTTCGTCAATTTCAAACAATATATGTTTATTATATAATCCATTTTATGTGGTAACAATAGAATTTAGAGAGTCAATTAAATTTTTTATATAAGTTTTAAATAATTAAGCTGTTAATTATTGTAATGTATAGTATTACTTATATTATTTTTAAATATATTTAAGTATTATATCTTAGGTTTTTTATCCTAATTTATATGGCATTGATAGAATTGAAAGTGTCAAATAATTGTTAATTATTGTAATAGATAATATGGAGTATTTAAGTCATATATAGTATATTAATTAATATATAATATGTAGTATTTAAGTGGAAGGTGGTGGGGCCCACTTATATAGTTTGATAAATATATTGGATATTAGTAGTGATTATAGTATAGTAATTAATAATATATAATATGTAGTATTTAAGTGGAAGGTGGTGGAGCCCACTTATATATTTTATAAATATGTTGGACATTAATAGTGATCTTATTGACACAATGGTAGTCATTCCTAAAGTCTTCTATAATATAGTAATGTATTTTGTTAACGAGAAAAGTAAGAAATTGATATACGAGATTTTTTTTATTTTTTATTTTTTTATATTACATATAAACATTGTTATTTAAACTTTGTAGCGGTCTTGACTGGGTTGAGACTGCTATGATGAGCATCCTTCTGTTATAGCGGTACCATCACACATCGACAGGGGTTTCACTGAGAACCGACAGTAATTCGGAGAGTAACAATATATTTAGATTTTTTAAAGTATGCATAAATATCTCACAGTATAAATTATCTTTTCAAAAGTTTTTATGGATTACTAATAGTCTCAACTATCATAATCTAAGTTCAAAATCATCAAACACTACAATCACTGACCGTATACAATTTCTAAGCCTTACAGTATATTTAACCTCAATTATTGAAAGATCAATTCAAATCATTTTACAAAATTTAAGGGCAGTTAAAGAAAACAGACAAGAATTATGACTTGTCAACATATTATTTTTTTTCCAAATCTTTTGGTTGGGTTTTTTCTAAAATTAATTATTTTCTTAGGTTTTCTCTCCAACCACTTAATTTTTTCTGGCAAATACAGCCTTACCCTTTCCAAGGCTGACAATGTCCCAATTTTTTTTTTATATTTTAAACCAAAACTCCCAAAACGGGAATCTTCTTATCAAACGATAGCCACGAAATGGAAGTTGTGGGAACAATGAGCCTTATTGCCCAAGCTCCCGCCGGAGCTTTATCGGCGACTCATCGTTGTTCCCTCACATTCACCCATCCAGTTCCTCCCCTTTTCTCCCATCGTCGGCCCACTCAAATTTCCACTAAAAACCCAATTCACGGCTCAAAAAATGGACCAAAACCCATCACTCTAGCTAATGCAGAGTCTTCTTCTTCCGGCGCCGGTGCACCTCGTGAAGCTTCGACTGCTACTACTAGTACTGCTGGATCGTCTAATTCCAGTAATGGGTCAGCTTCTTTTAGCCCAGAGGATTCGATTTCCTTCGTGGGTCAAGATAGTGTTCCTCTGGAAGGTGTTATTCAGTTTGAGAAACCCGATTCTAATTCGATTAGTGATAAAATCAATAAATGGGGGTAAGTTGTTTTTGTGCGTTTTTTATCTGATTGGGTTGCTTTGGATCAGTTTGTTTATGTGATTGTGTTGTTGAATTGGGTTTTTATTTTCAGTTGGGTGGCGTTGTTAGCTGGTGGAGATGTTGCGGTTTTGTTGTTGTTCTCTGCGATTGGAAGGTTCAGTCATGGGTTCACTGTTTTTGACCCCGAAACACTGCGAACTGCTGACCCTTTCATTGCTGGTAAGGGAATTGTGATGTTATTCTTCTGTTTTGAAGTTTTTATGTAATTTTGAAGGGATAAGGCACAAGTACCCTAGACTATGATTGAAATCTTGTAGATAAACCTTAACGAAACTAAGGTCCTATTACCCCGAACCCATTTTTTTGTAATTTTGTACACCTTTTTGACCTATGCGGCATCCAAACATCTCCTATGTGTCTCTACTAAGTGGAGTCACGGAGTGTGCCACGTAAGTCAAAGGATGTACAAAATTACCAAAAAATGAGTTCATGGGTAATATGACCTTAGTTTAGTTAAAGGTGTGTCTATGAGATTTCGGTCGTAATCTAGAGGTACTTGTGCCTTATCCCGAATTTTGAACATAAAGTTCGAATTTTTGATGATGGTTGTGGGTTCTTTAGGTTGGTTTTTGAGTGCGTATTTCCTTGGAGGATTTGGGGAGGATGGTAAAGGAAAGAATGGTCTGTTTAAGGCTTTCATTGCTGCTACTAAATCATGGTCATTAGGCATTCCGGTAAGTCCTCTTTACATTCTAGCTGATTGGATACTGTAATTTATGGATGTTGTGGTGGGCTAGTTTAATTATCTGGTGGATACCAAAGAAATCCATCATATGAGTGACTGAACTTTTGACTATCCGGGCTTCCTATTTACAAGTCTAGATAATCAACTTGTCTAACTCGGAAATTTAAAAACTTGGTTGAATGCCTCCATTTCACCATTTTAACTAGGAGTAGTTGTAAGCTCTGGTTGTTATTTAACTACCACAGAGCTAGATATTAAAACTTGGAACTTGCTTGGGTGGAGTCGAATTTATAGAACATTGGCTTTACTATCATTTCAGAAAGAAAGAAACACTTAGTTGCAAAGGAAAGAATTTGTGACATGTACTTAATCTTAATTTTATTCAGTAATACACTGACCAATTTTAGATGTTTATGGACAACAACAACATGCCCAGTGTAGTCCCACAAAGTGCGGTTTGGGGAGGGTAGAGTGTACACTGTACACAGGCCTTACCCCTACCTTAGAGGTAGAGAGGTTGTTCCGATAGACTTGATGTTTGTGGACATAATAACAAAATAACAATGAGAAATCTATGGATGAAAATTTCCACTATCTAGTAGGTGATTTAATAGTCACTAGATTCTCTTCTAAAAGATAGTGAAATTATAGATACACAAGATTTATGGTCGAGACTCTGATTTCATAAAGGGGATGGAGTTGGTGAATCCCTCGTCATGTGGTAGTTAATTTTAGAATATTTTAACTAATTTTGTAAAAGCTGGCAGTCTAGTTCAATTTTTGCAAGTTGGTGTTTATATATTGAAACTTTTCTGAGAGGCAAAGATATATGGTTAAGTCATTCTGCTTATGATTCATTGGACAAACTCTTGTAAGAAATAAAACCCCTAGTTCTCATCTACAAGTCACTTTTTTTTACTGCTTGGTGCTTGAAGTGTTAAATGATTTTGTGAAAATTGGTGTTTTAGTTCAATGTTTACAATTAGGTGTTCATATATGATATATTGCAACTTTTCCGATTGGAAGAAATATATATGGTTAGTGAAATTCTGCCTAAGTTTCGTCACAAGTCCATGTAATAACAGCAGTGGCAACAGTAAGAAAGAATATTAATTTATTCAGTGGTGTTGGCTGGGAAGATGCTGTCTTGCGTCAAGTAAATGGCAATGGAAAAGTCTTGATTTGAGTAGTAAGAAGTAACAAATCAGACATGGGGGGATCTTGCCCCTGTTGCACTCACTCTCTACTGTCTTTGGTAAAATTATAGGGTTATATTTGTTTAAAGTAGTATTTTTCTTAATATTTGGTATGCAATGCTTGCTTTGACATTTCCATGGATGCTGGTGGGTAAGTTATTGTCAACTTACTAGGCAACCTTTGGCCTTCAATTAGAGTTTGGTAGATGACTACCACATTCTAGTCTGAAGCTTTCCTCGAATCTTGATTCGGTGGGCACTAATTTCATTATAGTCATGGAATGATGAAGTAGTTCTGTCAATTACGTAATTTGTTTGACATTTTCCGTGTCTTACCTATCATGTGTGCTACCTCTTTGTCTCGGGAAACTATTTGTAGGGATTACAATGGTGCGGTGTGGGGGGGTTGCGGGGAAAACCCGCTAAGATTTCAACCCACCCTGCATAACATGATGTGTTGTTTTTATCCAGCTCCGCACAAACCCGTTCCATCCCGCCCCACATAATTTCTTAAAAAAATTAAAATACTGAATTCAGTACATTTTTAACTTAAAATTTCTAATATATTAATTGCGTAATATTTTTGTTTAACTGCTGAAATTAATAGGTTAGTCTAGCTCTATAATGCAATTTTATAACTCTTTTAAACATGTCTGTAACGGTTTTTTGATAGTTTTGAATTGATTACTAACTTTTTTCTTCTTTCTAGTTTTTGGCCACTCCAAACAGTTTTTTCATAAAACTCTTTTATTCATCATATGGCCAGTGCCCAAAACGTGCAAAACTGGTATGAAATGTGTGAATCTATGAATTGAAAAGATCTTTTTTTCAAACCCACAACCCGCCCCACACCCGCAAAAGCTTTAACCCACCCCGCCCCACAAACACCATAACCTACCCCGCTCCACTCCCGCCCCGCCCCATTGCCATCCCTAACTATTTGTATGTTTAAACTTGAACATGGTATAATGTTTTATGATTGTAGCATGAAAAACTGTTCACTGCAAACATAAGTGTATAGATTAGTAAAATGTGATGCAATTTTAGAAATAAGGTTACATAGGTAGACAGGTCTCAGTCCCTTCCACTTGTGTGGAGCATGACTTTGATCATGGATTTTGTCTAAAATACTCGCATCAGCCTATCAATTTTCTTCCGTTTCTTGGGGTCAAGGATTCTTGATTGTGAGCTGACTCTTATTTACTCTCTGCTTCTCTTATTTTGCAGGTGGGTATAGCTCTAAGGGCTGCCTCTGTGGGTCATATACCACCAGTCAACTTCATAATAGTTACCATGGGGAGTACTGCTGTATTACTCATTGGATGGAGGACACTCTTGTTCAGCATTTTACCAACAGACAAGCTGAAGAAGAATGATGTTTATAAGAGTGGAAACCCTTTTGAATTTCTTGAGGTAAAGTTCTCTTGTCTAATCAGTAACTTGGGGATATTAACGGTGTGATAGCTGTTTGTATGAAGTGTTTCTTCCTTTCCTAACATGGTTAGCCTGTTTGAACTACCAAATTAATTCCCTCTGAACTAAAGGCAGATAGGATCCAAGATTTAACCTGTATGGATTTTGGATTCTAGGACAATGATCTTAAGGGTTAATAACTGAGTTCTGAATTTATTTTTTTGTTCATGTTTGGGCAAAATCCATTGGTTTTGCCGAACTGATATGATAAAGCCTACCTCCTCCCCTGACTTAAGTCATGGAACTTTATTTGCATCTTGATTGTTATGCCTTATATTTTCCCATGAACTAAACCCTAAGATGAAATAAACTGTAAAACTGGTGGAATAAGAAGTTTGATTAATTTTCTTGTGACAACAATTGGTTAACGATTGATCATTTTTGTGTAAGAGCTCAGGCAGAGTTGATAATATCATTTAGTTGCTCACTTTTTTGTTGTTCTTGGACAAACTCGGTGTTTTCTTAGCCTACTAGAAATTCTTCATGTTCACCTAAGAGGGGGAACAAAAGGAGTGGGTGTAGACATGCGTTTTCTTTCTATGCTTATTTTGCACATGATTATATACAGAGTCAATTTTTCAGCCATCTTCGGCTATTTTTCCCAGTAACATGAATGTATGCAGTAACGGTGTAAAACATAGGCGTGTATCGTTCCTGTATATATTAAGAAAAATATCCTTTTGTTGCAGTTGCTGACATCATTGGTAAGAAGATGGTGATTGTGTGGTAGCAGTGCAGGTGACGTGGTATTATTGATTATATTCTAACGGAAATTTTCTAGTATGTACATGTCATTTCTCATTATAAGTAGATCAATGTAGTTCGTTCGTCTGAGTAACAGTGGAAGAAAATACAGTTTCCATCCATTCCTCAATAAACTACAGGTTACTTAGATAGTGTTTGGCCATACATCCCAAATACTTTTGAGAAATCAGATTAAATTGGTGCATGAAAATGGTGGGCATATATATACTTATCAATATTTCATTCTTGAAAGCATATTGCTGATGCTGCTTCTTAATGTCCTTGAGTCGCCTATAAAATTATACTGTGCAAGTAACTTAAAAACAAATTCTCGTATATACTCCGTCACTAGATAGCATGAGATGAATTTGTGAGTAACTAATTTCTGAAAGTGCCAAATGCTTGTGAAGTCATGTTTTAACCAAGAATGCTAATATGTCGACCAACTTACCCTTTAATCATTGCTATATGATGTCTGCACATATGTATGAGTAGTAGAAGATGCTGTGTTCAGTTTCTCTACATAACTTTGTCTAGAATTAGGTTAGAAAATAAGTGCATAAAATATTGTTAGAAAAATCCAACAATATTTTAGAATCTTGATTTGCAGTGATGAGACAGACGTTTGCTGCATTATTTCTGGGTGGCAAAGGGCCTATGCAACATGTTAATGTAGGTAGGTCGGCCAAACAGTGTATGAATAGTGACTAAGTAGTATAATAGAGGCTATGACAAAAGAATGCATTGTCAACTTGCCGTCAGTTGAATTTAGTAACTCCGGTGCACAAAATATTATGCGTTTACGTATAGTTTGAGGAAGGGTTTCAGCCCATGAAGATGAGATGTAGTCGTTAGCTACTCGTGTTTTGTAGCTCACACAGAGATAACTATATGTGTTAACTCTTTTTTGTTAATTATAGGAGAACATTGTTCAAGTATAGCATTCGGTCATTTTTTTTTTCTTATCTACCTAAGTCTCGGTGGCTTGCTTAGTAGTCGAACTATTACTCTAGGAGTTTCTTGTTATTACATTTCTACTATCGTATTTTATTTTTTTTGTAGTGTATGTTCCATTTTTTGTGATGCTTTCTTAGGCATTGTCTTAGCTTTTCACTTTCATTGTTTTTTTTCTATCAAATTGTTATTACTTCAATCAAGGGTCTATTGAAAACAGTCTTTCTATCTTGTAGAGGTAAAGTCTGCGTAAATACTATCCTTTCTAGACTCCACCTGTAAAAATGACACTAGATATGTTATTGTTGTTGTTCTACATAACTCTGGATATTATGTTAAATAATTGAGATAGATATACACAAGCTGATTCGAATGTTGTTTATTAGCAAAGGGTCTGATGTAGGGTTTCCATCAAGTGGATATTTATTTAGCTAAGAAATGCCACTACTCACTGCCTATGCTCAGTTTTGAAATTTGCCATCTTTTTCTTTCTATCAATAGTGATGTCAGATCAATCTTTGTTTGACTGACTTCCTTTTTAAATTATTATTTTTGAATTTTGCACTCTCTTTTTTTTCCTAATACTTTTCCTTTTTCTGATTGATTTAGTGGTCAGTCATGTCTTCATTTGGTGTTAAATTAGTCATCATCATCATCACATTATATCAATGCTTAATTGTGTTTCAACTCAAACTTCCCGTAATTTCTGATTTATCGAGAAACTCAAATTTCATAAAATTGAAATAATTTTCTACTTGAAATTTAAAAAAATAAAAAAGTTTTCTCAATCATGAATTTGTAAAAGTGAAAATGTTTATTAATTTGTTATTTAAACGAATCACGTCCAAAATTAAAATTAAAATATTATCAAATTTTATTTTTTTTTAAAACGAATTAAGAAACAGGAGAGGTACTAATTTTTTTTTCATCGAATTGACAATTGCAGATTATATGCTATAAAATAGTTGACCTTTGTATTTGACTTTGTATGAAAATCATGATTAATTTTTTCTTCTAATTTTCCATTTGTTGTACACTACTCGCAGCACTCTCGACCAAGATATTTTTAAATTAAATGTTAGTTGAATTACAAACATATATAATGTAACAGCGCTATTTCAATTAGAATTGAGCTTTTTTGTATATAATACATGTGAATAAAATATATTTTACTATATTTCAAAAGGAAAATGCTGCCACTTTCGTTTTAAAAAGAACTCGCTATTCTTCACAAAAACGGATGCTAAATATAATACTCCTAATGAAATTTTCCCTTTTTTTTTTTATACGTAATATTAAAGTCAAATTCTTTTAATCATTAAGGGGTCTTTGGTTACCAGTTAGAGATATGGAGTATTAGTTATGCAGGTATTGATTATGTAGGTATTAATTATACAAATATTAGTTAGGTAGGTATTATAATACATATATTATTACTTATTGATTGTTTAATTTATTGTAAATTAATACACGTTTTTTTTTTAAATAGAAAATTATAAAGCTTGTATCCAAGATAAATTGCAACAGGCCCTTGTAGGGGGTGAGGGTGGGGGGAATCTATAGTGTGATGCGTTGCAGAAATCTATACTATGATGTGCACAAATAATAAAATGGAACAGTTCGGGTCGGGGTCGGGGGCAAACAGTTTTGGGTTTGTTTGTGTGTATGGGGTGGAGGGAATCATGAAACTAAAAGAATTTGAGTTAGGCCAGTCCTTTTTAAATAAATAAAAAATTACTCATTAATCTTGTGAATTAATATTAATATGAATGTTCGTATAATAATACACCTACCGAGACGAAATCCAAAGGTGAGTCTCGTATGGGGAATCTATTCTAGACCCACCTACCGGCCCTAAATCTATCTTACTCTTCCTTGGTCTCTTCCACGGATCGGTGGATATGAAATAGAATGATTTAGAAATAAATAATTAAGTAAACAAATTAAGGGTAAATATGTAATTTTATTATACATAGATTTCCTCATAAGTTATGTGAGTATTAGCTATGTAGAATTACAAAAATGCAACCAAACACCACATAAATCAATACATGAATAATTTTTATACATCATTTAGAGACGCACCAACCAAACATTGTATAAAATATATACATGAATAATTTTGATTCTATTTACAAACCAAACATGGTATAAAATTAATACATGAATAACCAAATTATTCATGTATTAACTTTACCCTTATCCAGTAACCAAACGTCCCCTAAGAATAGAATGATCTGATTCATTATACCACAACACTCGGTTACGATTAAATTACCTAAGAAAGTAGTCCAAACTAAACCAAAATTATCAAGACTTTGGATGGTAACTAGATTATTTTTTTTTTAAAAAAAACAATAAAAACAAGGAGGAGGGGAAAAAACATGTTCTATCCATCTCAAAAAGAATGTCCTCTTTGTCTTTTTAGTCTGTTTCAAAAAGAATGAACTCTTTCTTTTTTTGTAACATTTTAATTTCAGCTTTCCACGTGACATGTTTAAGACCATAAGATTAAAGGGCAATTTTGTAAATTTGACATAACTTTAATTTAAAACCACAAGATTCAAAAGTCTTTTTTATTTTCTTAAATTTCGTGTCAAATCAAACTAGGTCATTCTTTGTAAAACGGAGGGGTATAATTTGAAAGAAAAATATCCAAAGAAGTGGATGTAAAATCAAAGTACTCTTTTTAGCTAGTGCTAAACTTGTGGTACTATAGACTATACTATAGTAGCTATTAGGGAGAAAGAAAGAAAAAAAGTGATTGTGTATTTGTAGCAAAGATATTAATGAGGAAAGTGGCAAGGCATTAGTACATGTTTGCCCTTATAATTCATCTTACACCATATTGGAAAAAGAAACCTTATAGTCTTATATCCCTTTATAGTGAAAGTGGTTACAAAACAAAAGTAGTAGTAGTAGTATAGTGAACATTAGTATTATTAAAGGGGAATTTCAGGCCCATTGCATCAGCATAACATTAAAGTCACAATTTGTATCTAAGTGGATATTTTTTTTAACCTTTGAAAGGAATTTGCCTATGACCTAGTGGATTTCTTTGAACTTTTTCTAGTGGTTAATTACTTTTATGATTTTAGAGAATGTATATCGAAAATAATCTATTTATAAATAGGAATAAAATATGTGTGTACTTTATTCTTTTCAAACTCTTTCTATAAAATTATATTGAGTTTGTTGTTATTGGTGGTTTTAGGGGTCGTTTGGTAAGATACATAAAGAAAAAATAATGTATGCATTAATTCTATGTATTATAAAACGTACTTTATTTGTTTGGCACACTCTATTTGATATTATGTTATGGTACTTTTCAGAGCGAATATGAATTTAGTCGAGAGTTTCAATGATATCGAAAGTTGGACACCAGATGAGAAAAGAACATGCAAAACCATGATATAAGCATTGTAATTAGTTTAATGCCTAAGTTAGCATGGATAATACCATAGCTGCCCCTCAGAACCTTTTTCACGATTTTTTTATTTATATCCATGGAGGGTGCTTTTTAAAACAATATTTTAAAAAAATATACATGCAATGCATGTTATTTTTAATACAACAAATCAAATATGGTATAAGAAATAATTTCTGAATAATCAATGCAAGCTAACTAATATCAACAATATTAACGCACTATTCAATATTATTCTTGTACATTGTGTCAAACGAGCGTTTAATGAATGTTTATCTAGTGTGTTTCATGATTTTTTAAAATAACAAATACTAAAATCTAATGGATTTTTATGCAGCACATATATAAGAGAGAGAATCTAAGGTGATTGTGACTATACAATTCAGTATAGAGGGTGACATATCAGATGAAAGTTTAAGACCTGAGAGACAGAGAAAGGGCTACTATTAATAAAACCTATAAGCCATAGTAGATATAACTAGATATACTAACAATATTGTTTGGTTTTCCATTTATTATATTAAAATATTGTCCTTGCAATAACATGCTTCATTATTATTATAATTATGTGCACTTGGACCACTTGGTTGTTCAATTTGATCAAATTCTAGATTATACTATATGTTCCCCTAGTGGATTAATTATCTTGTTTTGGACATTCAAGACTAATGCTCATTATACTATGATGGTGCATTAATGGTAAACTTTAATCTTGTTTTTGGAAACAAGTAAAACCATAACAAAATAGGAAATGATATTATTATGATGATTTAATGTGTGAACAAAGTCCTGTAAAGGGAGTTAAAGAGAGAGCAATATCTTTTAACATGTCATGTTAAAAAGTATTTTTTAATATAAGACGGTCATGTGAAATTAGGTTTGAAGGGAAGAATATTATTGTGTACGATCAAAGTTTGATCATAGTAGTAATTGAAAAAAAAAAACGAAAGTTTCTTAATAATATGATACTACTTTTTTAAGACAATTGTATAAGTTATAGCTCAAAACGAATAATATGACAACATATTAAAAATTAGTTCTAAGCTCAATAATGGACGGTCCACACCACACAAAGTTTTCTTCTATTTTATTTATTGATCTCTTTTATACTCCAAACTATCATCATATCTAAATAAGAAATCAGTGCTCTAACTAATTACTAAATTTTTTCCCTAATCCACGATCTCCGCATCTTCGATAGTGTTAGGGCCAGAAGAGTATGGGAAGGACAGGAAGTAAGTCAGAGACATTAAAACAGCTGGATGAAGTGACGAAAGTCCTTAAAAGCAGAAAATAATTGACATATATCCATCATATAATAAATCCATAAAATACTTCTTTGTTTCTCTGGCCAATAATAATACTAACTCACTTTGGGATCTTCCTTAGATTTTCTTTGGATTTTATGTTTTATGTTTTTCTTCACTTATCACGTGATTACGTTTCCTCATTTATTTCTCTTCTATCTATTATTACTACTCCTATAATATATAATATAGACTATATGAATGAAAAGAAAGAAAAAAAAACTATACATTATACTTACGTGTTGAAAGTTATGTGTACAGAACTAGCTGGCTTTTTAGCTGCTGGCTCTATGACTTTCTAGTTTCTATATAGACTAGATTCATAGTATATAATTATCTCTTCATTACGACTTTGTATTTTTTTTAAATTTTGACAACAATGTTCTTATTTTTTTGAAAAAATATAATTAATTTCATCCCGAAAAAAAATCAACAATATTCTCACTTACTTTCATAATTTAAACTTTCAACCTACTGATTGACGGTGGAGGTGTGCATTGATTTGAGCAAGCTTCACTTATCACAAAAAGGGTTTAAATGTTATTTTCGTTGTCTCAATTTATGTGGCACCGTTTATATTTTGAGAATCAAATAATATAGTTTTTGAATGTGAATTTGAGCATGATTTTTTTTTTTAGAAAACGGAAATAAGATTTACACAATTGAAAACTATGTTAAAAGAACTATAAGTTATAATAATTGATAATTCAAGATATTTAGAGTATATAAAAGAAATACAATCAAAGAAAGAAAGACTTATATGATTATCAAAATACGAAAAAAAGTCGTCAAGTATCAACTAAATACTAACAATGTTTGCACACGAATGACTAGGCTTCTAATAAGGTCTAGTTACAAGCAGAATATAAAAAATTCAGAAAATTTGGTGAAATGATTATGAGACTAAGATGAATTGAAGCTAATCTAACATTTGAACAACAAAACTCATGGCAAATGATCTCAAAAAATTGATAAGGTAAAATTTGATTTAGATTTTACTTATATTAAGATAAACTAAAGATATCTGATTTATCGATTAAATTGATTTGACTTATATTAAGATAGCTACATAAATTCTATAGCATGGTCATTGGTGTAATTAAGTTATGCCATATAGTTTAATTAGCTTATTTTTTCGGGTGGTGAATATAATAAATTCCACATAACTTGGATGAAAGTTTAATTTCAATTCTACGAAATTTCTTTTCCTTCATATATTTTTATTTTGCCTGCTATTTATGATTCTGACCCCACAAAAATAAGTGAAACAGCTAACATCTTACAAGAACTTTCATATTATGATTATTAATGATCCACTTATGAAGGGGAAGGTGGTCAAATTATTTTCCTCCAAATTTCTTGGAATTAAATTAAATATGTCATTCTCAACAAGAGGGGTGAACCAAATTGAATCTCATATAGCAAGGGGAAAATAAACTAATGACTACTTAGGTGATGTTGATTTGGCAGATTAATAAAATTGGGGGTCTCAAATCAATTTTAACAGAAAATCTTATTTTTGTGCTCAATAATTCTTAAAACAATAAATCTATAAATTTATAATTAGCAAACATCTCTTAATTAGAGGTATTGAGATCAAACCTAAAAAAAAATAAAAAATCTTGCTGAAGAGTATTTTTTTTTAATCATTGATACAATCAATACAAATATTGAATATTGATCAATAACCCACCCCACCCCCCTTACCCTAATTTTTAGTGAATCTACCTACCTACACCTCTTGGAACTAAATTTACCATATATTCTCAACAAGAGGTATAAACCAAATTAAGGGCCCGTTTGGTCATGCGATATGGTATCATGATATGGAATTATGAGATGAAATTGAAGGTTTGTTTGGACATGCGATATGAAATTTTTGTGTTGTATATTTTCTCATAAACATAAAAATCTCATAAGTTGTAAAACTATTAAAATAGCCCTAATTGTTTATTCAATCTTATCAAATAAACAAAAATTATAAAATCGCATAATAAATTATTACAAAGTTATTTGTTCTTCAGTTAAATAATTGTTTCATCTAACTTTAATTTAATTAAAAAAATTGAACATAAATTATACTTGATATGCTCATATATCTCAACTACTCTTACAAATAACCTATAAAGTAGAAAAAAAACATACATTAGTGAGTAAATATTAACTTAGAAGATAAATGCACTAAGATAAAAATTAACAAACATCACTAACTTCTAACTATTTACAAGAAAAATCAATAGTTAAATATTATTGAATAACGAAATTTTAAAAAGTTACCACAAGTTTGAGTCAAAAACACTTCTAATAAAATTTAATCAAAAAAATTATAACTAGTCCACTTGACTAAATATTAATAACTAATTGATCAAATTTTCCCAAGTCCTCAATCAATTGGACTTGATATCCTTCAGTTATGTGAACGAACATTTTGCAAATACTAAGATTAAAAAAGTGCGGCACCGCCAATGAAAATTGTCTTTTATCAATATTATGCTTAGTCATAAGATTAAGACCTTTTTTTTTATTATGAAAAATCAAAAAAGTATTACTCCCTTCGTTCTCATTTATATTCACCAAATGAAATTCTACTTTATCATTTATATTCATCAAATTTAAAGTGATAATAAATTTTATATTGGTGAGAATAATAAATTTTAAAAAGTAATGATGTGATTATAAATTTTATTTACATATGAAACAAATGGTTAGTAGATATAAATGTGGGGATGTTTTAACAAAATATAAACTCATGGATCAATTATTGTATTAAAATATCTCTAATCATGATATGGAATCACACATGGTGATTCCATATCATAGTTTTTGGAGAATATGGTATCACCTCTCATGATATGGAATCAGCATAAAATCGCATGTCCAACGCTTATTCCATCTCACGACATCATATCGTGATATGGTATCGCATGGCCAAACGCCTACTAAATCTCCCTTTTCTCTCGACCCAATAACAAAGGAAGATTTGATCCCTTGCAAGCATTAAAAAGAGAGATAACTAACTATCAAGTATGATAAGATGAAAACGATTTTTTTTATTTCATTTAAAGGCCTCGAATCAGAAAAATCAAATATTTTATGAGGAACAGTGTTTTACCTTTGCAGAATATCTATTTAGCGTAAATTCAAATTAATCTATATTTCGATTATGAAATGATAAAATAAAAAAGATAGAAAAGACCACACTAATAATGATTTCATGGCAGGGAAAATCTATTACTGTTGTATGGTGGAATGACTCATCATTACCATATAATCAAACAAATGAATCCACACGCACAAATCCCTTCAATCTTAGTACTTCCCTCCCCAAAAAAAAATTTAAAAAAAAATAAAAAATCTTCACTCATCATTTTATTTTTTCTCTTTATAAGATTCAAACCAAATGATTTACATTTGGAAAATCTGTCTCCACGAAGACCTATATACATGCAATTTTTAGCATGCAAATATAATTTCTACCACTTTCATCACTATAAAGAAAACATCCTCCATTACTACTTGTTCTTAATTTTCATAAAGTTAAAATAATAAGTGCTCCTACGCCCAACCACTTATATCTTTCTTTTTTTAACTCATAATTACCCACGACCACTAAAAGTATATAATTTCTTCTAGTTTTATTACCACACAATTATAACATTTTTGAAGTGATCGTGCATATAGCTTAACAACATACTTAGTAACTAAGCAAGTTCGGTTATTAAGTTTCTCGTTTATATCCTCCTTCGAATTCTTCTCGATAGAGAGATTCATTTATCGTGAAATTTTCGCGTTTTAAAATAATTATTTAGTAAATATCTTTTTCTTTTTAAAAAAATAATTTATCTTACATTTTATGGATATCTTAGATGATGGTTTAACGATTATTTTGAGTAAACTGGAAATTTATGATAAAACGTTAGATTATGGTTTAAGATTTTGTAAGTTATTTCGACATTAAATGATAATATGATATTTTACTTGTAAGATTAATAAATTCATGAATAATTACTAGACTCGAAACTGACGTTGCACGGAATGATAATGTTTGCAAAGGTTATATATATTTGTACAACTTCAAAGTAAGAGGGGAAATATTTAAATGATGACCTAATTAAAAACAAACATTTGCATAAATCGACTTCATTTATCATTCGTAGGTACACATTACATATCATGTTACTCTATTCATCAACGATAGCGACTTCAGAATTTTCAACTATTTTATTAGCTACTAAGTACTAGGTCACACCCTTGATCGATAATTAAATAGGTTAATGACACTAATTACACTCATGTCATGTCATGTACTTGGTAAACTATTGTTTAACTATATAAAAAAGGGAGAAAATTATGTTAAAAGAGGATGAGAAATCAATGTAGTAGCTAGGGTATAATTAAGGTGATAACATTATAAAACAATTAATTTTTTCTTTAATAATAATTGTTTCGTTTCTGTTGGAAAGAAGAGAGAAAAAAACAAAATTGTAAACTATTGATTAGATCCCGTGAATAAAAATAAATGAAACAAAAGGACAGCACACAAACAATAAAGAATAATTAAAGATGGTGTATTAATCTTAGCTTTTTTAAAGTGGAAAAAACATTCTGCAGTGATTTATATCCAAAAGAAGACTTTCGTCTTTGATTAACATGTGGAACAACAGCAAATTTCTAATATAAATGACTTGATTATATATAAATTAATAGATTGTGAGTTTAATAAATAAACTATTAGAGAAAAAGCAAAGAAATTAATTTCTTTTTGAGGGGGGGCCTTTACTAATCATTCTTGGAATATTTCAAGAAAATTTAGACCCACTTCTACTTTATGTCTGGCAGCAGGTGTTGACTAAGCACTTATGTTTTTTCTTAGAAAAAGCAACGATTATAAATCAAAGGCAAAATAAATAAAATAAAATACTAATAACAAAAAACTTCACGTAATCTGGTAAAGCATGCCTTACATATGCTAAAGGAAAACATAGAAAAAATTAGAAAGAAAATAAAAAGATAGTATAAAAAGATTCTTATTATAAACACATTTTAAATTAGTATACCATATAGAAACCTCAACAATTTAGTTGCTAATCATATCATATTCGGAAAGTTTTCCAAATTATCATAATCCCCATTTTTTTAGAATTTATGGATACAGTACAGAGCAAACGATACATAAGTTATATATCAGATACATAACTATAAACCAGATTCATACTGATTTATGTTTTAAATAATTGAGGTAATGTATCAACAATAACATTTGTATTAGATACATTATACACAAATAAAATTATAATTTAATAGAGTAGAGGTGAAGTGATGAGATATCCGAATGTTAAGGGAGGGGGGAAGAAAAAGAGATTTTTATAATAAATTGAAATGGTAGTATTTTTTTCTTAGAGATTATTTTATCTTAAGTCACACTGTCACAATAAGTTATTTCGAAAAATTGTCTAATTAAGCTCTTTTAACTGGTAAGTATGTTAGTCAATAAAATGGTTGATGCTAATGATAAAGTTAAATTTTGAGCATGCTATTTTTTTGTTGTACTGATTATTCATACGTGTGAATAATGAGATTTCACACGAAAAAAGAGCAGTGGAATACTTTAATTTTATGACAGTGGGGGAAGAAAGAAAAATCCAATATTGTATTCCTGAATTATACCAGAATGTTTTTGGCATAAGGTTGTTATAAGTCTTAAATGCTAATAATATATATATATCCTATTCTTTTGTTATTTCCTTTATAATGTCGGTAACATTCTCTTTTTTTTTTTTTAAATAATTATTAATACTAATACTGTTATTTATATTATTCACAAACAAAATAAAATAAAAATAATTAATAAAGAAAAGTTCCTATAGACAAGTATCTAGTATTGACAATTAAGTAATTGTTGCTCAGAATTTATGTATGAACTGAAGGTCGTTATTGAATTCATAACCTTCCAATAATAAATCTACCAGAATAAATGTCGATATATAGATATTTTTTAAGTGATACTGCTAAAAAGTGTATTAAAGCAAAAATAAGTAAAATGATATGGTGATAAAATATGTATAGTGCCATTAGATAGCTATTTAGCACAAACACATAATATGATAACATTAGAGAATACAAAGAATTATTTAATCCTATCAACTAAATACTGCCCTACATTATTTATGTAACTATTACTATTATTTCTTATCCTGTCAATCAAATATTATATCAGATTATACAAGATATATTGGATTAATGGTTTTAATAAGTTAGTTTACATGACTTGTAATGCCATCAAAGGTACGGTAGAATGAATATGGTCATTCTATCTTTAACCACATATTTCAGATTAGAATTCAATTTTCGTTTATAAAACACTTATTAATTTTAATGAATTTTACGTAATACAAACTTAAATTAATTGAATCTATTATCCTAAAACAAACTCGCAAGTAGGAAAGAAACGACAAAATATAACTATATAAGGGGCTTCTCGGCTTCGAATAATTTTCACTTTTTTGGATTTTTTTTGGGAATGTAGAATTGTTATAATTCTTTACAAAATCAAAGAATGTAAAATGAAATTCACAATTTTTCACTTAAAAATAATTTCAATTTCTATTCTTTGTTTTTTTTTTTTTTTTGATTTTTTAAAAGTGGGGGTTGAGAATTATAATAAAGTGACAGTTCAGATAGTCAATCAACTAATCAATTAAGAATACCTCGTATTCATATTCAAACATAACATCTACATATAACTATCATTTCCAACTTGAAAACAAATATTACTACTACACTATTTTTCTCCAAATCTTACATTTTCTATGTCCAAACGCTCAAAAATAAGGAGGGAAGTTGAGTTTTTGAAAATGGTTAGCATCTTTGATCTGAAAATAAATAAATTGCAGAATGAATGTAGGTGATGGGGTGGTGGGTGGGTTGTGAGGGGTGGGGGGGAGAAAGGTGTTGTACTGTATGAAGTGACTGGATGGGCAGGATGTCCTGCCCTTTGCCCCCCTCATATCAAATCTATCCAAAAACCCTCTCTGCCTTATGCTACTACTCCTACTGTTTAACATTTTCTTTTTCTTCCTTTTTTAAAAAAAATTTTCCCTTAAATTTTCTGTACAATTTTTTTTTCTTTTGATTACTGATATTTTATCTCTGTCCACTCTACAACCCCATTGGTTCTTTATTTCCCACTAGATTGAAGTGTCCCTCAACCCCGCCCCCCTCCACTTCTACTCCATTCTTTAATCTTGCCTTTTACTAGAATAAAAATAAACAAAAAGCCAAATATAACCTTTGCTCATGTTATTTTCTTCATTTATGGTTTAAATAAATACTTGGTGTTTCCATTAAGTTTGAGAAAAAACATACTTACAACTTAGGGAGTTGGGCATTTGGGCATTTTTTTCCTCTTTCTTTTGTCTTGGGTATATCTAAGCTTCTTTAAGAAAAAAAAGATTAATTTTTTTTGAAAAAAAAGAGCATATAGTATATGTGTAGTGAGATAGAATATCTATTTTACACAGATCCCTATGGCTATTTGGAATGCTGGGGTGCTATCCAACATTGCTTGCTGAAACTCATTCTCTTTGTTTAGTTTAAAAGGTCCAGTTTTTGTTCCTTTTTTAAGATTAAGGCGAATGAGAAACTTCAAAAAAGAGAGATTTGGGCTTTTTTCTTCACCTAGATTGAAGTGAAGTGAAGATTTCTTTTTCTTTTTTGCTTGTGTGATTGAGCATAAATATTTTCTTGGGGTTCTTAAGTTGTTGATGTGAATCTTGAAATTTTAAAGGTAAAAAAAACCCTTTCTTGTTTTGAAATGATTATTCTTAGTTCTCTCAATGATTGTGAACTGTCTTGAACTACAGAAAAGAAGAGAACTTTTTGCAACTTGCAAGAACCTCAACAACTGAATGAAGATGAAGTCTATGAATGATGATAGCAGAAGTAACAACAATAATAGTAGTAGTAATAATAATAATCATAACAGTGCAGCTGCTAATAGTAACTGGTTGGGTTTTTCTCTCTCACCCCACATGAAAATGGAGGTTACTAATTCTTCTGAAACTCAACATCTACATCAATTTGCTCAAAGTTTCTATCTTTCATCATCTTCTCCTCCTCCTCCATTGAATGTATCAACAACCTCTGCTCTCTGTTATGAAAATAACCCTTTTCATTCTTCCTTATCTGTGATGCCTTTAAAATCTGATGGTTCTCTTTGCATAATGGAAGCTCTATCAAGATCTCATGCTGATGGTTAGTTGAAGTTAACTTAATTTGTTTATAAAGTTTTTATCTTTTTCATTTTTCTAGTAACCCCTTTGACTAATCTTTGTTTTTTAAAGCTATGGTGCAAAGTTCTTCACCTAAGCTTGAGGACTTTTTAGGTGGTGCAAGTATGGGGAATAGTCAATATGGAAGTCATGATAGGGAGGCTATGGCTTTAAGCTTAGATAGTTTGTATTATCATCAAAATGAAGAAGAGATTCAAGTTCATAGTCATCATCCTTACTATTCTCCCATGCATTGTCATGGCATGTATCACCAAGAATCACTATTGGAAGAAACAAAACCAACTCAAATTTCAAACTGTGATGCTCAAATGACTGGAAATGAGCTGAAAAGTTGGGGACACTATGCTGAACAACATGCTATTGACCAACACATAAATGCCACCTGCAGCATGGTTGCTGCTGCTGCTGCTGCAGCAGCTGCTGCTGGTGGTACTTCTGGTTGTAATGATTTGCAGTCTTTAAGCTTGTCTATGAATCCTGGTTCTCAGTCCAGCTGTGTCACTCCAAGACAAATTTCTCCTACTGGACTGGAATGTGTAGCTGTAGAATCAAAGAAGAGGGCTTCTGGTAAAGTTGCTCAAAAACAACCTGTCCACAGGAAATCCATTGACACATTTGGTCAGAGAACTTCTCAGTATAGAGGTGTCACTAGGTCAGTACTCCATTTATTTTAATATTTTGGTTTGTGGGGTTTACTATTTCTCATGTTTTTGAGGGGTATACAAGGTGTTTGTCATTTTCTTGTTATTCAAATGTGAATATTGGTTGCTTCCAATTGGAAAGACTTGCCTTTTTCTTGATTTCTTGATCTTTATATTTACTTTACTGTAAGTTTTTCAAATGACATTGTGTTAATATGATTTCAACCAGACATAGGTGGACAGGTAGGTATGAGGCACATTTATGGGATAATAGTTGCAAGAAGGAAGGGCAGACCAGGAAAGGGAGACAAGGTTAGCTAATATATGAATCTTTTAATCAATCAACACTAATTTGTTTGGTTATATTTTGCTCTTTGACTGCCTATTCTTATGGCCCCATTCTGTTCATAGTCTGACTAAATTTATGAATTTTTGTCATGTATCTGCTTGTTGTGGGGATATGCTAATCTAATCAACTCCACCTTATTTCAGTTTATCTTGGTAAGTAACATTGTCAACATCAAAATTTCAAGAAACATGCTTTTATACTCTTCACTTAGCACTAAACTAAAAAAATAATGTGGAATATAGGTGGCTATGATATGGAAGAAAAAGCTGCAAGAGCATATGATCAAGCTGCACTAAAATATTGGGGTCCTTCAACTCACATCAATTTCCCAGTAAGTTTTGTTAATTAGTACTCAATTCTTGTTACTACAATATCTAATGCCTTTAACTAACAGAAACAACCATTTTCTTTGCTCCTTTTTATAGTTGGAAAATTATCAGAAAGAGCTTGATGACATGAAGAATATGACCAGGCAAGAATATGTTGCACATTTAAGAAGGTGAGTTTTGTTATTACTCATAATTAGTCTTATATTCTTGTGTTTTTATTATTAGTTTGTGTTGAATACTTTTGTCTTCTTGTCATTGTCATTATACAGGAAAAGTAGTGGATTCTCAAGAGGTGCTTCTATTTACAGAGGAGTGACAAGGTATACTTCAAATTTCATATGAATAAATATTGTCTTAAACAACATATTCAGTGTACGCAAAACTTATCCCTACCTTGTGCGTTAGTACTAATCATTCTTTTATAACAGGCACCATCAACATGGAAGATGGCAAGCTAGAATTGGAAGAGTTGCTGGGAACAAAGATCTTTATCTTGGCACTTTTAGTAAATTCTTGCAAACTCTTTTACATTGATTTAGTCTTTTAAACTTTTAGTATTATTTATATAATTTCATTATAAATAACTAGTAGTAATAAGAGTGTCTTTTCTTTTTGGTACCATATAGTATCTTTTTTAGCCACTACTAGTAATGCTTGTCAAAGGCTGACTATATACTGGGTGGGACTGAAAAACTTTTCCAAAAGCTGTTTTCTTCCTTGTGATCACATAATAAAGAGAAAGAAAAGTTCTTTATCATCAATTTGTATGGTTCACTAAAACTGTCAATTTTGATGTTCATAGGCACACAAGAAGAAGCAGCAGAGGCTTATGATGTTGCTGCAATCAAATTCAGGGGTGTAAATGCTGTGACAAACTTTGACATATCGCGATACGACGTTGAAAAGATCATGGCTAGTAATACTCTGCCTGCTGGTGAATTAGCTAGGAGAACTAAAGAAAGAGAGCCAATTGAATACAACAACAATAACATAGAAGGTGTTGGTGGTCACAAGAATGAGGAATGTGTTGACAACAACAACAATGGGAATATCACAGATTGGAAAATGGTGTTATATCAAACATCTAATCCTTCATTAGGATTGAATTATCGCAACCCTACATCATTCTCCATGGCATTACAAGATTTGATTGGCATTGATTCGATGACTAATTCAAATAACCATCATGCCACAATTCTTGATCATGAACAAAACAAGATTGGTAACCACTTTTCAAATGCTTCATCTTTGGTAACTAGTCTTGGTAGTTCAAGAGAACCAAGTCCTGATAAAAGTGCTACTGCTGCCTCATTAGTCTTTGCTAAGCCTACAAAATTCGCCGTCCCAACGGCAACTAGTGTCAATGCTTGTATTCCCTCAGCTCAATTAAGGCCTATTCCAGTCTCCATGGCTCACCTACCAGTCTTTGCAGCTTTGAATGATGCATGAAAAATTGCTTTTTTTGGTTACATGTTGTAACTTGTGTTTCTTTTTTTTTTGTATGAACAAGAAAAAGAAATTGGTAGTGGTTGGTTGAAAAAAGGAAAAAGAAAACAAAGGAAGTTGTCGGATTTTAGCTAGTATTTTTATATATTTTTTTCCTAATTTTGAATGTAAGTGGATGACTTTAGGGTACTAATGGACAGACTAGGTGGAGGGGCCAAGTTACCTGTCTATGGAAACTTTTTCAAACTCAAAAAAATGAAGGTAATTAGTAGTACGTGTTACTCTTAGTTTAGTTTTGTACCTGCATTGACGTTCAACTAATATGAGTAACTTCGTTTTCTCTAATACGAGTTGTACTTATTAGTCCATCACTATTAAGTTTTATGTTGTTAAGGAAGGTCTAATCTCATGGTGAAATTTAAAGTAGTAAAATGAGATAATTCAAGATGACCCCATTTTATTATTGAATCTACTTTTATCTTTCCTTTGTGGATTCTTTGATCAAGTACAAAAAACTAATTACTCAATGTTTGTTTTCACAATAATACAAATGCAAAAGAATAAAGAAAAGGTATATCCTTTGACCAAATTATGGCATTCTCATATTGATAACACCATCATTCCTATATCTTTTTCTTTTTATTCTTTTTGAGCTAAAGGCAACAAACATTCCCTCTCATATTTCAGAAAGTGTTGGAAAGAGGGAGATTCTTGGATTGAATTTTTTTATTTTAAGGATTTATAAGTCATAATTAGTTACAACTTTGTCTCCTTTTATATGAGCCATATAGCTTAGTTTAAAAAAAAAATCACTTTAGCTTTTTCATAGTGTGGTACCTAAAAGCAAATTCATGTCTTGATGAGTTGATGTGGCACTAATTAAACCTATTGATTTTTTAATAATTGATCTTTGTTAATTATTTTTTCTCACACGTGTGAATGTGCCTTTTTGAGCAAAAATTACCATTGAGAAAGTTTGAGTAATATTAGTAAATTTTGTATTATTAGAGACAAAGAGGAAATGATGCCATGAAAGCAGGAATATGTACCAAATAAAGTTAATTTTTGCTTCTTGTTTAAAATTTCATTCGTTTCCAAACAAGTAGTGTTTTTAGCTTTGACACGCTACATACTCATTTCTACAATTGAAGTGTGTTTTACTAATTACTAATTTACCCTTAATTACATGTTTTAAAGAAATAAGTGATTTTTTAATGATGCTCCCTTTATTACTACTTACTTGTCTATTTTTTATTAGAAAATCTAAAATAGTGACACATAAATAGAAACAGATGGTATATTAAAACTAATGTAAATTTGATGAACATCATTGATTTCATCATTAATTATGAGTTAAAAGAGGGAATTAATGGTTAGTTGATTCATAGTAAGTGCATGTTTGAGTAATTAATGTGATACTATATGTTTCAAAATTAGGACAATGTTAGATACTGCATGGAGAGTACAAAAATGGTCCAAAAGTTAAAGAGTGGACCCAAAATGAAATGAGAATTGACAAGGTGGGTATAGTGTACTGATCTTCATAATCATGATGTTATTGTTCTATCCTTATCAATAACTTCATTAGCTGGCCATAATTGCGCATAAACTTTTTAAGTAGGGTATTAATTAAGTGCCTACAAGAACTAATTTATAAATCAACACTTTGTGGTTTATACAGTAAGAAACTTAATATATACTACTCTCTATGTTTCAATTTATTTGATAGAAAATTTTAAAAAATAAACAAGACTTGTGAATCTTGTAATCTTAAACTAAAGATATACCGTATATGTCAAGATAATGAATAATAAAATAAAGATTTTCCTATAAGGGAGAAGTTTTAAAAGCAAATTAAAAAGGAAAGTAACAAAAACAAATTTAAACAGAAGGAAAATATTTGTTTTAAAGGTCATTTGAGCAAAATCTTGAAGCAACAATGAGGTTATCTCCCTATTATCTATAGGTTATAAGATCGAGTCGTGAAATTAGGCATCGATTATGTAAGGAGCAACATACTATCTATATTATATTACATCATTTGAAGGAGGGTGTAACTTTTCTTTGAACCGAATCTGTCGTGTGATACTTCATGCATCAGATTGTCCTTTTTAGATAATACTTAAATTTTAATTATTAAGAAACATTTATTTGTAACTAATTTAAATCTATGAAAGAATAGGTTATATTAAACTACTTCCATAAACTATATAGTTTATTTATATTTAAAATCCATCCAAAATTAAAAATGGAAAAAAAGATATAGAAGTGGGTGAAGAGGAAAATATGAAGAGAGTACATAATAATTGAATGGTCAATGAATAAAAAAAGGCATATAATAAGGAGGGAATATGTATAATTGATTAATTTTCTTGTTGAAAGGTCATTGTAATGGTCAAAAGGATTGAATTTTTTTGTGGAAAAAATGGGAAAGTAAATTTGGATACTTCTAAATTCTATATATAATAACCAAAAGCTAATATACTAAAAATAATGTGATTTGAAGTTTGTCACCTTTTGGTTTATAGTCAAAAACAATGATTACTTAATCGGTTGTGGACAGCTATGTAGTATAATTAATTAAAGCTAAACCACTATCACTGTGTATTATGTAAGACAGCGGTTAATCAGCTAATCAACTATTTTTTCCCTCCATGCAATGTTTACTTCAAAAGTTACTACAATAATATCCTTAGAAAGTCACGTAATTTTGTTTTATAATTCAAAAAACATTTAAATTAGTGTAGTACTTTTATCTGATGAGAGATCGATAAAAATATATAACTTTTTTAATGAAATTTTGTAAGAAACATTATCGACAAGCCAATTTCAATATATGTTTTTAATATATATAAATACTAGATGGTTATTTTTGTTTAGGCTGACAATGTAAAATTATTATTTCACAAAGAGGTCACGTAAAGTAATATACATAAAACAAATTCATTAAGTGTGAGATTTGGCAACATAAAAAAGTCAAGCTATAATATGTCTTTTTCTTTTAAATAATTGTTAATGTCCGCATCACTTTAACACTTCAATTAATTTCACAGATATCTATCATCTCTTACCAACAATAAGTATCAGATAACTCTATCCACTAAACCTATACCAAATGGAAAAAAAAACCACATAATATTTTTATCTCTACAGCGATTTGAGCCTTTGGGTGCAAAGTGTAAAAAAATCATTTATTAGTATATATAATTTAAATCCTATAGTTTTAATTGGGATTACCAGAAATTGTACTTCTATCCAATTTTTTATAAGTTAAATCCTATAGATTTAATTCAGATTGCCATAAACTGGTCTTCTATCCAATTTTTGAAAATAAAGTTAAACAAATTATAAGGGTAAGATAAATTAATTAATGGATATATAGTACAAGAAAATGACCTTACATCCAAAATTATTCAAAACTCAAACATTAGTCCATAAACAAAAATGTATGCGGCAAAGCGGACCACAAAATCAATTTATTTCATTTGAGGACCACGTAAAACTGAATAAAGCAAGTGAAAGTCCAGTAGTAGTAATTTATTATTATACATAACTTTACAACCATATCTTATACATGCTCAAAGATTTAAGAAGATTTTCTTTCAAAATATTTTATTTTAAAAAAAAAAATCATAAGAAAAAACAAAGAAAAAAACGAAACCGTACAATATGGCAGCTGGTAAAGCATGGGACAATTCTACTATACAAAATATGTTGATTCGTTTTCGAAGAGTTAATAACACTAAGTAGATATTCAGAAAAGGACTATGATATGATGAGGCTAAAATATATAATATATATATAATGTTCCCTCTAGAGGGGCCTTGTTTCCTACCATGAAACTGTTTTTTTATTTTAAAAAAAATAATATTATGTAAATATATTGTTGAATTTTGTTGCAAGAAAAAAAAAATGGTCCCTCTTTATTTTATTTATTTGGTAGTACGTAAGTCCCCATTTCCACGTGAAAATTGGCAGAACAAAAACTCTTAAATTTGGATGTGTGACATTATTGTTTCTATGCCAAACTAAGAAGGCTTTTACATTATTGGTAAGTTTACTAGATTGCTTTTTGGCTAGGTTAAAAGTTAAACCCTAGGTGAAAAAAACAAATGTAAATCTATGGTTCAGGTACTTTTCTAGTCCCTTTTTATTGGTAGAATAGAATAAAGTTGGAGTAGAAAATAAAATTTATTCTATATTTTGTATAGTAATTATAAATTCAGAATAATTTTAGAAGTGGTTTGGGAAGGTTCACATTAGAGTTTGACTATAATTCAAATTTGCGCCTCCGCACAAGGTCTATTTAAGGGAAGCGTTTCCTATTAAAGATTTTTTTTTTCATAGTCAGAACTCGAAATCGAGACCGCTAATTAAAAAGGAGCAACTTCATCCATTGCAACCTAAATAATGACTCAATAAACAAATTAATATTTTCTGAATTTAGTAATTCACGATTTAATAAAGAAATTGTATATACATGGTTGGACATGGCTTTTTAGTATATACATGGTTAACACAAATCAACTCACCGTACTTTTGAAGATATGAATATATATGTATTTCACAACGAAAATATTATATTCAATTGGACCCTAAAATTCCATCGCTACTGTCCCCCAGTTCAATATATGATTTGGCAAACAAAATTAGTTTAATTTTTTTTTTGTCGTTCACATAAACAAAAGATCATTTATTAGTGTTCCAACTAGTGGAGTACTAATTAGTGAGACTTTTATGGAGAAATATAAATGAAAGTATAAGAGACAAAATAGAAACTTGTAAATATTCGTTCATTTATAATCAAAGTTTTAGAGATCGAATTTAAAAATTAAAAGATTAGGTGGAAGCCAACCTATATGCAAGAGGATGTCAATGCTAACCATGCATACCCTTCTCAATTAACTCTACTCATGTTTAGCACCTCACTAAGATAATTTTACTAGATCGATTTTCACCACTAAGTGAATTATTAAACTTCTTATAATTTCCAACCACACCCTTAATTAGCTCAACTGATCACGCGTAACATCTCACTAAGGTAACTTTACTAGATCGATGTTATTCATTTACAACTAAGTGCATTATAACGCTCTTTCTAATTTTCAAAAATGAAACTGAATTTACATAAATCAAACTTCAAAATAAGTATCAAACACTAGGCGGAGAACCAAAAAAATAGTTAGATTTATACTTATAGGCACACGATGGTGAAAAGAGTAATTGTGAGCAGTGGCGTCGAAAAATTACGTTGTATATATATACATGTCAAAATCTAATTTAAAAGATATATAGTTAAAGCTAGTCACTCTTGACAAAAGTTATGTCTTTGGTGCAGTGGAAATAGATGTCCATTTGAATGAAGGAGTTTCAGGTTCAAACTCCAAATAATATAATATTTTTTTGTTTTATTTTGACAATCACACACCATTTTTTTGGACACTCTTAATAAAATTTTTGACTCCGCCACTGATTGTGAGTACTTTAGACAAAGGGAAAGATAGAAGAAAAATGATCATTAAAGAGTGAGAAGTAAAGAGATAGCTACAATTGGGGAGGTATGTCCTGTCTCCAAAACAAAAGGCCGTAAATATGAACCCCTTATTCTCCAATTCACCATTTATGAATGCACAGTGTTAGATCAGTTTCTTCAATTTTTTTCACCAGTACTCAGGTCCCCCCCTCCTTGTGTGATCAATGCTAATTATTTACATAATGATGTGTTTTCGTAAATTCAAAATTTAAAATTTATGAATTTTGTAACAATCTTAAGTTAGCTTACTATAATAGGTAACTAATTTTATGGTCAAATATATATTTAAATATGTATAAGGGAATTTTCGGGTGGGCGTATAAAAGTAACTTATAAGTCATAAGTAGATGATATTCTACTTTTAATTTTTGACTTATTTTAAAACTTTTTTGGCCTAAAAATGGGTGCTTAAAAGCATTTTATAACTTTTCTAAATACTTCCTACTTAAAAGTCAAAAACATCTAAAAATAAATATAAGGACATTAAAACTGTGTACAAATTACTTTCTCTAGACTTCACTTTTGAGCTATACTAGTTATTTTGTTATTATTATTGTATATAATGTGCGCATAAACGAGTGATTTATAAATATAACCTTAGAGGGGGATGGTTTGAAATTTTTATCCAGCTTGCTTCATGGGCGTACCTTCAAGTTTTACATGTTTACATTATAATGCAAATGGAAGTTAGAAATTCAAGATCTATCCATTATCAATATAATTTCTATAAAATCTACTGAAAGCCCGTAAATGATACTCTAAATTTGCCTTTACATTTAGGCTTTTCGCAGTCACGACGTAGACACATGTAGTGGCATATAGATAATAGCAAGTCGAACATGCATCATTATCAAAATTTATATACTATTATATAAAAATATTATATGCAAATATGCAATATATAAAATAAAAAGTAATTTTCATATGTATATACTAAATGTTAAACATCCTTAATAAAATTTTTGACTTGATTCGAATCTTAAAGGACTGAGGTAATTGTTCTCAACATTAGACAAATAGCATAGCGCAACGAAAACGAACAAATTAAATAACCTATTTACTACCCACTGAAAAATAAGGCAGAGTTATCAAGCAACAATAATGACTCAATGAGTACATGTTTTTATTGGTCCATTGTCCACTACAGGGTGTGTTTGGTACGAACGGAAATGTTTTTTCTTAAAAAATAAGTGCATCTATTTTTTATTTTTTATTTTTTATGTTTAATGTGTATATAAAAAATATTATTTTAAATTTATTTATATATAATTTAGACAAGGGATTGGATTGTGAGTGGGTGGGGAGGGGGTGTGGGTTATGAGGACAATGATAGAGATAAAATGAGTTGGATGGTAAGGACAATACAATCAATGTTGAATATTATTTGTAAAACTGTTTTTCCTACTTTTATTAAGAAAGTCAATTTTTTTAAAATAACTTAATTTTGCTGGAGAAAATATTTTGAAAAATTTGACCTATCAAATATGAGAAAATCAAAAAATAAAATTCTTTCTGTTGGACCATACCAAACACCCCCTAGTATAATATGTAATAACATCTACCAAATACTTAACCATAAATCTTAAAATTAGTAGTAGTAAACTATAGATATTTTCAGCAAAAAAAAAACGTAGATAAATAAACGATCAAAAATAGTTTTTTTTCCCACATAAATTAAAGGTCCACTAAAGGTGCATTCCCAATGCAAATTGTCTGAGTATGGGTAGCTAAATTCAAACATTAGGTAATTGGTATCTTTGTGACAAAAAAGAAAAAAGCACCATTTATATGATATTTTTGCAGACTCATGGTACACTACCTCTGCATAGTAATTAATTTGTAATATAGTACCATTTTGATTTTTGCGGGGTACCATACACTAATCGTACTCCTTATTTCGTTACAGCCATGTAACAAAATAATATCTGTGAGGAATTACCCTCACGTTGTTTCAGACCTATGATAAGATCAATTTGTTTTGTGCCGCATTTATTTTTTCTTTTAAAATATTAATTATGCCAAAAATTTAATAATAATCAAGAAAATAATCATTGGGTGGGGGTGGGGGGATACTACTCTTTTGAAATTTTTAGTAAACATGAAGAGTTGTAGCATTATCATGTATGGGTAGATTAGTACATTGGAAAATAGTACTCTTCCATCTTTATTGAAGTGGCACATTTAAAATTTAGAGATTCAATTTTAAATTTTGATTTTGTGAAAAGTACATATAAATAATAATATCTGATAATTTGAAATATCAAAAAATATATATTGATTCTCAAAATTTCAATTGTACCACATAAAAAATTAAATTAAAACATAGAAATTAACATGCAATAACATCAAAGGACACTTATTTTTTGTAATAATTTTTTTCTTTATTTTATAAGTATATAAGTACTACGAAATGAGGCGGACCCCAAGCTTAGAAGTTTGGAGGGTCTAAATTAATTTGTTTAGAGGTTCACAAGTTAATATACATAAATTTATTTAATTTTCTAATACAAATATAAGGTCTATGAAAAAGCTAATGGATTCGTCCGAACTCATGAACTTCACCTAGCTCCGCCTCTGATAAATTAAATCCTCATCTCTTATTTATGAGCAACAAAAAAAAGAGGGAAATTATTAAAGGAAAAGGATTGAACAGTAGAGGAGACAAATGACGTTAATTGGGCCGTACTGATCTGAAAAATCCGACATGTCCACATCCCCAAATCTAGTTGCAAATCTCTTTTTCTGTCCTTGCTTTTGTCATCACAAATAGACGCGGAGTCAGAAATTAAAGTTTATGAATTTGGATTTTCGAGAATCTAAATTTATTGAGTTTTAAATTAATAACTTATACATATTCAATAGATTTCTTACTACAAATACAATGTTTGAACCAAACAATTTTTGTGGGAGCACGGGGAATCCTACTAGCTTAGATAATTGATTTCATAAATTTTTACTTTGTTGGTGAGGGTTCGAATCTTCACATCCGAATCCCTCTACGATTTCCTTTTCCCCTACCCCAAAATGGGCTGGGCCTGGTGAATTTTACAAAGATCCAAAACCATTGCAAATAATAATGGGCTGGACTCAGGTGCTCGATTCTAGGCCCAGTCTCTTACGTTTGGACGGACCTTGGGTTGGGATTTGTGTAAATGTATCGATAAGTGAATATCAATGATCAAGAGGTTATAAGCTTCAATGACTACTAGTATAGTAATTAAATCCGCAAACAAAGTCTCATATTAATAGCTTAAAAAATATAGAAATTACATATAAATGGTAGTAACGATAATCTTTAATTAACTTGATTGTATTAGCCAACACTAAAATACGAGTATATAGTTTGTTGTTTTCCAATACGTATAGCTCATAGTGTTTATACATGGAATATTCGAAGGCAAATCTGCATGACTATTACTATGGATTCACGTGACTATAGTAGCTTTTGATTGTATGGTATTGTGTTAATTTAGGGAAGATTTACAAAAATGATCTTGGAGGATGGATTGTCTTGACTTTTAATTTGACCTCGCTTTCCCATGAACGAAACATAAAGTTTAACTAATTTTGATTTCCGATGTTGAAGGTTTGGCAATGAGGTAAGTCAGAAGTTCAAAACTACTCATTTTCACGATCACTGGAGGTAATTTTTTGAATTATTTAAGATTATAATAGGATCAAAATAAATTTTACAAATTAATTTATGTAGAATTTGGTATCATGTAAATAGACATTAGATTATTAGATCCAAATGATTTGAAAACAAAATGTAGTAACTCAACCCTCCTTAATTATATCCAAATTTGGTACTGTAATTCTAACACTATCGACCAATGTGAATAAATGTACATGCTTCTCAATCACCAAAAAGTTTCAATATCTTCACCCAAGAATTGCATGCAAGGCCATGCAGAAAGCACAATAATCACAACAAAATTATGTTGTTTGCTAAATTCTCATGGCTACTCCTAGCAGTATTATTATTACCACACCAAACTCCAAGAACAACAACTCAGATGTTTTCGTCTTTCTAACTCCAAGAAAATACAGTATTCGATATTCATATTAGGAGTACTTTACATATTCTGAATTCGTACAATATAAGATTCATTGAAGACGAAACCACGCTTATTGTCTTGATTTCTTTCATAATCAGTAATCAAATTTGAGACTTCTTATAAAGGATAAATGGTGGTGAATCCGATACATTCCAACACAATGTTTGTTGGTGTAATTAGGGGTAAAACTACAATTACTTCAGCCACATATTCGACAGAAACAATAGATTTAGCTCAAACCTTGTAATCTATATTTTAAAATTCATTTAATATGTATAATTACTTTTAGTTTACAAAGTTTTAGTAATCTGTATTTTCTAAAATTCAAAACATATACTTAAAATTCTAATTCCGCCTCTGACTAACTGAGTAGGTTCATTTTACTCATCCTTGGCATTACCATAAAGAGGAGCTCTGCACAAACTTCTTGATGGGTAAAAATTAAATTTAAAAATGTCTTGAAAATGATTAGTCTTGTTCATGGTTGTCGATGGAATTATTGTTTTACAGCAAAGAAAAAAAAGAAAGTAACATTCTTAATTATATCAATCTAGTGCTAATTAAACTGCAGCCTTATTACTGCTAGCTTTTAATTACTATATTATTCTTAAAAGGAAAAGCTTAATTATTATACTCGTGTTCTGCGCATGCTTCCTACCTCTCACATTAATATTGGTTTAATTTGCATGGGTTCTTTAATTACCTTTACTTCTTTTTACATACCAACGTAGGATTCAAGTTAGCTATGACAATTCACAAGTACGCGATAGATATCGAATTATTATATTTGAATCAAAAAAATTATATATTGCAATTTCTGCTTTATGATATTTGGCATGTTTTTAAAAACTTTGGTATTCGGTATATTTTTTAAAAATTACTGAATACCATATTGAGTATATAATTATAAATACAGCTTATATATATTATTATCATTCTAACAAATTTAAAAATTAGTATTAGTACAAATCTAAATATTTAGATGTTTGGACTTTGACTACAGTTCTATCTTGATTGAAATGTCATTTTTGAGTAATTAGTTAACAGAGAAAATTACTTTTACTTTATTTTAAATATTTCTATATGTTTAAGCGGGTGTTATTATGATATAATTGAGATGTCTCTCGAAAAGGCAAAGTTATAATTATTTATTAACAAATTATGACTTTCAAAATCATATCATACTGTGCCATGCTCACCCTAATCGTAAACACAACCCTTAATAAGAAGTGTCATATGACATTGCTTCAAAATAATACTCTACTTCATGGCTAATATATATATATATATATATATATATATATATATATATATCGTATCACCGATACTTCTAGCAAAAAATATATCAAAGAGTTAATGTTGCACTACTAGAAATTTAAAGTTTATTAGAAGTTTGATCTAAAATTTCTTTAAAATTATTTTTCTATGATTATATCAGTAGAAAATAAGTAATAATTTGTGAACACCCCCCCCCCCCCCCCTCCCCCTAATTAATCTGAACCATAGGGGTGGGGGATCCAACTTTTCATAAACAGTATTGATGACAAAGCTTCTTTTGGAGATTAATAATGTTATTATTATGTTAATATAGAAAAGGGATTGGAGTATGGAGTAAAGCAAAGCATGAAGTGATTTTCTTAATCTAGAAATTGATTATGTTTAAAGTTAAAGAATCTGATTAGGTACATATAAGCTTGCTTTATTAGAGATTCTTCTATCTAACCCATCATTACTAATTGGGCAGGACCACAATCTTTGTGAGAACTCAAAATTAAAGGCCCACTCCCCAAAAAAAGCCCATTATATGCCGCATGCGGTTTGCCTATTGCATTTTCGAGTTTTTACATGGTTTTAATTATGACATTTTAATCACTAAAATGTTAAGAAAATAAACTCAAAATAACAATAATGAAAATGAAAAAAAGACAAAACAGTAGAACTTTGGTTGAAACATAGTCATCCCAATGTTTCATTCAAACTAAGTCATGTTTTAATTAGATACTCTTAATAAAGTGTTCCAATCAGATACTCTTGGTTGATTTTTAAAAACAATTTTTTGCGTGTTTTCATTTGTCTATTAGATAGTTGAATCAACCACATAAAATATGTCATCTTCTTTAATTACATGCAATAACCTCAAGAAAGAATGCATGAGGTTTTAAGGCTTATATGGCTGAATGCATAAAATTAAAGAAAATAACATATTAGTAAATGAACCAGTACACACGCAAGAAAAATAATAATCAAAATTTGAACCAAAAATATCTAATATAAATACTTTATTACGAGTTGATTTATTAAACTGAAACAAAGATTAATTTTTAGTGTCTAAATGAAATATTGACAAATTTAAAGGGAAAATTATATATTAAAGATATTTACATTTAAAAAATATATATTTTCAACAGAAATGTAGTGCAAATTGGAAGTAGATTTCCCATATTACCTCTGTTTAATTATTTAGTTGTAATGTAATGAGAGGAATGATTTGATGGGAGTGCCCACACTGTTAAGTTTGGTATGCCGTTTCAATCATCTCTCATCTTATTATATATCATCATCATATTTGTGTTTGAAACATTTGAAGCATAAGTTTGCTTAAATTGTAAATTAAGATATTTGTAATAATTTCCTCATATATACAGTATTTTTTTCCTTCTAGAAATTTCCAAAGATTTTTAATATGGTGTTTTTTAAGAAAGAAAAAGTTTAGGGTGATGTTAATAGGAGGCAATTTAATTGTATGATATAAAAAAATTACATCACGTGTCTGTAATACTAGGGGTGCTCAATAGACGATTTGAGTTGAGTTGAGTTTAGAAAAGTCAATAAAATATGTATTAATTCTCTCAAAAGTTATTTAAGTTGAGATGTGATGAATTAAACAATGATTAAATGTTTAATACACCCAACTCTTACATAGTTCTGGTCTTTGTTATTTTCTTATGATTTATTTGTTATCTAAGTATATTTTATTTTCTTATTAAGGCTATAACACATCAAAGTAGTAAGAAAATTGAAAATATCTAAATAAGCCTTTTCATATGTTATATGGCTACATATTTAGCCCAAATGAACTTTTTCATATGTTATTGGGCTACATATTTAGCCTAAGTAAGTTCAATGTTAAAATGATCTGAATTGAATCGATCAAAATAAGTTGAACTAATAATAAAATAGGTAGATAATTAAAACACTCAAACTTGAACAAGTCGAATGAATCATATTAGACTAATTTTATCGCTTATATATGACGCTTTTATCATTTAGAAAGTCCAAAAAAGAATATTAAATATCTATATATTTGATTATGAACTACTTTAGTAAATATATAGAGTATTAATTTCTGATTTCTATAAAATTCACAAACTGCAAATTCTACATTCGTATCCTTTGAAAGTCCAAGTCCAATTCCTATAATCCTATAATTTAAATAGATATAGTAATTCAACTATTCACATGTATTTCATTTTGAATAATTAGTACCTATCACGTTATAATAACGAATGTCACACCAAATTGTTGATCTACAACTATACTATATATTGCCGTGACGTAATTAAGAACTTTCTTGACTAATATGTGCTACTTTGTAAAAAAATTAGGCTGATTATTAATTATGATCCACCTACGTACGTAATATGAAAACAAATGAATTACGACCTTTACCACAACGATGCTGTCCATAGATCAAATTATTTCGTGGATTGGATTTCACTTGACTGTCTACGGTTTCATTGTGTGTGCTTGGGGTAGAAGTTTTGTATAAATGTATCGCCATGCTATTAAGTATTTTGATTTAAGTTCTTTTCTTTATAAGAGGTGGAATAATTAATGTGTTAATCACTCATTATAATGTAACATAGTACAAAACTAACCACAAGCTTAGAATGTAAGACATTTAACGAATTATCCCTATATAGGTATAGAGCCAATTAGTACAAAACAAATTATTCAACTTTAAAAGAGGCAATGGAAAATTGATGTTACTTCCATATAGTACCAATCAATAATGAAGTGATAGAATTTATATTATTTTTATGACCGAGAAATCGATTTAACGTCAACCTTAGGATTAATTGTATCTTTGATGAAATCTAGAGATAAATGAATCGGTCCCTCTACTTTTCTCCATTTGAAAACCGAACTTATTTTGCATGAGGAAGAGCTTAGACTTGTGACTTGTCCCTCAACCCACTTGAACTAATCCCTGGGGCCGAAGTGCCCCCTATTTTTTGTTGTATAGCTTACATAAATATCATAGTGTAAAATCTAAATTACCTTTTATCCTTATTATTTTTGTAATTACATAAATCCCATAATTTTTAGGCATTTCGGATACATAATTAAAGATCCGGATGCATTATTGTTGATACATTATGTATCAATCTGTTGCACTTATTAAGGGGAAAAAAAAACTGAAAAATCAAATTAAGATCTCATAGTATCCATTTGTTGCACTAATTAAGGGAAAAAAAGAGCTGAAAATCAAATTAAGATCCCATTTCAAATTATTGTCAAGAATTCAAAATCCTATAGTGTAACAAACCAAAAAATTCAAAAATTAAATTTCTTCTTCTTGTTCATCGTTCTCTCTGTTTCATAAAAAGTTTTGTCGAAATTTTGGATAAGTGAGGTGAGTTATGAAGGATACAAAAGTGATGGAATTGTTGTTGGACAAACGATTTCTTTTGTAAATATTCAAATTCATCGAATATCCTTTCGATTTTGATTCAAGATTGTCGAAAATTTTGACATTCAAAATTCTTCTCCAGTTCATTGAAGATCCTTTCTGTTTTGATTCAAAATTGTTGAAAATTTTGAGTTTCAAAATTATTCTCCTAGTTCATTGAAGATTCTTTCAATTTTGATTCAAAATTATCAAAATTTTTGAGAAGATATATCATGAAGATCCTTTCAATTTAAATTGATAAGTGTTGTATTTCTACTAGATACATTAAATAAGAAAATGTTGCCCATAAGATTTTAAGTTTGAGATTGATACATTATTGTTTGGCAATTGTTATGTATCAGATATATTTAGTATAAATTTGAATTTACGTATCATAACTAAAAAATTAGTGTATGATACATTATTATTTATGTATCTTATTTTGTTTGAGAAATACTATATTTTAAAATTAAAAAAAATACATTATACATGTAATTGTTTCAAAATAGTTTCTTTTTTGTGTGTGTGATAAATAACACAAAGTTTATTTATCAAGTACATTTCTATTGAACATGATAAACACTAATCAAAGATTCAACAACATTAGAGTTATGTATCAACACCTTACATATGAACATTATACATTGCATAAAACAAATGGTATTGTAGCAATGATGTATTAGATCAATGATAACACTAACAAAGACTAATTTAAGACTCAAAATAAATGAGATACATTAAAAATATGTATCTTTGATAGTGATGGCTGTGCTATGGCAGATCCAATTTTTTGGACGTTTTTCAATAGTAGAAACATTAAAAGAAAATAAATATTTTTCAAGAAAATTTTCAACGACAATATGATTAACTAAAATTGCAAAGGTTCAATAAGATTTCAATGAGGGCAGGGGGCGAAGGTAATTTTATTATTATTTTTTAAGATGAAAAAATTAAAAAATAATAATAAAAGAAATCGAAAATTGAAGTGATGGAAAGAAATCTACCTCTTGAATAATTTGAAATCATTAATTGGAAATAGAAAAGATTTGAAATTCAAAAATAGATTAATTGATAAACTTGAGAGAGATATCTTCTGAAAATCAAAATGAATTTGAAATTTGTAACTGCTAAAGAAGTGGAGAGAATTTAGGGATAAAATTGAGGAGTGAAATGGGGAGTGGGAAACGTGGGTGTAGGCTGAAAATATGAGTGAAATATTTATGTATCTGAAAGATTTTATGAATTGGGAGAATTAAGGGATTTTTGAAATTTTAAAAAAAGATAGGGATAAATGAATATTAAAGTAAGTAAATGTGTGTATATAAGTAATTTTCCCTTTTTTGTTTATACATAACATATATATATATTATGCATTTATTAATTTGATTTTATGATTGAAAAATCGGGCTGACGTCAATCCTTAGACCAATTAACATTTTTTTGAAACTCAAAGATAATGGATTAGTCCCCTAGTTTTCTTCATTCAAAAACCAGACTTGTTTTGCTGAAAGAGTTCAGACTTGTGAATCAATAATCAAGAATGACCATCAATTTGTATCAAGACTTTTGTGTTTGTGTTGGTGGGGGTGGGGTGGACATAATCTTGAATTATTTCCAGCAAAATTACAGCATTAAGAGAGAATTGACCAGATAACACATGGTTTGACCAAATTTTAAGGTTGGGACATTAGGTAGGTACATGAAAGAAAAACAAATAAACAGTATATATATAAAGAGACAGCCCCTACAGCTGGAAACAATGAGGTAAAATTATGGGGATTAGATTCCCTAATTCCTTTATTATGTTATATGAGGACCCAATGGCCCTATGGAGAAGGCATTATTATTTCTTAAAAACAAATACTAGTATTTATTATATAGTATACATTAAAGAAAAGATGAGACTGACACATATGAATATTAAAAACCAAATAGAAAATGAATGAAAAGCAGAAGAGTAGGGAGTATTATTATTGAGTAGTACTTAGCCTTGTCAACAGCAGCACTATCTTTTCAATTGTACAAATCTTAAACCTCACACTTTATTATCTACCCATCAATCAAAGCAACTTCTCTACAGTAGCATCTTTGAAATACAATTTGCGGGGCCCATTCTTTTTAAAAAATTTTTTTACAAATTTTAATTCCTAGAAACTCAATATTGCAATATTTTATTAAGTACTTCTTTTAACCCTATGAGTCTAGGCCCTAGGAATCAAGACTGAATTGAATGGTGTTGACACTTCACGCTAGGTTAAAAGGTTGATGGTGTTTAGATTGTTGTTATGTTAAGGCTATTTGAACAACTTATACGTATTTTGAAAGATATTAAACTAAGATAGTTTGTTACAAAAATAATATATAAAGTATTGTCGAGATATTCAAGGCACAAGTGACTTGTGAGTAGCCTGAATACAATGAAAGTGGCTCCGGCGTGGTGTGCACCTTATAGTATAGACTATGTGGATCCTTTTGGTGGATTAAATTTGATGTTTTAATTCATTTTTAGTATGTTATTGATGTTGTAACTCATTTGGAATTTGATTTGACAACAATTTGGTATGTAGTTATATATTATAATAGACTAAAAAAAAGATAGAGACAAATAAATTGAAATGAACAGAGTATATAGTATATACTATACAAACTTCTTTTATGTATGGAATAAAGAGTTCGAGCTTTAAAAATAAAATTAGTTTTAGTAAATGTGTTTTACTACTTATAATGAGACTTCTCAGTACAAATTCATAATAATCAAATTTCAAAATAGACGTAGAATAAGAAACTAAAAAGAATACATCCCTCTATTCTATTTTTTGTGATATTATTATTTCACAGGAATCAAATAATTCCTCATTAAAAATTTAAAAGTTTATTACATGAAATGTGGTCTTATATTGTTTTTAAATATGTAAAAGACTATTTCACAAATTTAAGATATCAATATCCAAATTCACGTCAAGATTAGATAATAGACTGTTCACACTTTGAATCTTTTTTTTTTTGGAATAAAGGGAGCAAGTAAAAGAAACTATAATATTTGTTTCACATTCTCGGACATTAAAATTGTTGTGAAGTTAAATTGAGTATGCATCAAATGGTTTTGGTAAAAGAAAAAAATATAATACTTGTCACTTTTTAATTTTTGATAATCAATTAAACTAATCATCACAACTAAATTGAATTAATTAAATTCAATATCTTAAATAACCATGTTATAAATTACAATTTCTTTCATATCAAGATAGTGTAAAAGTTAAAATATTGATCAAAATTCATATTATTCAAATTTTGAGAAACAAAATACTCTCTCTTTTCAAATTTACATGACACCACTTTTGAGATTTGTGATCAAAAATAAATTTTAGATATTTATAAATCAATTAAAGATATTTTGTTGTAGGGAATATAATATTACTCTACATATCTGTGTTAGAAGCATCAAATAAGAAATGCAGGCCTAGTACAGCAGTATACATCATCAATCAAAATTGAGAAGTGATTTGGTGGGCCATAACATGCATAGTACACAGTAGTAATGAACAGTAGAACTCATGGAGTTTTGATGGACCAGAGAAGCACAAGATTATTTCTGAAAGAGGAGAAGAATTGTGAGGTTAGTTGGCACTCATAGAAAATAAAATGAGTGTGTAACAGCAAAGAGAGCTCTGTTACAACAGTTGGCAAAATGTGTCAGTTAAAAATTAGGAAAAAAATGAAAAGTTATGTCAAACTTGGCCTTCAAGAGAAGAACAAGAACCTCTCCAATATGTTGTATGTGAAATCATTTAATAAGGTTGTTCGGTGCAATAAACTTTCGTTAGGTAGATTCAGGGCCGTCTCAAAGTAATTGGGGAGCGTAAAACGAAATTTTAATTTATATAAACAAACTATTCAAAAATTATTTTTCTTACACTATTTAGATGAAAATTATTAGTATTTAATATTGTTTTTCAGTCATTGATTTTAGGTAAAATTTTATCGACTCAACATTGAAAACATCATTTCAGTGAGACAATTATTATATGAATTGTTAACATAATTTTATAAGTAATAAGTTGACAAATATTAAATAAAGATAAGAGTTAGAACCATATAATCTGATTTAAGAAGTTGATGACTTCGTATATACCATTTTAATATGCTTGTTGTAATGTTTGAAACTAAAATTTTAAAAGAAATAAAAAATAATTTGTAATTCACTTTGTTCAACACTTTTCACTATTAATTCTTATTTTTAACAAAGTATAAAAGATGTTAAAGTGGGTAAAATAATATATTTTTTTATCATAATTAATCATTTTTTTCTATAAAATTTAACACATAATTTATTCTGGATAATAATTTGAGGCCCCCAAATTAGGCATAAGCCTTGTTTTACAAAGGCAAGAGCCGCCCTAGGTAGATTTGAGAAAAGGGTTAGACTAATGTACACCGTTTTATCCTATATTTCTGTAAAAGTGTAAAGAAATAGTTTTTAGGTCTAACTCAACCCTGAAGCTCAACGAAAAACGGATTATCCAAGTCATATAAAGAGTCTAAGATTTTATCATCATACTCAACAACTTGCCTCACATCTAGAACTGGAGATGTTTTGATAATTTAATATGAGGATCCAACATCTGTAAATTATAACCTAGTATAAATGTGGCTTTGATATCAATTAAAGAAAACAAACTTTGAGTCTAACTCAACCCCAAAAATTATCCAAATCATACAAAGAGTTCAAAATTACTTTATCCCACCAAATGTAAGACTCAATACATAGATTGTTTCTACGGTTTCAATCTGTGACATCCTGATCACATGACAACAACTTTATGAGTTATGCTGAAAGACGGTATGTGAAGTCATTTATTAATTGGAAATAATAAAAAGCATAATGTATAGGAATGAGTGTATGTGTTTACAATATTTTAAAGGAAAGGAAATTACAAGGAGTAAAGTATGGGAAAAAAAGGGGAAGGATTAGGTTCTGTAATAATTTAAGCAACCATTTCTGTAAGAGCAGTTGGCAGTAGTTAGTATGTCTTTTATAAAATCATAGATGTCACCATTTTGCTTGGGCAGGTAAAATACCTTTAACTATCTTCTTAAGTATTACTTATTACTATCTCTTTCTAAAAATATATATAATTTGATCTATTTATTATAAAGTTTGCTTCTTTACTAGTTCTTGAAAGTACCCCAGTTGGTGAATTTAAGTGGTGTAAAAGGGGTACTATCAAACACCCAATTTAGGCTACTGTATGTTATATAATTGGGGTTAGGAATTAGTGCTTTTTATTGGCATTTTTAGCTAAAATATTTCAGAATATCTGAAAAGTCTCGTTGGAGTCTATTCTTTTTTCTTGATACTTGTGGGGCTTTGAGTTGTTTTTTGATTCTAAGCTTCAGCTGAGACAATTGGTATATTTCCTTAACAAGAACCTTTTTCTTTAACAAACCCCATTCTCTTCTCCATATTGAATTTGCTGGAAGATAAAAAGAACAGTGAAGAGCTAAGGTTAATGTGAAGCTTGTAACTTTCTCTTTGCTGTTTTTAATAGTAGTAAACAAAAGGAATCTGCTTTCTTTTCTATTAGTGTGAGCTGTTATTTCACCAATGCTTTTCACTTGTTCATTTGTCTACTTTATGCTCTGAAAGTTTCATACTTTCTTGTCTCTGGGAATTAACTACTTTTTTTCCATCTTATTAGACTAGGCTTGATCCTAGGGTTCTTGAAAACAAACAAGAGGGGTTAAAGATTTTATGCCTGCTACTTTGGATTTTTTTTTAATTTTTTACCTTTGTTGTGTGTTTATAGGATGCTGCATTGAGAGATTTATTTTGCTTTAAAGCTGCCAAGTTATTTTGTTCCTTGTTGAGTCTTGCAAGATATTACTAGTTCTTTTTGGTCAAACCCCACTTTACCTTTTCTTTTTTATTTTTCTTGCACAGAGTTCCTTTCTGTCAAATAACAATCAAGTTCTTAGCTTTGGTTAAAAACATTGCATTGGTGTTGTTGCCTTTTTGAAGGTTGCACGAATTGAGTTCAGAACTAAATTTGTGGATCCTGAGCTCTCTGTCTTTGTATTTTCTTGAAAATGGGTACTAAGGAAACTGGTTCTTTCAATTGCCCTTCTACTGGGATGAATAGAGCAGATTCAATGCCTAATGTTGACCCTTTTAGTGGTTCTGGTTGGGATCCACTTCTTTCACTGAATCAGAAGGGGGGATTTAAAGGATCTTCAGTTGTTGGTCATAATGAGTTTGTCAATTTGCCTTATCAATCATCTCAGTTTGTTCACTATCCATCTGATTCAAATCTAGCTGAAATGGTCCCAAAGATTCCAGCTTTTGGAAATGAAAGTTACTCAGAACTGGTCAATACTTTTCCTTTACAAGAACAGCTAAGAGGGGCAAATTGTTATGCTAACTATGTTAAGAACAGAGGGATTTCCACTGAAGGAGAGTGCCAAATTTCTGGTGAAGGTGCTGTGGAGGTTTCACCTAATGGGAAGAGGAAAATATCAGAAAACCATTCTTTATCCAATGCCAACAAGGTATATTGCTATCTTTTTCAAGTCTTTCCTGTTAGTAGGTAGTAGTGCATTGTCTTGTTGTTTGTTCATATTAGTAGTCCTAGTATTGCTCGTATAGTTTCTTGCCCTTTGATTTATGTTACTATCTATTGATTCCTTATACCTCAATTATCATATTATTTTCTTGTTGTTTATGTTTTGTTACTATATGCTATTTTTGTTATTAGCTATTGTTTCTTCTACTTCCTTTACTTCTTTTGTCGGACTGCTTTGAAATGTTATTTCTTGAGATGACAATCTATCAGAGTAGGGCTAAGGTCTACATACTCTCTACCCTCCCCATACCCCACTCTGTGGGATTACACTGGTTAAGTTATTGTTGTTTTTAAGTCTTACTGATCATTGGTGTTGCTACTAGAAAATGTCCATTTAGTTTTTGTGCTTTCTTCAATATAGAATGTTGAAGGAGAGCTGCAGAAGGCTCCATCAAGAGATAGTTCAGACTGTTCAAAAGAACAAGATGGTGGAAAAAGACACAAAGCAGACCAAAATGTTAGTTCTAATTCAAGGAGCAAGCAAGCAGGGAAACAAGTTAAGGATGACTCTGATGGTGGAGAACCTCCTAAGGATAGTTATGTTCATGTTAGGGCTAAAAGAGGGCAAGCCACAAACAGCCACAGCCTTGCTGAAAGGGTAACTTATAGTCTCCTACTGGCCTTAAAAGATAATGTTGTAATCAATTTAAGTTGTTTATCTTTTCTTGACATAATGAATGAATCTTAAAAGTCATTCTTGCTGGCAGGTGAGGAGAGAAAGGATCAGTGAGAGGATGAGATTGCTTCAAGAATTAGTTCCAGGCTGCAATAAGGTATTTACTAGTTTTATTGTTGCTTAACCTTTTTGTTTAATTGTGATGTATGGTTAAAATTGTTAAATTTTATTTTCAACAGATAACTGGAAAAGCTGTGATGCTTGATGAGATTATCAACTACGTGCAATCGCTGCAACAGCAGGTTGAGGTAAATATGATAGCCCCTGGCTCATAATTGTGTTTTCTGTGCCTGATCAGAGCGAATTGTGATTTACTATTGTAGCACAATTTTAGATAGACAACTAAATCATGTAGGATTAATCCAATGGTGCTCCTTTAACTTATTTTGTTAGCATGAGCTTTTTTCTTCTGATGAAGAATCTTGCGAGATCATGGTTCGTTTTGAGAAAAGTAAGCTTGGCCTAACAAATTAACTTAAGAGGGATCCATTCAGAAGTTGTCTGTGATAAATGAGTATTAATTTTGACTTAAGGATATGTTCATTGTACCGGTCTAATGCAGGGAAAAGTATTATTTTCCTGTGTTAGAACAAGTGTTTTTGGTCATCCTGTGTTAGAATAAGTGTTCCATGCTTTCAAGAACCGATTAAACTGATTCCAAATTGATCTGATTCGATGTTGCAGTTCCTGTCAATGAAACTCGCTACTGTAAATCCGGAACTGAACTTCGATATTGATCGTATTTTATCAAAAGAGGTAAGTTTAAATATAGTGTTTGTGATCATCTATATTCAATGTTTAACTATGAAGTTGAAAATTCACTTGCTTACCCTTAAATGTAGATGCTCCATCAGCAAACTAGCAATGCAGCTCTTCTTGGTCTTGGTCCAGGGCTAAGTTCCTCTCTTCCTTTTCCTGGAATTTCTCATGGAAGTTTTGCTGGTATCCCCGGAACGACACCACCCTTCCACCCCTTGCCTCAGGTATAACCAAAGTTCTCTCATAGGAAAAAAACTTATGTGCACTCTATGTCCACGCCAAGCAAATAAATGCAAGACCCGACTCAACATATACACTGTTAACACTAAACCATAGTTAGGTAATATGCAAATTGTTGTTTGATATGTGACTCATATAGTAAATGTGCCGTTTAACTTGGTTTCAGTTGACATTTATGTGCTCCCAATTTGAGCGTGCACTCGTAGACACTTAAACTTGTATAAAGTTGAACAAGTAGACACGCGTCCTACAAGGCAATTCACTTGAGATACTCTTAAACTTGTATGTATTAAGCAATGTATGATGCATGTGTGTACTTGTTCAACTTTGTACATGTTTAAGTATCTACGTGTGCACGCCCAAAGTTGGAGGGCATATATATTAGCTAATGACAAGTTAGTATTATTGGTTTAGTGTAAATACCGAGAGCAAGAGTATTTTCAGTCTCTCATTCTTGTGGTGGCAAAGACGGGAATTTTGTTCCGGGTGTTCAAGATTAGTACGAATGTATGAAAAATAAACTTTGACCTATACATTTAGTATAATAGTTTATATAACTGAACATCCTTCACTGTACATTGCTACGGCAGTGCATCCTTGTTTCACATTCTACTTATCTTCAAAAAATAATAAAAAATGAAGTCCTATTTTTTTCCGATGCAGAATGTATGGGACAATGAGCTTCAAAGCCTTCTTCAAATGGGATTTGATTCAACTTCATCTATGAACAATATGGGATCAAATGGTACTGCTCCTTAGCTACTACACATACACTCTTTATTGTAAAGAACATGTTCAATCTCTTATTTTTTCCCAAGTATAAAACCGATTTCATGTAAACAGGACGGTCAAAGTTGGATCTGTAGATTCTTTTTCGGGACAGATGTTTGCATTGTTTTACTATGATCAGACGATTCGATTTACCCCAATTGACTGCAAAATGTGTTTTGCATACTTGGACAGAAGATATAGTGAAAATTTACTTTACTTTTTTCTGGAGTTGTATAGGATATTAGCTCCTAACTCATTTTGTGTTCTTCGAGTTTTAGCAGAAGAGATTATTTTAGATTGGTAAGAAATGACTGTACATTGAAAACAAGAAACATCATTTGGGGTATATGATGTCTTGTTTCAATTATGTTTGTGCAAGTGTAAGAATTTGTTTGAGGATTTTTCAGAGAAAAAAACATTGGTGATTCTCTTGTAAAGTCTTGTCATATCTGAAATGATTATCAATATAGTTGTGTTTTCTTTTTCTTACTCTAGTAGCCCTCCTAGTTCAATATCTGAGCTTCTCAATTTCTTCTTTCTGTTGTTTTTTTTCCCCTTGTGTGGCCACGGGCGGATCTAGGTTTGGCAAAACTCAGTAACTTTGGTCTAAACCTTGTATTCGTCTTAAGAAATCCATGATTGTGTACAGATCTTTAATTTGGAATCCAATATATAGCGTAAAAAGGTAAGAATCTCGAATTCACAAAGCTTCAAATTTTGTTGATTTTAAAACTCTAGTTTTCCTCCTGCAACCTTCCCTTGTTGAATATTGGATCCTATCCATTGTCTAATTTTTTAAATATATATAATGTGATGTTTGATGGATACAAAGTTTAAGATGTTAATTTGGCTCATAAAAGGATTTTACATATTAAAAGTAGTTGAAGTGCCACATTATAGTTTAAATTTTGATTTCTTGAAAGTTTCAGAAATTGTATAAATAGTATTATCAGCAAATAAAGTTTAATATTTTGAAATATTCTATATCGAGAATTGTCATGTAAATTGTTGGTGTCAAACAATTTGAAGTATTCTACAACAAAAATAGTGTCATCTAAGAAGGGATCAGGTCCCCTTCAGTAGCATTTTGTCCATTATTCTTCAATGGAAAAGTAGTGAATTTTTAGCTATAGTAGATTTAATTCAACTTGCAAATTAAAGTCAGGAGCTTTAATAAGATGAATAACTTGATGCTTGCAAGGGTTGTACATGAAGTATTGATGTAATTCATTGATGAAGTCAATCGTGAATAACTGAGAATTATTCGAATGATAAACACTCTTTACTTCCAATCCTAAACAAACAGATGGAAGCACCTAGGGAGGAAAAAAACAACCTGTACTCATGAATTTCAAGTAGTACTAGACTACTAGTGTTTTACAGAATCCTCCGTAGGGAGTTAGGGGATCAATACGTACAGTCTCACCATTTTTAGAGTTATTTTTGGGAATTTAAAGGCCAATTTACATCGGACGATTTTCTCAGTTTTTCGTGTGTGCTAGTTCATGAATATTTTGGTGATATGGCTTCTGGACGATTTTTTGTGAAACCTTTTTTAGAGTGATTTTTTGGTATTTAGGGGCCAATTTACAGAAACTAGGAGATTTTCTCAATTTTTCATGTGTGTTAGCCTATGAATATTTTTGTAATAAGACTTCCGTATAATTTTTTTACTAAACATTTACGAAATCCTCCGTAGGGAGTTTGGGGAGCAGTATGTACAAACTCACCATTTTTAGAGTTATTTTTGGGAATTTAAGGCCAATTTATTGGAATTTGGTGATTTTCTCAATTTTTCGTGTGTATTAGCCCATTAATATATTTTGGTCATATGGCTTACAGATGATTTATTTGTGAAACCTTTACGAAACTCTTTGTAGGGAGTCAGGGGAGCAGTACGTACAGTCTCACCATTTTTAGAGTTACTTTTGGGCTTTTAGGGGCCAACTTACGAGAATTAGGCCATTTTCCAATTTTTTGTAAGTATTAGCTCATGAATATTTTTGTTAAATGACTTATGTATGATTTTTTTGCAACACCTTTACGGAAGCCTTCTGTCACGCCCCAAGCCTACACCCTGGACGTGGCCGACACTCAGAGACCATCGTTGGCTTCAAGCGGACCCTTGGCCTGGCTTACTTAACTCAGCAGAAGACTTAACTCAACAGAATACACGCATTACAATAGTTTAAATGATAACATCTTAGCCAAAATGACAACTTATGTCTCAAAACAAAGTATCTGCAAATACATATATGAGAGACTCAATACTAACTATCTGACTGTCTATGAAGCCTCTATAATATTGAGATGGATGTTGGGACAGACCCCACAACATCCTAATAAAGAAAAACTAGGAAAGCGAAATAAAAGAGTCCTCCGAAATGTAATGAGGCTCACCACTGACTCTGGAGTGCTCAACTGGATCAACGGCGCACTGGATGCTGATCCTGGTTACTTGTGTCTGCATCATAATAAGATGCAGGCCAACTGGCATCAGTACATTGAATGTACGAGTATGCGAGTTGGAATGCTAAACCACAACTTAAACTTGAAAGGAGTACAAATGAACACTTACCTTAGCTCTGTTTAACTCATGAACAACTGAACTCAATATAAAGTAGTAAGACACATGCAATATATATAAACCTTGTAAAACAGTGTAAACAACTTAGTTCGTTAAAGATAAAACAATAACAAACTCAACTTTACTTAAATATAAAAGTAATATAACTTTTGTGGGAAATTCTCTAACCGACAACCACCACTATGAGCCTAAGTGGTGATACAACGTCTTGCCCACGCTACCAAAACTGTCATATACTTTGCCGTCATATAGAACGCTTAACTTAGTGGATCCACTAGTCTATGCTAAAAGCATCTTAAGGAGTCATTGAAAAAGTATGATCTTTTACTACCCATGATGGCTAAATGGTTTATGAAGACTTGAGTTAATATGAACTCGCATCCCCATATCGGTGCTCAATACTACTCCCAAAATATACTTAGCTCATATGTTTGTAAAAACAAAACTCTTTCTTTGAATTGAGATAATTACTCAAAACTTAGCTTAAAAGCTCTCTTGGAATCAATGTTCCCTTTCTTGCTCAAATGTGAAAACATTTATAAACTCTTTAAGAATACTTAGTCCCCTTATAGCTTTTTGAGAAATGAACTCAACTCTTTACTCTTTGCTTAACTTGAAACTTGAGCCTTAAAACGAAGTTAAAACGTTTGTTAAAGACTCTTGAAAACTTTAAGAAACTTTGTTTTGACTTGCTTTTTAACTTCTAGAATTGACTCTTAACTTCTTTGACTTTGATCTTAACTTTCCTTGAATTGAATTATGGATTCAAGGTTCATGATCTCATGTTTATGGATGATTTCATTATGTTTAGATGTACCTTAGAGTGTTGGATTCAACTAGAAAACGTAGGTACATCGATTAGAAACTAGTACGAAAAGATGGGGGAAGAATGGGGTGAACTGGTGTCCTTTGCGCTCTGAGAGGCGTGGGGCGCCAGGCCCCAAACTTCAGAGAAGTCTGTGGGGCGCTCTGGCTGTCTCGGCGCCCCATCCCCGTTACCCAGATGTTCTCGATTTTTCTTTTCCGTTTTTCATCTCTAAGCTCTCCAATCTTCCCTAGTTCCTTCCCCAAACACTTAGGATCAATTGAAACCTCAATACACAACCAATCTAACTCGAAAATAGCCCGAAAACATAAATCAACTCAACCCCCAAGCATCAACAATTCAACCAACAAGAACTTAACGAATTTCAACAAAGTTCTTCAAGAACTCCGTAACTTTTCATTCAATCAACAACCATTCTCTTAATAGAAATAAGATGAGAGTGTGGGTAAGCTAACCCAATACAAAAAGATCTCACATACCTTAGTAGGGATCACCCCCGACGAATTCCACTCGCAAGCTTGGATGATCTTAACGAATTCTTGCCTTTTTCTCCCTTTCTTTCTTCTTTTCTCTCTTCTCCAAGGCCTAAGCGTATTTCTCAATTCTCCAAACTGACTAAGTCATGTTTTTACCCCAATAAATCCCTAAAATCAAATTAGGAAATTAATTAGAGAAAAGACTACTTTGCCCTTCCCTAAATCCGGTTTGGGACTTTCCTCAATCCAACAGCCCAACTTTCGAAAGGCATATCTCACTCATAAGATGTCGAAATCATGCAATCTCGGCGGCGTTGGAAATATATATCCAAGGTCTTTCCAACCATATCAAGATCTGCTCCTAAATCCTCCTGAGCTAGGAGTTATGGCCGTTTCAAAATGGCCAAAACTCACTTTCTTAACTTAGACAAAATTTCTAGATTTCCTTATTCTTTCCAAAAATCAATATTTTCATATTTTAAACTCTTTATAATCGTTTCTAGGTGCGGGATGTTACACCTTCATAGGGAATTGGGGGAGCAATACATACCGTCTCACCACATTTATAGTGACTTTTGGGCATTTAGGGTCCTATTTACGGTTATCAAGCGATTTTCTTAATTTTTCGTGTGTTCTAGCCCATATAAACTTTTGTGATATGTCTTCTGGGCCTTTTTTTTTTGCGAAACATTTACGATTGGTTTAAATATTTAAAAGAAAATTTTGTTTCTTTGTTTGTTATGTTATAAGCTATAATACATTGAAAAGATATTATTTGGTGAAATTACAAATAAAAGATTTTTGTTAAAATTTGATAAGAAGTTGGGAAGGCTACCCCTATAATCCTTTACTAAGCCCATTTTTTTTTAGTACCCAATTCATCTCTGCCCAACTAAATATTGGACAAAGTTGGGCTAAGAACCTTGAATTGGCGTTCATGTTTTTTTTGTAAAACATCTTGGGCCATGAACATGTAAACATTGGTTCACAATATTGTGTAAATGACAGTCCAATACTTCCTCGATTCACTTTTACTTGTCACACTTTACTTTGTAAGCGATAATTTGGGAGAAGTACGCGGTTAAGCAAACTTATAGTACTTAATTACTCATCATAGCTATAGTTTGCTATAATTACCGCTCGCGACTAACCTTATACATTAATTACATGGGTTGGCTTGAGTTTGTATAATTAGCCACGTTTATATATGTATAATTTGCAGCTAACAATTCTTTGTTTGATTTGTATTTGTATATGATTGTTTGTATTTGTATATGACGATGATTTCCTTTGGTTTTTCAGTTTTGTCATCATATACATTCAATCATTTTGTGTATAACTTTTTAAAGTTTGTATAAACGTATAGTTTTTGGATTTTGTATAATATGATTTATATAATGTAATTTGTATAATTGTTTAAAGTTCATATATTTATGTTTGTATCAATTTGTTATTTCGAGTTTTACTATATTTGTATAATTCCATACTTTATATTACTCAATTATACAAAAACACGTGAATAATACAAACGTACCTGCAAATTATACAAACGAGATGCGAACTATACAAATTGTTGTCCTCTCTCGCTCGCCTCTCTCCTCCCTCTCCTAATCTCACTTGCCATATATACAAATGCAAATGTATAATATATAATTATCTAACCGATATACATATACAATTCACCTCTCTCCCACTCTTTGCATTCTCTCACTCGCCTCTTGCCTAGTCTCGCTCTCCTATCTCTCCCTGTCTAGCTCGCCTCCCTCCTCCCTATAACATGTAGCTACGAATTGTAATTATCAAACTATAGCTATGGAGAATAATTAGACTATTTTTGAGTGGCTATATGTGAAAGTAAGGGACTAATTCTTAAAGTTAAATTAAATTATCTTAGTTCAAATTTTAAAATTTAAAATTTAAATATTTAAAAATTATACAAAAAATACTATAAATTGCAATTCTTCAAAGCTAACAACTTAGGCCTGTTTGCTGCCATGCGCCTTAACATACTGAAACTGAATTGAGTAACTTTCCAACATAAGTACCAAATAGCCCAGTAGCGTTGTGTCCCACACAGCCCAACACACACAGTATGTAATTCTCACGAAATCAGCCCTATTCTCCATCAAAAATCACTTGTATGCTACTGTATTTCAATGAAACTTGTACATATTTTATGAGATACATGTTAAGGATGGCAATGGGACGGGGATGGATGCGGAGCAGGGTTGAGTTAGGGCTATGTGGGGTGGGGCAAATTTAAGGTTGTGCGTGGTGGGAAGGAATCCGGATGGGTTGAAGTGAGTTTTTTAAAAATTAATGTGGGGTGAGTTGGGGGTCTCTACGGTTTTAAATTTAATTTTAACTTTTTACATGCTTTAAGATTGATAGAACATTATTTACTAAGAGAGTTTCTTTAAGTTACTAAAAATATTTAAAATAGTACATGAAAATGAAAATGGTTCAATCAAAACTAATATGATTTCTTACATGCTTCCCAATTGCGCTCTATAAAACAAAATTTTATGTCGTCATCTATTAAAGTATGTCTAATATTATGCGAGGCGGGGTGAGGCGAGTTGAAAATAAAAAAGATTGTTATGCTGAGTGAAGCAGGGAGGGTTAAAAGTTTTACGGGTTAAGCTCAACTCGCCCCGCACCGCTCCATTGCCATCTCTAGATACTCTATCCATACACTTTATGATATAGTGTTATCTTAAGCACGATTTTAATTTCTTTAAATTTAACTTTAACTATTATTCTTTTTCACAAATGGAGGAAATTTCATAAATAACAAAGAGATTAAATTTAATAAGCCTTTTTCACTATAATTTGCCTAATTACGCTCTATCACTATAGTTTCATTTGCTCTATATAATTCTGTTGTCATTTGTATAATTCGCTTGTCAATATACAAACAGACTAAATATATATAGATTCTATATATATAGGAGTACTAATTAGGAATTTTTCAGAACTTATATAAATCAAATGTATAAATAAGATAATTATATACAAGCTAAGGTACGCATATATAAATTCTGAATTTATTAAATTACGAAAATTCTAAATTTATATAATTAGAAACCAAATTATACAAATTCTAAATTATACCACTAGAACATACGCTTAATTTTCCCCAACTCAAAAGCAACGTTTTTATTTGGCTATTGGAATTTTTGTAGTAAAATAATGACACGATTTCATTGTTGTAAATGTTCATTCTTATCCATTCCCCCTTCCAAAGCCTTTTGCCAAAAGTAAAGATTTTCCTTGTAGTAATTTTTTTTGAAAATTTGAAGTCACTCACATGGATAGACACAAAATTTAACAACTAAAATGTTAAAGCCAGTCCACACATCCATGTCGGGTGGGTGCGGTTCCAAAGTCCATTTTCGAATAAGGAAAAAAAAAAATTGGCTAAAAATTTTTGCTAGAATTTGATTAAATTTTAATACCTTCTAATTAAAAAATGGAAAAGAGATTAGTTTATTTTAAAATAAAAAAAATATTATAGACTTTTTAAATTTTTGATCAAATTCTGACAAAATTTTCTGGCCATTTAGAATTACCCTCGAATAATAATACACTTTCTGGTTGTTTGAGATAATAATCTCAAAATAAAATTTAAAATTAATTTTATTTCATATTTAATATGAGGTATTAGTTTATTCTGAAATTATTATTTATACTAAAAAATGATAAAATTACTATTTCATATAAAAATAATAATAATAATTTCAAATATTCTTATTTATTTCATCTTCCATACCAGATGACTACCATATGTTGTTATAAGAAGCCGGCAGATCACCTCAATTGCGATGGAAACATTAGGGAAATTCAAGGTTATATAGCCATCTAATTTCTTTATTCGTAGGACATGTCACATGAAACCAAACAAACCATAATCTTATTTTCAAGTTGAATTGTTGCGGATGTTCGAGATAATAAAAAAGAGTTATTCGAGTGATAAACACCCCTCACTTTTAATCTGTATTTTGTAAGTTCGAATCACTAAAATAGCAAAAGCCGAAGCTCGTGAGGGGAGAGATAAAAAAATGTTTGATACAACTTTCCAAAGATCGTAAGTTTTGAAAAATATGAAATTAGGAAAATCAGTTATTATATGTGCATTGATAATTGACTACATAACTAATGATAAGATTTTTTTTCAATAAAAATTAAATACGTTAGAACATGCTTGTCTAGATACACGTGTTATGTTTGTTTTTTTTTTTCAAATCTTCCCTAGGACCTCGTCAAGACATTAGTCAATTTCTATCATTTCTCAAGAGATAAGTTGTTCCACGTGAGATAAAAGACAAGTAAACTAATTGATCAAAGCTACATGCATGTTTAATAATTAATATTATGATAATCTATTTTATTTCTAATAATGATGAATATTTCGTATTATTTCTCATAAAACTATTATAGATTCATTTGATATATGAAAAAGTTATCAAGAAATAGTAAAAGGAGAGATACAATTAAAAATAGAATATTCTAAACAAAATGAGAGCAGAGGTGGATCCAGTGTTATAGGTGGGTGTACGTGTACTTGTTAAGTTCGAAAAATTATGTATATATATTTATGTATTTTCAAGAACTGACAGATATAATTAACAATGTATACATGAGGAGCATAAGAGTGTCATTGTGTAGCTGGTACAAGCTAGATGAACCACTTGTGAGACTTGAGTTCAAATTCAGCTAAAGTGCTATTTCATTATTTTTATTTTAAGTTTATCTTATATCTTATATTTGAAGTAAGATAATATTAATATAAATTTATCTTCATCCATACTAATAATATTATTTTTATAATTTCTTATACATCGATTATCATATTATTTTGTTCTAACATTAGTCATTTTTGTCAGAAAATAAACATGAAGGTCACAAGTTAAACAGAACAATGATCGATGGTGACATTAGTTCGAGTTATAACTATTTGGAGTGTTCACTCGAGTTTTATATATAATATAATAATATTTAATATATAGTATATGATATCTGTGACAAGTAACATGGAAGATATGATGAATTGGCAATTTATGTATGCAAATATATTATAATCCCTATATTATAATAAAGGCACGTCACTATTTACGTGTCAAATTCACGGATATCAGGGAAGTTTGTTAACTAATAAAACAAACAAAAAATCACCTAGCTCAACCATTATTAATAAAGACAAATGAAAAAACTAAATTTCTTTTACAAAAAACAAAATAAAGTACTCAAGAAATATTTAGAAAAAAAAAATAATAATATATGAGGTAGTTAACAAGTCACATAAAAGCAAGTAGGTTGTGACACCAAACACCACATAAATAATATTAGTGACCCTTCTTTTTGATATTTATATTAAATGCAGTCATGTTGATATTCATGTTCATTTGATGAGAGTGTTACACTCACAGTACTAGTACTAATTAAGACCTCCATCTAATTACCCTCCAGCAACAAACTCATTAATTACATGATTAATTCGTTCCTGTTCATTTTTATTCGTACACTTTGAACTATTAAATTAATAAATAAATAAAAGTGAACGAAAAGAGTATAATTTTACTTTTGCATAACATTTTCTGCCAATGATTAGATTCGTAAGTTATTTGTAGTTAAAGCATTATAATTATTGTCGCTATTATTGATTTTTTTTCTCAAAGATAGTGTAAGATTAGATATACATTATCCTCTTCATACTTTACTTATGAAATTAAATTAAATATATTTTTATTTGCTATTATTAATCATTTGACTCGATGAATAACATTGAAAACTTATCTTGACATTTTATGATTTTTTAACTCAAATTTGTTATTACTTCATTTCACTACGTCAAAAATGATTATTAGCGGCAATTAATTAACGGAATAGCTTGATTGCCGCTAAATATGTATTTTGGCGGCAATTAGCACTCTTTGTATATGTCCCGCGACATTGATTCTAATGACACTTAACTAATGCCGTAAAGACTTTAGCACTCTTTAATGTCTATATTTATTGCCTCTAAAAATTATTTTTATTGTAGTGTTTGTCCATTTTTATTCATAATTATTTTTTAATATATTTTTAAGAAATGTGTCTAATCAAATGCAGATTAAGTAAAAATGAGCTATGGAAGTAAGAATGATTAAGACATAGAGTGTAGTGAAATATATGAGAATCTCTCACACAATAATAAGAAGTTATTTTCAATTTCCTCCTAATGTAATAGAAATTGAAAAGATGGACAAAGAGAAAAACGTGTATTTATTGTTGATTTGAGAAATTTGGAGTTTATTACTTAGTTAGCACATACTTCTTATCTTATTTAATAATGAGTGTAGTGATAAAAGGTAATATTAATTAAGATAAAAATATTTAAAAATTAGTTAAATTGCTTTTTGATTAATATTTTTCTTTATGGAGCGTTTAATAAAATATGATAAGTAAAATAAATAGAAGAAAATAATAAATTAATGAATGCAAAATGGTGTTGAATAAGCCTTTCTTACAACCTTATGATTAGTAACTAGATATAGGACCCGTGCCAGCACGGGGCCCAATATATATTATTTTTTTATTTTAATTTATGTCATATTATGGAATTTGAGAAGTTATTGAAATTTTTATATGATTTTAAAAATATTTTAAATTTTTAGCTATTGTGATTTGTAGTACTTTTTTTTAACATAATTTTTTAAAAAATATTTATTACTCTGTTTGTTCTAATTTATGTGGCACACGTAGAATTTCAAATATTAACCATTTTTTATATATCTCTTTAATATATTAAGTTGTTAATTATTGTATTTTATAGTACATTTTGAACCAAATTTTTTAATAATATATGTCATTTGCCATGTCCCAATTTATGTGGAATTAATTGATAGATTTGTTGGAGTCGAGAGATTTATTTTGTTAATTATTGTAATTTATAGTTTTTTTTTCGTCAATTTCAAACAATATATGTTGTTAATTGATAGAATATTTTTAATGTAATTTTTTTTTAAAAATATGTGTGACTCTCCATGTCCCAATTTATGTGGCACATGTAAAGTTTTGACAATTAACCAAAATTTTAATACATTTTAAAAAATATTTTTAAGTCGTTAAATTTTAAGTAATAAGTAATTTAAATTGTTGTATTATTTATTACAATTTATAATACTTTTAAAGTAGTTGAAATATTGTACTATATATTATGATTTATAACACTTTTTTTTAAAATTTATGTCATGTTATGGAATTTGAGAAGTTATTGAAATTTTTATATGATTTTAAAAATATTTTAAATTGTTAGCTATTGTGATTTGTAGTACTTTTTTTTTAACATAATTTTGAAAATAATATTTATTACTCTATTTGTTCTAATTTATGTGGCAGATGCAGATTTTCAAATATTAACCATTTTTTATATGTCTTTTTAATATATTAAGTTGTTAATTATTGTATTTTATAGTACATTTTGAACCTAATTTTTTTAATAATATATGTTATTTGCCATGTCCCAATTTATGTGGCATTAATTGATAGATTTCTTGGAGTCGAGAGATTTATTTTGTTAATTATTGTAATTTATAATTTGTTTTTCGTCAATTTCGTCGACTATTTTTTTTTATTAATTATTGTAATTTATTGTTTCTTTTTCGTCAATTTCAAACAATATATGTTTATCATATAATCCATTTTATGTGGTACCAATAGAATTTAGAGAGTCAATTAAATTTTGTATATGAGTTTTAAATAATTAAGCTGTTAATTATTGTAATGTATAGTATTACTTATAGTTTTTTTAAATATATTTAAATATTATATGTTAGGTTTTTTATCCTAATTTATATGGCCTTGATAGAATTTAAAGTGTCAAATAATTATTAATTATTGTAATAGATAATATGGAGTATTTAAGTCATTTATAGTATAGTAATTAATATATAATATGTAGTATTTAAGTGTTATATTATGGAATTTGAGAAGTTATTGAAATTTTTATATGATTTTAAAAATATTTTAAATTGTTAGCTATTGTGATTTGTAGCACTTTTTTTTTTTTACATAATTTTGAAAATAATATTTATTACTCTATTTGTTATAATTTATGTGGCAGATGCAGAATTTCAAATATTAACCATTTTTTATATGTCTCTTTAATATATTAATTTGTTAATTATTGTATTCTATAGTACATTTTGAACCTAATTTTTTAATAATATCTGTTATTTGCCATGTCCCAATTTATGTGGCATTAATTGATAGATTTGTTGGAGTCGAGAGATTTATTTTGTTAATTATTGTAATTTATAGTTTCTTTTTCGTCAATTTCAAACAATATATGTTGTTAATTGATAGAATACTTTTAATGTAATTTTTTTTTAAAAATATGTGTGACTGTCCATGTCCCAATTTATGTGGCACATGTAAAGTTTTGACAATTAACCAAAATCTTAATACATTTTAAAAAAAAATTAAGTCGTTAAATTTTAAGTAATTTAAATTGTTGTATTATTTATTACAATTTATAATGCTTTTAAAGTAGTTTAAATATTGTACTATTTATTATGATTTATAACACTTTTTTTAAAAAATTTATGTCATATTATGGAATTTGAGAAGTTATTGAAATTTTTATATGATTTTAAAAATATTTTAAATTGTTAGCTATTGTGATTTGCAGTACTTTTTTTTAACATAATTTTGAAAGTAATATTTATTACTCTCTTTGTTCTAATTTATGTGGCAGATGCAGAATTTCAAATATTAACCCTTTTTTATGTCTCTTTAATATATTAAGTTGTTAATTATTGTATTTTTTTAGTACATTTTGAACCTAATTTTTTAATACTATATGTTATTTGCCATGTCCCAATTTATGTGGCATTAATTGATAGGTTTGTTGGAGTCGAGAGATTTATTTTGTTAATTATTGTAATTTATAGTTTCTTTTTCGTCAATTTCAAACAATATATGTTGTTAATTGATAGATTTTTTGGAGTGGACTATTTTTTTTAATTAATTATTGTAATTTATTGTTTCTTTTTCATCAATTTCAAACAATATATGTTTATTATATAATCCATTTTATGTGGTACTAATAGAATTTAGAGAGTCAATTAAATTTTTTATATAAGTTTTAAATAATTAAGCTGTTAATTATTGTAATGTATAGTATTACTTATATTATTTTTAAATATATTTAAATATTATATGTTAGGTTTTTTATCCTAATTTATATGGCATTGATAGAATTTAAAGTGTCAAATAATTGTTAATTATTGTAATAGATAATATGGAGTATTTAAGTCATTTATAGTATAGTAATTAATATATAATATGTAGTATTTAAGTGGAAGGTGGTGGGGCCCATTATATAGTTTGATAAATATATTGGATATTAGTAGTGATTTATAGTATAATAATTAATAATATATAATATGTAGTATTAAGTGGAAGGTGGTGGGACCCACTTATATATTTTATAAATATAGTGGACATTTGTAGAGATCTTATTGACACAATGGTAGTCATTCCTAGAGTCTTCTAATATATAGTAATATGCAAAATCTCATACTTATGTATTAAAAAAAGTGAGAAAATGACTAAAATAGTAATACTTTATTTTGGTCTTTAATGTATTTCATTTGATTGAAATAGTTCTTTTTTTTATTTTTTTATTTGGTGTTCAGAGTCCATATTGGAGCTCCGACTAAATCGGTTGGATCGCGCATTGCAAGACCCATTTGAGGGTGACACTTCCAATATGATTTTCTCCATACCAAAGGCTCGAACTTAAGACCTCTGGTTAAGGGTGAAGCACTCCCACCAGTGCACCACAATCCATGTTGATATGGGTGAGGATTGAAATAGTCCTAAATATATAACAAATGTATTCTTTTTGGTCTTCAATATATTTCACTTGATTGAAATGATCCTCAATATATGACAAAAGATGTTCATTTTGATCCTTTACCCTAAACCAATCAGATTTTTTTTTAAAAAAAAGTGTTAAATTTTATTATAGACCCTACGTGACTAACAAAATTTACCATTGTTGTCTTTTTTGTTAGCTTCAAAGAAAAGAACTCCGTAAAATCTAACACATTTTCTCTAGTTTCTCCGACAAAATTTTCTATTTTTTCTTTTTAAAAATATTAGTCTACTAACGTAATACCCATTTCTGTTTTAAACAAAAGAAAATAATAAATTTTGTTAGAGAATGTAAAGAAAATAGTGTTAGATTTGATGAAATTTTCTTTGGAGCCAACAAAGAATACATCAACGGTGAATTTAGTTAGTCACATGGGTTCATAATTAAATATAACTTTTTTTTTAGTAAATCTGTTAAATTTAGGATAAGAGACTAAAATGAACAGTTTTTACTATAATTAAAGCACATTTCAATCAAGTGAAATATATTAAGGATCAAAATGAAACTTTTATTATGCGTTGAAGATCATAATTGAAATACATCAAGGATCAAAATAAAGCATTACACATACACTAAGGACCATTTTGATTATTTTTCTCAAAATAAAGTCATAATAATTTAATGTTTAGTTGTGAATTTATAGGAATTGTTTACTGTAGTTTGTAACCACTGCATTGAGTAAATGGCAGAAGAATTAGGTTAAGGACGGCCATCTATTAATTAGTGGCCTACCTGTAAAATTTATAATCCTACCTTTCTGTCATTAAATAACTATATAAAGTACAGGAACTTAAAATTTTAAGTTAACGTATAAAATTAATTTAATAAAATAAACTTTTAATAAATATATGAAGTCAAGATTTTATTTTAATTAATTAAATTGACCGATGAACATAAATTAATTATTTAATTTTTTTATATTGGTCAAATTCATAGTTTCAATGCTAATAACTCTCAGGGTAAAATAAGAAGAATAGTACAATTATTTGTGTATTTGATTTGTGAAATGATAAGTATTAAAAAAATATTTATATTTAATAAAGACGGCATGTAAATAGGAACGACAAAAGTTTTTATCTAAAAATAAATACTTCTTCCATTCATTTCTAGTTGTTATGTTACGCTTTTCAAAAGTGAATTTGAATAATTTTTAAAGTTAAATTATATTACATTAATTCGATCTTTGAAACAAAAAAAAATTCAAAAATTATATAAAAAGTACTATAAATTGTAATTTTTTACATATCAATATGATGAAAAAATATACCATAAAATATTAATCAAAGTTCTTGTTTATGACAATTAAGAGTGAACGAAAAGAGTAAATAAAAGAAGAAATACTCGAATAACGTGCTGCATTTAACGTAGTACTACACATAAAGCTCGCCTACACATTCAATTATTTAAAAAAATCTTCCCTTGCACAATGATTATGGCGGAGTTAGCATATAAAATTATTAAGGATAAAATAAAAAGATATTAACTATATGCTAAATTTAAAAATAAAAAAAAATAGTTTGAGATAATTGACGTTCGTCAGATAATTTGAGACGAAAGGTGTAATAATAGATGAATTCCTTTCCAATTATTCCGCCGAAATTTGCATTTATGTCAACGATAACCAGCGTGATTAATTATTTCCTAATTAGAATAAAGGTCCAAGATCATAGATTTTTTTTTTTTTTAAATAAATTATTGTATGCAATTTCACTAAAAGATACAAATAAAAAAAGTTAATGAGAATGCAGAGTTGACTATATTAAATCTACTCTTTGTCGGCGTTTTTCTAACTCCGAAGAAAAATAAAAAGTAACAAAAGAGACAAATGGATTCTAGACCCTCACATTCCTTCTTAAATTTATCTCTAATAGGGGTATTATTGGAAGTTCAAGCTAAATTACTTATTCCCTCCGTCCGCTTTTAATCGTAATGATTTTTTTTATTTTTTTTATGACAAGGGAAATTCGCAGTCGCTATCCTTTGGGTGCGCACAGGGTAATACCCCCGCTCTTATGCAATGCTCGCAAACCACATAGGAGAGGTAACCCGCACTAGGCAAGCCCGGTGCGACGAGCTCGACCCAGAAGGCAAACCCCTTGCTTTCGCTGGCAAGGGGTTTCGAACTTGAGACCTCCAACATGAAAGTCCCAAGCCCAAACATGATTTTCTTTTTAGAGTCAAACTATAAAAAATTGTTTTACAATATTTTTTTCATCATATTAATATAGAAAAAATTGTAACTTATAGTACTTTTCGTATAATTTTTGAATATCTAAATTTTTTGTTTAAAATATTGAATTAATATAATCTAATTTAACTTTGACAATTAGTCAAATTGACTTTCAAAGACACAACGTGACAAATGAAAGTGGACGGGGGGAAATATTTGTTTGAATAAGTTTGCACACCTCTAACTTGGATCAGGGTCTATTCTGCGTAGATTTACCTTATGTTTCTACAAAAGATTACATTTCACATCTTCAATCTATGACACGCAAAAACTCCCCTTCAAACAACACTTAAATCTAACCACAAAGATCTATTGCATATAATTTCTCCTTACATTTCTACTAAGGATTGTTTCACATCTTCAATCTATGACCTAATCATGGAACAACTTTACCAGTTACGTAAAAACTTACTTTCAAACAACACATAAAACTATTTCACTAATATTTGCTATTTTTACTAGAAAAATAGCACATGTCATTTGCCCGAATAACATGGAGTATCATACATTTGCCGGAATAAAGTTCAGATTGTGTATGTCAAAAGACCAGATAAAAAACTTGGGCATAACATGAACTTTGGAAGAACAATGTCACAAAGATGCAGCTCAAAAGACACTATAATACTCCTAGTTATGAAAAAATGTACAATCTTTTGGCTACATAATACTCCTCCTGAGAGATTCTCCAAACAAGAAATGAACCAAGGGAGATTTATGTGTGAAAAAAAGCTGCATGCTTGCTATACTCTATTCAACTTCCACTAAATTCCTTGTTTAATGTTTCAAAGACAAATTCTTCTTACAAAAGAATATAGCCAAAAGAAAGAAGAAAAAAAAAGAATTCAGAAGATAAAGAAATTACATGAAAGAGTGGGAGGGGGGTTGCTTAAAATGAACACTATTCACCATTCTTAATGGTTTTCTCTATTCAAAGATGTTGCATTTGCTCAACCATCTGCTCTAATGTAACTTTGCTTCATCATCTTTAAGGGTTTCCAACGGTTCGCGGAGGCGATATAAGTGCACTCAACTCTCCACAATTTTCCCCCATTGCTTGCTCTTCTCATTTACAGTAATGTACCAAAGGTCAGGTTCAGCATCTAGTTTCCAACTTGACTTTTTCAGTTGAACTAATATTTATCCCTAAGCTATGAAAGATTTAATCGACCTGCTCACCGATCAAGTCTAGGCCAACGAGCAGGAATGATATACCTTGAAACAGCAAGAAGTAAAAGTGGATTCCTTGAGCTGATAGTAGGCTCCTTAGTGAAGCTGTCAACAGCAAGAAAGCTAAAGCCAATTCTTTTGTGTATATTCTGTTGTGCTTCTTCTTCCTTGACGCCTTCTTCTCCTTCTCTTTAATTTCCTCTCTTAGTTCCTCCAAATCAGGCACTGAAACACCTCGTTGGTGTTTTGGTTTCCCATCGACCAACAAAGTAAGATTGCCCTCAGAGGAATGTCCTGATTTCTTAGTCGCTGTCCATTCTTCCGAAGCAACTCGCTGGTGTTTTGGTTTTTCCTCAGCTAACGAAGCAAGATCACCCTCAGAGGAACGTCCTGATTTCTTGGTGACTACCCATTCGTATGCACTTCCTAGTTGGAAGAGGCCAGAGACCATGGCATTAAACTTGGTAACGGACATGGTGTTCTCGAATAGAAGGTATGGCACGATGAATGGGAAAGATTTAGGTGACGGAAGTATATTGAGAAATGACATGGTAGCAGGGACGTAAGAGACAACCCATGATGGGAGCGTCGCCTCAGGAATGAACATCGTCATTGGGAGGATTATGCAAAACAGAGTGAATGAATAAAATGGCAATATCAATTTCCTCAAAAGGAAGAAAAGAAATATCAAATTGCCCTTCTTCCATATGCTTATCTGCATCCAACCAAATTGCAAGCATTATTGCTAGGCACAACATCCAAATATGCTAAAACTTAACAAATTAAACTGGAGATCACTTGAATGGAAGCATTCCAATACCTTTGATTTAATGATGGCAGGTAAACAGACACGAAACAACTGCATTGGCCCCGAATGCCATCTATGTTGCTGCTTCCTATACGCTTCATATGATTCCGGTAACTCACACTGACACTGAAGTATCAACAAATTCTTCTTTAGGCTCAAAACAAAGCAACTACTTCCAATAAAGCAATACTCGAAAGGAAAGCTTTTGCAGTGAATTTACCTCTACATCATTGAGAAATATAAATTTCCACCCATGGAGATGAGCTCTGACTGCAATGTCCATATCTTCAACGGTCGTCCGCTCCAACCAACCACCAGATTCTTCTAATGCCTTGATCCTCCATACTCCAGCAGTCCCATTAAAGCCAAAGAAATTCAGAAAAATACCATTCACCTGCTGCTCCACTTCAAAATGAAAAGCCAAATTAACGTGCTGCAATCTTGTAAGTAGATTTTCATCCTTGTTCACAAAAGACCATCTTGCTTGAACCAATCCTATGTCCTCATTATCCTACAATTCAATATCAAAAAAAACAAACCACTCACATCATTAGCACATTCTACACTAAAGTGATAGCATATAACACAAACCATACACAATTACTTGAAATTATCACATATGAAGGTAATCAATACCTTAAAATAAGGGACAGTTCTTTTAAGAAAATCAGGCATAGGCTGGAAATCAGCATCGAAAATGGTAACAAATTCATAGTCTTTGACATAGCTGCAATTCATAGCTGACTTAAGATTTCCAGCTTTATAACCCTCTCTGATCACTCTATGCCTGTATATGATATTAGCACCTTCCTTCTGCCACTTACGAACCTCTTCATTGATCAATGTCTGAGTAATTGGATCATCAGAATCATCAAGAACTTGAATCAACAATCTTGATTTAGGCCACTCCAAACAACACACAGCACCAATGGATTGCTGATAAACCTGATAATAATAATAATAACAATTCCCACCGCATAAAAATGAGTTCTTGATAAACAATTAAACACAAAATCTTGGAAAGACAAAAAAATTACTAAAGTTTACCTCTTTTTCATTACACATGGGGATCTGAACTAGTACCATAGGGTAATAACCACTACCATCACCAGACTCCAGATCCATTGCACCGTCTTTTGCTATTGGCTTAATCTTCTTCATTTTAACCCAAAAACACCCTAAACATAGTACTAATCTATCCACACTTTGGATAAGAAAAAGGACAATGCAACCATTAGCTAAAAATTGAAGAGGAGGAGCAAGATACTCCACCCTAATCAACACCCATTTTGAGTAAACCCAATCAAAAACACTTTGCACAGCTAATGGATTAGCAAATGTATGAAAATCCAACGAGTACAAATACTGTAATTGAAGATCTGATGCACTAAAGTACCAGCCTTTGAAATAAGCTGCTATTTCAAACCCTAACAAGATTACCGACAACCAAAGAAAGATCTTTATGCAAGTATAGAACCGGTTCTTGACAGCCGGATTCTCAGTGGAGCTGTTGTCGGTAGAATCAGTCCGACCGGCAGCGACACGGCGGCTTACGACGGAGGCTAAGCTGAACAATGCTGATGCTATAGAAGTTAAACAACCTGCAGCCTTATGAGCCTTAAGAAGAAGAACCCATGTAAGCTGTTTAGCATTCTTGTTTCTGACTTTTTCACGTTTATAAGGAGACATTGAAGAAACATCATCGTTTGGTAACAAGAAATCATCTTCTGATGGTCCTTCAAGCTCAACCATTGACCAATTGTTTGGATTCTCCATTTTTACTACTACTGGTGTACCCCTATGGGTTTCTTTACCCCACCAGGTAAAAGAAGGTGCCATTGTTGAGATTCTTGAAACAGACCCAGATGGGAAAATCACTTAAAAACTGTAAAGATTGAATCTTTATCTGTTTTTCACCTCAAATCAACACAATGCTAGTAAACCCAGATGGAAAAAACTAAAGGGTGTTGGATTTTTGAATTCTTGAACTCATTTCAGAGTCCAGAAAGAGAAGAGATAAGAAAAGGCAGACACAGAGAGACACAAAAATACACACTCACACACACACACAGAGGTTTATAAAGGGAATATGAAAATTTGCAAAACAGTACATTGAATGTAGAGAGAGAGAGAGAGGACCATATAATAAGAGTGAAAAAAAGAGCTATAATGTAATGATATGATTTAGTTAAAGAAAGCAGTACAAACAGCCCCTTGGATTACAGCTTGCAAAAAAAAAAAAAAAAAACTTTCACAATTTTTGTTATGGTAACAGTGCAACACGTCTTTGATTTTTGTAAAATCAAATATCTCAAAAGAAAAATTTGACAGCACGTTGTTCTTTTTTCTTTCAATACCACCACTCTTTATTTTTATATATATAAAAAAAAATAAAAAATTACCAGAGTGGTTTAATTGCTCCTTTTTTTTCACCCTTTCACATGACCAAGAACATAAAAAAAAAAAAAAAAAATCAAACAGGACATGAAATTTTGTGGACTATTGTGTTTTTCACCTACTACTCCTTAATGGTGTTTTATAATAATGAAATCAAGAAAGAAGAATGAAATAGTAGATATTATATTCATAATGATAATAATAATAATATAATGTGTGTATATATTTGTAGATAAACAGAGATAAAGATTCAAATGAAAAAGATCTAATGAAACTTTAAATCCTGGCTCCTCCTCTCATGAAATTTTTTACCGTGTGAATTCCACGAGGTAATAAATCAAGATTCAAGATTTGTCTTTGATAATATAAATGATAAATTTTGTATATATATAAAATGAATACACAAGGAGAATAATATAGGATAGAAGGAGGATATGATGAAAAGGGCTTAACTAATCATCTAATCTTAAGATCATAAGATCTGGGAAATAATGAGCATTTAATTTTTGTTTTTAGCTGTAATAAATTCCTAATATATTTTTTTGTAAGAATAAAAGAAAAGGAAAGAAGAAGAAAAAAAAGAAAAATTAGTACATTTGTTTTCTTGTTTTTGGTCATGTTCGAAATTCCTTGACCGAGAAAACAGCGGGTCATTGCCGTCATCAAAGGATTAATGTCCAAATCACCCCTTTGAAATGGTACTCTCCTATAATATATGAAATATGTTTTTTAGAATTTAATAATCGTAGTGTACGGATTAACTTGTGTGGTATTGAGTTACTTTATTAATCATTAGATCAGACTTTTTAGTGCATGAAATTATATAATCCCACTTAGATTAAATTTTTTTGTGCACGAAATATATAATACACTAAGAGGTTATTTGAATTAAAGATAATGTATGTTGTAACTAATTATGATGTGGCTGGTTATCTTGATATTATTTCTTATTATTTGTTCGATTGTTTTATTAACAATAACATATGTTATTTAATTTTTAAGAAGTTGTTGTTTATAAAAATATCATTAATCTTATTTAATGAGTAAGAAAAATAAATAGAGAAAGTTTAAGGGTGTTTCTGTCATTTTAATTATTTTATCATGAGATAAGTAGGTGATTAGTAGAGTTAGCACTAAACAATTTCACTCTTGGAAAAACTTATCTCAAAACTAATTACTAATCATACTATAACGTATCTAGAATCAATAACCAAACAAGAGGAAACTACTAAATGTTTAATCCCAAAATTATCTATATTTGTCGAATGTACCAAATGACTTGATAATTTTGAGAAAAATGAAAACTATTTTTAAGTAGACATACAACAATTAATAACTCTCTAACATGAATCTTGATATAATAACTTGAAAAACTAAAACTCAATATAATGTATTATCTATGTTGTCAGTGTATATATTTTCAAACTCGCAATTTTTTCATGAGGACTTGATAGTAATTAGACTCCATTTAGTCAACTTTTTCCTTTCGTCTTAATCGGTTTTTGTTTTTGTGGTAATAATTATACTTATCTAAAATAATTAGCGTCATTCACGCTCCGCCAAAAACACAAATGCACAAACCAAAATTTGACACTTCAACTAAACAAAATTTTGAAAAGACAAAAATACTAAACGAATTATTGTACGTATAAAAGAAATTATTAAGTGGTGGACCTCTTTCTTTTTATAAAAAATAAAATAAAATAGTCTTTTTACAGTAATTCCGAAAATAACGAAAGTTGCCTTGAACAAGTGGAGCTATACAAAAAGGCTTCATAAAATCTTTCCTTTTCTAAAGGTAAAAATATTCAAAAATATGGAGTAACATATTGTTACTTTTTAGAAGTATAGGAGTACTCATTAAATGATGAAGTGAATTACGTAGAGTTATAGTACTAATTATGGTAATATGAGATCACTTCTTTTAACCTAAATGAAACTACAAAAAATCACAATAATTGTTGGATAAGAAAAAAAGAAGAAGGTAAAAGCCCATGATAATTATTAAGAGTGTAACATGTAAAGCCAAAAATTTAATGAAAAAAAAGGTAGAAATGTTGCTGTGGAAAAGTTGAGCCTATAAAAGGGTTATCCGTGATGAAAGAATATAACCTATGGATTTAATAGTTTATCAATCTCTAGCTTCTAGGGTTAAGGATTTGAAAATCAGCTCGTAAAATTATAATCTATTTAATTTATTTATATGTGGACGGCTAATAATTTACTTAATTTATTAGTAATAAGTTTATTTTGACTCGTTCAGTCCAATTCATTTAAAACTTAGTTAATATATACGTAGTTTTGATTGATTTTATCTAAATATTTTTTTTATCTATTTTTTATAGTCATAATATAAGGGATAAAGTTTTATTAGGTACTTAAACAAATTATTAAAAAAAATTAATTTTAAATTGAAAACTTAGTAAGAATTGGACGGATTGGATTATGATTCGAGTTTTTGCTCAATTCAGCCCAAATAACTTTGAACGAGTTAATGACTTGTCCATTTATTAATTCAATCTATTTTGATCTTCTCAAATTTAACACAAACCTATCCATTTCAAACTCTTGGCGAAATAAATTACGTTGTATATTTTACTACACCCTCGAATAATATGTTGTGTGAAAAATACGCGTTGGATGATGTAAGAACATTAACATGCAACAAAAAATATACAAAAAGAAGACACATAAAAACAAATCAATTTGATTAAATTATAAAGTGAAGATCTAACAAACTTCTTAACTCTCAACCAAACACCGACACTTTGCGGTCAAATACAAATGTTTAGTATACTGAGAAGATTAAAAAAAAACGGGGACGATAAATTTGTTGATCGAGTAAAAAGAGGACTCATAGAATTTAATTAAGCACTAAATACCATGAATAGTTTAACTGGCACAAATTTTTGAAAAATATGAAAAGATTGTGGCACATTAAAAGTGAATCCAACGTAGGTAAAATGTTATATTGACATTAATCATTTGTCATATAAGAAAATTGTGTCACTTTTTTAAAAAAATGACTAAAAATGTGAGTTATATAAATTAAGAAAAAGAAAAAATCTAATTTATTCATATAATATTCTAATAATATATAAATATAATTAATTTTTAAGACAACGTTTTCAAAGTTTCGAAGGTTGAGTGGTCACGTGACTAAGTACACAAATGTCAATTACCTGTTATTTTCTTAGAGGTTCACTTTACTACCAAAATCCTCAGATTGGCTCCAAGTATTCATTCTATAGGAGTATTATTTATTACATTTATGATTAACAAAAACAGGAAAAATAATTTAGAAAGGAAAAATATTAATATAGTAATAAAGTAGATAGAAAATAAGCTAGAAAAAAAATCAAATTTTGTTTAACAACTATGGAAAAATAATGAAAAATCGAAAGAATGATAATGTTGGGGTGAGAAGGCCCGGCTCAAAGATCGATAATTTGAACTAAGGAAATTGAATAATAGAAAAAAATGAAAAGAGAAATAGAAAAAATATTTCACTTTTATAATTACAAAAATATATTTGTACCTCCACAATTTCATATTGACCATATAATTAATATAAAAATATCAAATTACATAATACTATCTAATTATATATAAATCTAATATCTAGGTTAGTTTCTAAAACACTAAAAAATATTTTGTCATCTTACTTTTTGGGACCTTGTTCTAGTCAATGTTGTCAAATTAGACCTTCCAAAGAATTTTCTCATTTGGACCACCATCCCATAATTCAAGGAGTATTACGATAATATTTCAATTTCAAACAAAAATAAGTGCAATATCTTCTGAAAAAAACTTCTATTTAGACAAAAAAAAATTCTTTTTATATTACTTTGCAGAGGACAATGCCAAATGGAATTGTTTTCCAAACGAAATATAAATGGCACACTTTCAAAATTTAAATTTTTTGTCAAGTCTCCCATCTACACATGATAATTCCTTAAAATGGAATTTTCTGAGGCACGTGCGATGACTCAGCTGATGCACGTGCGAGACTACTGAAGATATAAAACCGGTCGGACAAAGCCGGCTATCAACAACCGCCGGTCAAACCGGTTGTTTGTTATCTTCTAATAGTACTATTAATATTATTTATGAGTATGTGATATTATTTCCTAACTAGTACATTCAAATATTAATTTTATATTTTTTTCTTTTGACTTTAATGCTTATAGGTTGAGAGATCGTTTTAAATAGATCCTCGGCTCGAGCGGTTTGAAAAATACGAGAGTAAAAGAAATTCTAATGAAGATACTAAGAAAAGAAAAATATCAACAAAAATAATAAGATAACTAACACAAAATAAATAAAAATAGTAGTAATAAACATGTGTATCCAGCGGTTGCAAGTTCGAGTCTTGCTAGTATAATTATTTTTGTCTTCAAAGGTGTGGCCTAGTGATCAATGAAATGAATTAAAAATTATGAGATCTCAACTCTCAAGTTCAAGTCCTAGTAAAGATAAAAACACTGAGTGATTTATTCTTCTTGCTTGTCCTAACTTTGATGGACAGAGTTACCAGATATGATCTATTGCTGGTGGAAGGTGTGAAGTATTTTGTAGAATTAAGAAAGGTACATACAAACTTATCTAGACGATTATAAAAAAAAAAGAACAAAGAAGATGATAAAAAAAGAGAGAGAAAATTAACAAAATATTCTAAGCTAGAACCATTTTCTCCTCTGAGGAGAGATTTGATTACCTAACATTTTATCTTAATCTTTGACCTTCATGTTCTCTTATCATAGATTTAATATTACAATTTTTTTTAGTTAAAAAAGTAATTAATTAAGTTTATGCCAAAAATCTTCCACTATATAAATTGAAATGAGAGAGTATATAAGTATGTAACCAATTTAATGTTGTAATGTATAGAAGATTATACAAGAAAAAGTAGTATATGAAATGCTTCATTAGGGCATCCAAAGCGTGTAGGGTCAACTAATTGATTGAAAACCATAGAGTATTAAATTAATCCAACATATTAATCCTCAAGATTATATTCATCATTACTGTTAGCTTTGTACAACTGGATACCTCAATTATACATCTAGGGGTCCTAATTTATTGTTTAATAAATTAACAATATAACTTTACTTGCTTATCCAATTAAACAATGATTAGTGACATCTAAAGTTGTCTTTTTCTAATTTGCCCGTTTGGGTTCCACCGCCAATGACCACATCACACTTTTAATGCCTTTGATTAATTTTTAAATAATGAGCGAAAGATAAAACAAATCGTGTTAAGTACGACTTTACTAAGAATATTTTTGGTGTACAAAACATTATGTTTGAAAGTCGGGTGAAAGGCTGAATCTAAAAGGTATGACGTAGACAATCTACCTAATGCAAACATTAGTAACTATTTTCACGACTCAACTCATAACCTATAAAGTGACACGAAGATAATTTATTGTTGCTCTTAAGCTTCTTTCAACGACCTTATTAGTGGAGTATATAATAATTTATAAATTGAGTGGGAAATTTTATAGGTGCAAAAAATTAGTGTGTGATCATGTCTACTTATGCATCACATATGAAAAATTATTGAGTCTTAAACAACACAATTTTGAAATCCTTAAATAAAATTTGCAATGATTGTCAAAATCAACATGTGTAAGTTAATTTTAATGTGGGGATGATTGCGACCTATTGAAATGGAAATAATAGAGCTTGATTAATATTTATTTTCTTTGTCGGTGTGACCAACTTTTTTTGATTATTTAATGTTAAATAGGAGTAACTAATATACAAAAATTCAATATCTTGACGTTTGTATGATTTATGTTGGTTTTCTTTTTATTATTGGGGTTGTTGGTTGGTATTATTATTTTTTGTTCATATTTAAATCATGCCTACTCCTTTTGTTTCCCTTTTTAATTTCTTTATTTATTTTTATAATATAAGAATTATGGTCAACAAATTTTCAATATTTTGATGACAACCTCGTTATATTCAAACTTGTACGGTAGCATATAACTTGCAAAAATTACCACAACAAATCACTAGTTTGATACTATTTTTTACTATAGTGAAAAATAAATTGAGACATAAAATTTAAATAATTGTTCTGATTATAATAAATCAAATTCATATTGATTGCTGATACAATAACTAAAAGAAAATTTGCTTGCGCTTTCCTCTTTTCAAATATTCTTGAAAATTCTTGATCCTATTGAACCATCGAAACATAATTATTTTTTTCTATTGGTTGAAAAAAAGAATAATAAACGATAGGACATTTTTATTTTGACTTGTGTTAGGGTAATATTCAAAGGGTTTATGCCAAATTAGTGGACATCACGTAAGAAACTATTGTTATTCGAATATTGCAACTAAAATTTAATTATCAGATGCAATGGATTGACTTCAACAAACAGAATAGTAGTATGAATTTGTTATTTTATTTAAATATATCATTTATTTAATTTAAACAAAAAATGTAGTCCACCTTTACTGAAATCGATGATACAAGTGTTGCCACGTTAGCAAAATAATGCAATAATAATAATAATGTACAATCATCGTGAACTCAATTAATATGAACTTCTTCAAATGTTGAGTACGTGTTTGAAATGAGAGTGATATTTTTTCTTAATTAATGAAAATATTTTCTAGAAGTTGAATTTCAAAAGTAATCTCTTAAAAGAAATGTTTTTTCAAAATGTCTTACATTTTTCGTAGGTGCAAGTCAATTTTTTATATTTTATTTTGACAAATATTTTAATACTTGAAGCATGTTGTTTGTTTCAATCAGCATTAACTAAAATATTACTTATTGACTAACTTTAATAATCAAAATTAGCACATATATAAAAGCACCCGTCCATGATGTTATGGAATGGAAGAAACTAGAAAGATAAATTAAAGAGAGAATAAATGATAACTCTTTGTATTCATTTTTGCATTGATTCAAATAGAAGAGTACATCCCTATTTATAAATAATTAAGGAGAATCCTTCTTAAAGGAGAGTACTTCTTAAAGGAGAATCATTCTTAAAGGACAATCCTTTTTAAAGGAGAATCCTTCTAGATACTAGACTAAAATAAAACTAAAGGGAAAAGGGTCAAATGCCCCCTCAACCTTTAGCCATATTTCCAACTACACACTTAACCTTTTCGGGGGTCCTATTACCCCCCTGAACCTTTTTATTTTTATATTATTTCACCCTCAGACGCTGATGTGTCCACCTAAACCAGATTTATAAAAAATGTTTGTATACACGCGCTGTCCACGTATATATTAGTGGACCCCATGACTTTACACGACTCACATATTGACACGTGTCATAAAACTTTACCTTTACCTTTGAACCAAATTAACCCTCATTCTTCTACCTTTACCTTTGAACCAAATTAACCCTCATTCTTCTTCCTTAGATTAATTCTACGATCTTCTTCCTAAATCTCTAGTTCTTCTTCCTTTTCTCTACGATCTTCCATTATTGACGTTGCTCGGAAGCTTAGTTACTATTTCTTCTGAGAAAAGGTTAGATCTTTACTAGCTAAATACTATTTTGATTTAGTGTTTGATTAGGGTTTTATTTTTACTGCGTATTCAAATGCTATTTTGACTGGTATGTTGTAGTGTGGAGGTTTTTAGGGCCTTTTAATGTTTATTAGGGTTAGTTCTAATTGAACGTTATTCTTTACCAACTGAATGTTATGTTGATATTTGATTTTAGTTTTGATGGTAGTGTTGATTTTTAGGGCATTTGTTGCACAGGCATTCAAATGCTATTTTGATATGTGTGTCGTTGTATGTAGTTTATTAGGGGTTTTAATAGTTATTTACTTGTTTTCGTGAATTTATATAGTCTTGTAGTTTACTGGTAAAGTACAACCTCAAAAAGTAGAGTTTCTCATTCCTTACTAGTGTTACCTCTGTTCAGGTAGGAGATGAGTGGATTTACTTTGGTTACTTTAAGATGGTATCATGGTGGAGTATTAGATTTGAGTAGTGGACAAGTAGTTTACAGTGGTGGGCAAGTTACAGAGTTTTTGGATGTTGATGTGGATAGACTGTCCTATTTTGAATTAAGAGGCTACATTAAAGAATTAGGATACACAACAACTTGCACATTTAGTATTAAACCTCCTAACAGTGGTATTTTGGAAGATATTCATAATGATATGGATATTTTAGACTTAAGTTGTTCTTTGGAAGATGGAGATATTGTGGAGGTATATGTAAAGCACTTGATTGATGATGCAGTTGTGGACCCCACCCTTATTTTATTAGAAAATGTTCCTCATGGGTATATGGAGGAATCTGGTTCAACTTTTAATAAAGTAAATGAACAAAGTGGGGTAGGTGAAGACCCTTTTACTACCTTTGATACTAGATCTGCTTCTACCCCAACTCCTTCCACCACAACTTCTTCTCCTAGATCTCCTTTCACTACCACAACTCATTCCACTACAACTGCTGCTCCTAAATCTCCTTCCACTAAAACTCCACCCACTACAACTGCTGCTCCTAGATCTCCTTCCACTACAACTCCTGTCACTGCTGCAAATCCTAGTATTGAAGATGCTGATGATCTAGTTTCAGGCCCTGTTGAATCTGATTTCTTAGAAAAAGAGGGTTCTGATTACTCAACTGAAGATAGTGTTGAGTCTGAATGTGGATTGGTGGGAGATGATGATGAGGACTATGGTAGTGATGTACATGAAGAGGTTAGGGAGTTGAGGGCTGAAAAAAGATCTTTTCAAAGAAGAAAAAGAAAAGAGAGAGTACCAGTTGATACTGAAGAGGTACCAGTAGGTGAAGCTGGAGCAGATTTAGGTTTTGATGAAACTCAAACAGGTAAAATAAGTGTTGAAGGAAGATTAGGAGGTGATGAGCCTTATTTTGCAAGTTCTGATGATGGAAGTTTTGAAATAGATGAAGATGAATTTAGTGATGAATGTGTTGAATCTGAAAGAGTACATTTACCAAGAACTGTAAAAAGAAGGAGGCATACCATGTGCACATGCTGTGGCTGCCATTTACTTTAAGAAATGTGAACCTCTTGACTACATTGACAACTGCTATAGTAAGGCAACTTACTTGAGGACTTATGCCAATGTCCTTCAACCTGTCACAAACATGGAGATGTGGCCTGTATCTACTAACCCCACAGTTGCACCACCAGAAATAAAAAGCATGCCTGGCAGGCCAGGTAAACTTAGAAAGAAGGAAGCTGGTGAGAGTAAAAAATCTGGAAAGCTACCTAGAACTGGACTTGCCATGACATGTAGTAACTGTAATGTTAGAGGCCACAACAAGAGAGGATGTCCACAAAGGGTTGAGTCATCAACAAGGGAAGAACCATCAAATATAGACAAGGGAAATGGCAAAACTTCAGGTTTAGGCAGACCAAAGGTAACATCTTTACCTTTAATTTGGTATGTGATATAGATCTCATATGTAATAACTACAATTATTTTTAACTATATTTATAGAAAACACAAACAGAAGGTGAGCATTCTACAAAGAGGTCAAGAGGAAGACCACCTGCAGCACCTAGTGCATCTCCAGGACCTGCAAAGAGGTCAAGAGGAAGACCACCTGCAGCACCTAGTGCATCTCCAGGACCTGCAAAGAGGTCAAGAGGAAGACCACTGGCAGTACCTAGTGCATCTGCAGCACTTACAAAAGGTGCAAGAGGAAGACCACCTAATGCATCTGCAACACCTGCAAAGAGTGCAAGAGGAAGACCACCTGCAGCAGCTAGTGCACCTCCTACATGTCCATCACCTGCTAATTACCATGTTGGATCTTCTTCACCTGCTGATTACCAGTTAACTAATAGTAACAAAGGAAGAGGAAGGGGTAGGGGAAGCACAACCTCATACAAAAGGCAAACAGTCATTGGAATGGGTGTGTTTCAAGATGAAAATGGATTCAAAGCTCTCAATGTAAGTGTTTTCTATTGATTCAATTATACTATTTTTTTTATGTTTAACTACAAACTCAACTCACTCACTAATTATTTCATAATTTGAATACAGCCTGGGATGTCAAGTTGTAAGATCTTCTCTACTGGTACAACAAAGGTGACAAAATCTGCTGATGTTACTGGTGATATTGGTTACAAACCAAGTACTGCACCCAAGTTGAAATGGAATGGAAAAGCAGCAATCTCAACAAGCAAACTTCAAGAAATGAGAGAGGAACAAAGAAAAAAATCAAAAGGAAGTAGTTCATGAAAATATTTCCCATTTTGAATGATGATGTATTAGTATTGAACATCAAATTATGTTTTTGTTTTTGGTTTTTGGTTTTTGATTGTACTTTGACCTTATGTGAGGCCTGTTTTACAATCGATTATGTCAATTAAGGGCCTTCTATTTTACAAATAGTGTTATGTTTATTCAATTTCTCCCGTATTTGTTGTAATATAGACACTACTATATCAACTACTTTATCCGAAAAGATTCATATATTGATATACAAAATTTCTCATATTACATATGATAACCAAAAGAGAGTTTCAACTCCTTTCACTACTCACTACTCACATACGTTATGGCAATTCAATTAGTTCAATACTTGAATGAACCCTACTTTGAAATAGGTTGTTGATGAACAAGGCAACAACACAAATCAAAATACACAAAATGACCTTCCAATCAAACGTACACCATTTCAACTTTCTTCGTTTGAACCTCTTCTCTACTGTCAAATTATCAATCAGAACTTGTTGCTCATTGATTTGAATCTGTCTCCTCCAAACTTCATCTTCCAACTCTTTGATTTTGTTCACCAATTTTGGGAGGATAAATTGGGATCTTGGATCGATTTCTTCTCTGTCTCTCCATCGGAAAAAATGACAATTGTTCTCCTGAAAAAATAAAAAAAAATATATTAATGTTATTAACATTCACATCAATTAAACCCAATAAAATCAAACAATTGAAGAAAATTCACATACACCATAGTAGGGGCAAGACCAAAATCGTCTTCCGGGATTCGACTTCGACCAAGAAGTCTGCATATGCAACAAACTTCCATGTTTGCATCGTACTATGGTTTTGAGAATTGGGTCTGATTCTTCCATGCATAGCTTATTCAATTTTGCATTTGACATTCCTAACCCGAATAACACAAAGTGAAAAAAAAATCAAGCTGTCGAATTGGGAAATCCGAGAAAATTGCAAACCCTACATTCAATCTTAGTTGGAGAAGATACAACAACTAAATTCAAGCTTTGAAATTCAAGCTTTGAAAATGGTGGATGAAAAACAAAGAAGGGAGAGAGCTTTTGTTCAAGAACAAAAGAGATGGAGATAAATGAATTGAGAAAAGAATAAAAAATAAATGTATGGGTTATATAAAGAGTAAAGTTACCGTTGGGAGGATTATTTGGACTCCACGTGGACATTTTATTACATTGTTACGCGCCTCACGAAGGTGAGTTCACGTAGGTGGACACATCAGCGTCTGAGGGTGAAATAATATAAAAATAAAAAGGTTCAGGGGGGTAATAGGACCCCCGAAAAGGTTAAGTGTGTAGTTGGAAATATGGCTAAAGGTTGAGGGGGCATTTGACCCTTTTCCCTAAAACTAAATATTTTGCAATTAATGTAAACTCTAGACTTGAAAGGAAACTAAATACTATAAAATATTTTTAGACTAAAATAAAATAAAATAAAAAGATTCTACCAAATTCCAACATTCCCCCTCAAACTCAAGTTGGTGTATTTGACTTGAGTTTGAACACTTAATTATTCTTCAAAAATATCTTCTAATAAAATTCATCCTCACATTCTTCTTCTACTAGTAATGCTTGTGATTTATTTTGAGTGTCTTTGAACTTGCACACTTTTGTAACATGACCTGTTTGTTTGCAACTTCCGCATACTGCATCAGATCTCCACCAACAGAATTTTTCCAAATGTGTTTTCTTTTTGCAATATTTGCAAGGAGGATAATCAACTTTTCTTTTTTGATAGTTTGCATAAAAGATGCCTTCAACAATTTTTTATCTTGTCTGAAAGCTCTTTTTTGCTCTTGTGCTTGAAGAGCACTTATCAATTCAACAAGAGAGATGGTAGAGAGATCTTTAGACTCTTCCAAAGCAGAGATTTTAGACTCAAATCTTTCGGGAATAGTTACAAGAATCTTTTCAACTATTCTATTATCTTTAAAATCCTCACCAAGCAACCTGATTCTGTTGACAATCAAGGAAATCCTGTCAGAATAATTAGTGATAGTCTCACCCTCTTGCATACTAAGAGATTCAAAATCTCTTTTCAAATTCAGAATTTGATTTTGTCTGCCTCGTTCACTTCCTCGGTACTCCTTCTCAAGTTTTTCCCAAGCTTCTTTTGTTGTCTCACATGCAATGATTTTAGAAAAGATTGAATCTGCAACTGAATTTTGAATTACAATTTTGGCTTTGTGTTTTTTTATTTTCTCTTCTGAGTGAAGTTTGATTTCAGCATCAGAAGATTTTTCAGTGAGTTGTTGTATGGGTTTGTCTTCCATTACAACTTCCCACAAATCATAAGCCTCAAAATAAGACTTCATCTTAACTGCCCAAATTTGATAATTTTCACCATTGAAGGTTTGTGGGGCATTGAAAGAAAGAGTATTGCTTGTCATGGTTTGAAAAATAAGGTTTAAAATAATATAGATTAAAAATTGGTTAAAAGTAGCCCTGCGTTAAAAATAAAAGCACGAGTTAAAATTGGCCCTGCGTTAAAAATAAAAGCACGGATTAAAAGTGGGTTGAAAATAGATATGAATTAAAAGTGGTTGAAAGTTCTTCTTCAACGAACTCACAGATCCATTAAGATCAATGTAAGGCTCTGATACCACTGTTATGGAATGGAAGAAACTAGAAAGATAAATTAAAGAGAGAATAAATGATAACTCTTTGTATTCATTCTTGCATTGATTCAAATAGAAGAGTACATCCCTATTTATAAATAATTAAGGAGAATCCTTCTTAAAGGAGAGTCCTTCTTAAAGGAGAATCCTTCTTAAAGGAGAATCCTTCTAGATACTAGACTAAAATAAAACTAAATATTTTGCAATTAATGTAAACTCTAGACTTGAAAGGAAACTAAGTACTATAAAATATTTTTAGACTAAAATAAAATAAAATAAAAAGATTCAACCAAATTTCAACATTCCATGACACTATAAATAACATGAATTAGCCAAAGACAACTTTTTGTCGATATAAAAATAAAAATCTATCACTAATCCGATTTGATAATAGATTATAAAATAATTGTATTAGCTATGGACAATTAGCAATATATTAGAACGAATTTCATAGTTAATTTTAAAAATCCTGTGATCCCACCTTACTAATCAAAACCAAAAAAAATCTGAAAAAAGTTTTTCAAGAACATCACAAATGTTTTGTCCAATTATGTCATATTAGTCAGTTTCTTAATTATTCGGTATTCAAAATTAACAGACTCAAATAATTCGAATAGATTCACTATATTCCTATAGATTTATTTTATTTTTGACAAATAATATGATGCAATAACAATTAAACACGTGGCCAGAAATCGAAATGAAGGCCAAAATAGTTGTTGTTGTCCATTGGAGATATGAATGTTCACTTTTTATTTTCTTTTTTTAAATCTTTTTCCCCCCACTTCAAATCTCCAGTTAAGCAAATTTAGTTAGTTTTGTGTACTAATTTTGGAGGATTATTACATGATTAAGCTATAGATCTACTAGCTGATTACTCTAGTAGTAGTAGCTAATTAAAGTTATCACCATATCATGAGATGTTGGGAAAAGACATCTCAATATAAATTGAAGGACAACTTATTAATGTCTTCTTGTTTATGGCATCTACAGCTGGGTTTTCTACAAATAGACACCGCTATAAAAATTATTATTTGAAATATGTTTGTGTGTATTTTTATAGATATTTTGATTAAATTGGTGAGAAAGATTAGGAAGATTCTCGATATTTCAGTCTATTTTCCACTATTTATTCTTTCGTAGAGCTGATTCAATGGTGGGAAAATCATGTTTAATTACACAAATTTTCAATTGATTCGCGATAAGAAAAACCTTTATTTTAGTAACGAGAGTTCAATTTTGAGCAATGATAAAATTAATTTTTATGTGATGTGTGGGTTGCGAGTACAAGCTATATACTCACTATTAAACTTAGCGTTAGAATAAACAACTTAAATTACACAATTCCTGCATTAACACAAAACACTTCATAGTTATTATAGAAAAATAAACAATATTAAAAATATGTGTGCACCGAATTTAGTTTTATATAACAATTAAACAGTTAGGTAGTATAGCATGTCATGCTACTAAGACTTATTGAGTATCTAAAATTTACTGTCTCGATCAATTCGAAAATGATAAATTATTCTCTACCAAGTTTCCTTTGATAATTATTAGCGAAGAATACTTATTTGAGGCCCTAGAACATGTACATACCGAATATAAGAATTTTTATTTCATAGAAAATCTAGTGATGCTGATTAAATACATAATCATTGCTATTAAAAAACAATTGAGACAAAAATAAAAATTTGTACGTAGCTTCTGGTCTTTGACATAAAAGAAAAAGAAAATTATTGTAATAATGAAACAAGACATGTGAGATTAAATTTAGCAACATATATATCCAGTAGGATATGAAAATCTATTTGGATTTGAGGTTAACGGAAGAAATTAGATAGTTGAGATGTCACCTTCATTCTATATATACTCACTTAACACTGATCTTACCTAAAAGAAATTAATTTGAAATTGTCTAAAAAAATTGATGTAACAACAATATATCTCATGTAATTCCACAATATTATCTTATGTGTGATATATTAATTATTTTTAATAGATTCTTAACTTAAAAAGTGGAAAAAGTATCATATTTGATTTTTTTTTCTATTTAGATGATTGAGGAAATAAAAAAGGAGCTAGGTAAATATAAAATAATAGCAACACTATGCTTTTCTTTTCATGATGAGAATGGTATTTGAACTTATTTGTACGCATCTCAAATATTTCATCATCAGTTACCTTTTTCAAATCGCTACTAAATAATTTTGCTTATCAAAATCTTAAACTACGTTTTTCTTTTTGTTGATTATAATTTGAATTCTGATCTCTCATAATTTTTATTCATCAATAACTTAATGAGTGGAAGTGACATGCTTTTCCTGGCATGCTGGAATAAGATGACAAGGCTAGAATAATAGACACATGGTAGAATAATGTCATGAGTCACAAGTTAATAAGTAATAAGTAATGGGTAATTCCAAATGATGAATTTGGATAACTATGGAGAAAAAATAAGTCTAAAAGCACTTTATAAAGCGGTTGAAAATTATTTTGGCACATTTGTGACAAATTTGTGAATGTTCATAATTTCATATATGTTAATGCAAACATTTGGCACGCATGTCAATGCCTTCTTAACACTTAGTTTTTCTCTTCTTTAATTTGTTCTCTGTTCTTTTTGGAATTCTCTTACACTTCATGTCTTAGATTACAAGATACCAAAAATGTTGGACAATGCCTGACAAAATAGCTAATAATAATGCCACCAAGATCTGCCTCTCAACACTTCTGGCACTGAGAGTTTGAATTTGAGGGACAAATTTTAAACAGGAAGGGATGGGCAGCACGTGGATTTCGTTTAAGTTCATATTCTTTCTTCGTCTTGTTCAACATGAACCCTTTAAATTTTAGAATCTATCTCTAAATTTTGAACTTATCATTAATTCCGTTGTAAATCTCATCTATTAGAACGATATCATCTGTAAATAACATATATCATGGCATCTCACCTTGAATATATTGCGTTAATATATCCATCACTAAAACAAATAAAAATGAGTTTAAGTCTGATGTACATATGAATATCATATGTATGTCCTTTCCTATACTACTCTATCACTCTTCTAACAAGATGAATGACTTTTATCATTGAACGTCCCAACATGAATCAAAATTGTATATTTATATTAGCTTTTGTGAATGGGTTGTTAACAGGGGCAGACCTACAGTGGGTGAAGTGGGTTCATATTCGTTAAAAAATAACATCGTATATATATGTATATTTAATCAGTTTTTAAATTTTATAGGTATATATTAACTTTTAACCACACTAACACAAGTGTAACCCTTGGCTGAGTGGTGAAGAAGGTTCAATTTTCCCAGCCAATTCGAGTTTGAATCTTTGTTGCCACATTTTAATTTTATTTTTTATATTTTGAATCCACTTCGTGAAAATCCTGGGTCCGCGCCACTGATTGCTAAGTACTAGTTTTTTAAAAAAAAATTGTTGTAAAAATATATATTCAGGGTCATTTAGTTCAAAACAAAGTGATCTTAGGATTACACTTTTAAAATTATAACCAAGATAGATGATATCATATTCTGTGTGGAACATGACATCCTTTTGGTATATTTTTATCTTGATTTTAGCTAATACCCTCCTTAGATTATTATGCTGATCTCCACAACCATTTCGTAGTACATCTTTTTTACTTTATAGCACAAAAGGATTAAAGTAAACTATGTAAATAAGACTAAAGTATAACAAACAACTTTAGCTGCTGAGATCTTCCATATCTTTGAATGTAAAGTTACAACTATGTGAAAGTTGTATCAAGAAAAGTTGACAAGAACCTGATACAAACGCTCTCAATTTCGTTATGTTAGCCATTTTTCTGTGCTGTACAGAACATAGACCGATCCCTGCATCATGTATCTTCCAGTTGATATTCATATTCTCTTGGAATTAACTTGGCATCATCAATCAGGAACCAAAGAATCAGTTAACTTACCCGAAACTACAATTGACAATGAACCTTAAATAGCCAAAGAATCCAACTTTATCGCGCTCTTCTAAGCTTCAACTCCAATATTGAAAATACTGTAAATGTCACTGCAGATTGCCACACTACTTGAGGAAACAGCTAACAATATCATGACCGATGACACTAGCCTGTCCCTCTTGGTTGCAATTCCATGTGTATCCCTGTGATAAATGGCAAACATGGAGAATTAACTTTGAGTATGTGAGGATGATTACAGATAAGTAGTTGAAAAGGGAAGATGGTACTCACCTAAGGACAATAGCAGCAGGAAAAATGAAACCAACAGAGACAGTAGCAGTGGCACCAGTAAACTGGAAGGCATCCCAGATGCTAGGTACACAATTTGCTCCCAAAAATATGAGACAGATGAGAGCTGCTGTGACCGAAAAGAATCTGCGATTATCATAGGCAATAGGAATTGCATAGGGAAAAAAGAGGCCATCCATATTAAGGCGAAGGGAAAAGAAGACAATTGGGAAAACGAGCATCAAGTGGATCACATAGCTCACTCGCACCACATCATTAAGTAATGAGCTGTAAGGAATTCCAAGTTCACCATCAAAGTTGGCGAGTACATCATCCAAGGTATGATCACCGAAGAGAAGGAATCCGAAGAAGCTGGTTGCTATATATAGAGTTGAGCATACCACAATTGAAGTACGGACTATTGACTTCATCTGGCTGCCATCTCTTAGCTCATTCTCTATTGGATGTACTGCAACATTCATCAAACAAGTATTAGAGTTTTGTACTTTTTACTAGTAATTTCTAGCCACTCATTGAGCATATATCAAGACTGACAATTAGGATAAAACCACGTCTAGGAGGTGAGGTTTAGGGCAAGTGATGTAATGTGGTGGTAAACCAAATTATGACAATATGAAGTATAAGTACATCTGATGTTCCATCCCAACCTATAACTGTGTAAAATACAATAATTTTCAATGAGCAATCTCTTCCACTATGTCCAGGTTCATGAGTAAAGACTTGATCTTTCAGGACAAAGCTCTTTCAAAAAAAATAAACAAGAATTTTTTGTCGACAAGAGAAACACATAGAGGAACGCCTACATGTCCTCAACGAACCCCAATAGACATGCATGACTTGAAGCTCTTGAAAGAGCTGCTCACTAAAATGTAGATTAGATACTTGGGGAAAATGTATGACAAAGAAAACCTAGACACTACTCAGATATCTTGGTTTCCCTTGGATACAAGGAGACTTGTTGCCTAAAGCATGTCATACAAAAGCCTTTGAGGAAACGTCCTCAGCTTGATTTGGGTATCAAGATCACATCAAAAAGGAAAATTGCATTATATATATGCTTAATCACAGAGGGGGTTGTTACTAACGATATTCTTTGACTAAATACTGTGCAAGTGATGAAGCGCAGCTAGAACTTACTATTGTGATGGCAAATATAGGCAGTAACAAGTACTGGAACAGTTGTGAAAAGCTTCCAGAAAGACGCCTGATCAATAAGTTTAGGCAGTAAGCGGGGCATCCCAATGCTTCCATTAATGAACTTAACTATGACTATTCCAGCAGTGATAACCACAAATACAACAGCCAAAGCGACTGACAAAGCTGATGTGTATCTCAATGAATCTGCCCAATACAATAAAAGAAGTAATGCATATTAGTGGCTGAGTGCAGATAGTGCATTCACAGGCAACACAAGTATACCATCTAAAAAGTAGAGAAACAAGTATAATGATGGTGTAATATCATATTGCTGGCTGATTTAGATACACTTCCCAAAAGCAACTGGACAACATGCAATATACCAAATTTCATCCCATAGACAAGGAGAAGCACCTCCTTCAGTAAAGGCAATGTTACATCATAAGAACTTAGACTGCATGATTATGCAATAATAAGTTAATAACCTTATGAACCTGGACATAGTGGAAGAGGTTGTACATTGAAAATTTCACGAAATTATTGTACTTTAAGCGGTTATAACTTATAACTTGGGGTAAAGTGTAACCAAACACCAGATGCCCTTCTACTTCATATTTTCATAATTTGGTAAATGATCCCTTAATCATTTTTACCACAACATACTTGTTGATACTTATGAAGTCACATGCAGCTAATAAACACATCCATTATCAACTTAAAAATGAGTTTCACAACCAATACACTCACAGATTGGAAGTAAATCCTTCAACTCATGTTAGAGTTAATCTGTTAACACACCTTTTCCCTATGAATGTAAAAAGAGGAGAAATGCCTTTATCAAAAAGGAAAAGAACCTGTTTGTAATTAATTTGTCAAAATTCATGGTATAGAAACTTACTCCCTACTTCCATTCCATCTGACTCACTACTTTTTGTTAACTTGTGACCATAATTCTGTCAGGAGAAAATAACACTCCTCTATTCTGTCAAAATTTACGAACAAAATTTGGATCTAAATGAAAAGTCAGTCATAGACTCATGGAGCGCAGCTAATGAAAAGCAGCAATTATCTCAGTTCAAGTTCTTATACAGTAAGGATAAACTCACTTATGTAATATGATTACTAAAACCTATGCAAAACTCGCTTTGTCTTGAAATGCTTGTCCTGTTTTTACATTTTGGGTGGTTTCTTTTTTCTTATTCTTTTTGGTAAGGTAAGATAAGGGTTGTTTCTAATTGTTGTCAACTAACCTTAAGCGAAAAGGCATTTGTAAATTTGTTAAATACCGTGAAAGTTTTAAGAGCCTCAATTTTACACTTCACAAATTCATCCTCTTCTACTCTCTAACCATTCAAAAGGAATACAATGACTCAACAAAGGCTAAGCAAATGTTTCATTGTAATGATTTTATAATCCAGTCAAATTGTAGATGGACAAACAACTTTTGGATGGAGGGCGTGGTATCATTAAAATGTGTCGGACACACATAAAATAACACCTGATACTCTATATACCAATTTTATTTTGATTGCTAAAGGTGTTTCATTGATATTCAGTATCAAGCGTGTGCTATAAATATTTTCAAGAGGAAGCACCATTACAAGTAATACCTAATATACCAATCCAAATACACAAATTCAGTTTTACTCGACAAATGTATAACTGGAATGTAAACAGGAAACTTTGGGATGAGGAGCAAGTTAGTTTGGGAAAGAAAGTGGGGAGGAATGGGGAGAGTACTAGCATGAAGAGTAAATTTATAGTGTCACATTGATTCACTGTGGGATTAGCTTATGTTATATCAGTATTTTAGGTAACTCCAGAAATTCCAAGGATGACAGTTTAACTTGGTTTGAGCTATAAAACATAACATTTCGAAGATGACAATTATCAAATGCATTTGACAAATTTTCCACATTTGTGACTACAAATACAGGTCACTTCCATTTTTGCAAGTTCACTACATCAACCTACTTTCCTTCTTTTTCAAGTATCCATGTCACAATTCATAGTAAGGTTATAAAACAAGAATAACATGATGAATGCTCACCGACGCGTTTGAATGAAATCAGAGGAGCAAAAACAAGGAGCGTAGTAAGAAGCAGTAAGTTGGGCCGCGAATTCCACCAATGTTGGCCAAACCATTCTTCCGTCACACCCGAATAATGCACCCCATCTGACGAAGTCCCAGACAAAACATCTCCTGCAATCAAACAGACCACTTTCATTAGCCTACACAGATAACTTCAGAGCTACTAGATTTAGCAACTAGTAACAAAATGGAGATAACACTGCAGGTACCAAAATGTCATTTAATCTCGTGATGTTAAACATGTCACGTGCAAAGTTGAAATTGAAAGAGATTAAAAAGTCGACTAAAAGATAAAAATGTATTTTTTTTAAACACATTAAGAAGTAATAACAAACAAATTGAAACCGGAGAGAGTACCAATGATGATCATGTAGACAACAAGGGTGCCGAGATTGTTGATCACGATACAAGCTTGCAACAATGTACGGCCAAAGCCACCGAACGCATCGCCGGCGAGGCCAGAGTAGGAGGCGGACTTGGAAGCTCTGGTGAACCTCAGTAGCATCTCAATTGACTTCTCCGTCAGTATAGCAGCAAGGATGATAACAATAAGACCTGGAATTGCACCAAGTTGCTTGAGTGTAGCCGGAAGTGCCATGATTCCGGCACCGACAATTGTAGTTGAGAGGTTGAAGACGGCGCCGGAAAAGGAAGCTCCATCAAAGCCGGCCTCGGAGTGACTGAAAGCGGCATCCTTTTGAGGCAGAAGAGGGGCGGTTTTATGGTTCCGACGGTGTTTCCGGTCGGAGTAAGTCATTCTGGTAAATTTGAGGAAAATGCAGGGGTTACATGAAATTTACGCGGGACAGCGCTTTTATTTATGATTAAACCAATGAGACACCGCCACGTAATCTAGAGGGCCCTTGGACAATTTCGTGTGCCTCGTCTTGTTCGCCTTCTTGGTACCAGCTCGGTATTAATAAGAATTTCTTGAAAGTTTCGAAATTAAATAAAGTCAGATCCATGAATAAAGTACTCCGCAATTATGTAAGAATTCAAGAAAGAATTGCATTTCAAGTACAATGTTCAAAATCAAATTATAAGTGATAAATCCAAATTAAAAATGAGTTGTTGGATTATAATTAGCAAGTGTATGATCATAAATTTTGATCTTCAACTATTTTAAAAGAATTTTTAGGATTTTCACTCATAAACTTCAAAGAAAAAAAAAATCAAATAAAACGCATGTTCAAACATAACTTTAAATTTCAAATTTCTTTAATAAGTTTCAAATTTCAACTTCAAAATTTATGGTCTAACCAAAGTTGAGTTGAAAACAAATTATCTAAATTAGTATATATATTGAATAAAGCAATAATTCTTTAACTCTGTAATTTCTACGAATTTAGAATGTTTCCTCTTTGGACTTTTCGTGGGTACTAGATGAATTGGAAACATTGAACATTATGATGGAGTACGTTCATTTAATTGTTTTGAAATTAAATTCTCCATATTTCATGCTATTTATACTTTTTGCTTTTCAGATGAAGAAAAATCTCATCTTAGCAACTATGATGTCAATTAATTAATACTTAATATGTATTTTTTGTATGAATGTTTCGTATGTGCACTTGATTTGACTATTCATATTCATGATCTATCAGTCACAACTTTATCATTACTTCAAAACAATATATTAATCATAACTTCATAATTACTTGAAGACCATCTTATTAAAATTTCGGAATCAGAATTATATAAGTATATACTATTATTAATATTAAAATTTTGTTTAAAGTAATGAAGAAGGTGTTGCTTAATAAGGCGGCGACAACCAAACTTGGCCCATTTGTCCTCATTCAACGGTCTCTTGTTGTTGAATGGGAATGTAAACAATGAGAGAATGAGTCCAAACTAAAACAAATGGAAACTATTTTCCTTCCTTTATTGAGTAGGAAGATAGACTTTAGGAAGACATGAGTCCTCCATGCTTATCACATGAAACTCTATCTGTAATTCACTTTACCCTTTACCTTTTTCAAGTATGCCAGCTAAACCAAAGCAATAAAGACGTTGCATATCTACTTTCCAATTCACACAATTCCTAATTATAATCACTTTCTCCATAGAATTCGAATCCTGACACTTATATTCAAAAATAAAATCACACCACTAGTGTAGAATGTTTCTACACTAGTAGCTTATAGATTACACAAAGTAATCAGTTGTCCAAGTTATTCGATTTTCAATTTCAACAGTTATAATCAGTTGATACGATAGATAGCTCATAGCAGTGCTATAGACATTGATTGTATGCCTAAAACACATGAAACACAACTAACAAGTACTTCCTTTAAGGGTTTACATTAACAATATATACAAGCAGTTTAGGATCCCTACAAACAAAAACAGATTTGAACTTACTAATTGATCAACACCTATTGAACTCGACCAGCATCATCAAAGTCACTATGCGCGCTTCCTCTTGGACTTCCGCTTTGAGTTGACCTCCTTAGGCTCTTGTGACAACCCACCTGATTTGGCACTCACAACAGAACTCCACAGTGCCCTTTCAACATCTGATGGAGTAAAAGAGTCTCCTTTTACTGATAACTCCTATTAAGCAATTGCCAAAAGGAACATGAAATTAGATAGGTCCTCCGCTTCAGAGGCAATAATAAATAATGTACCATGGGTTCAGCATAAAAGTTCAAACTACTTACAAACACTACAAAGCTTTTGATTTGGTTCACAGAAAAGCTACTTAGCATTGTGTAAAAGAGCCCCTGTTTAGTCTTGAGACATTCCCTCTCAAAATATACAAATTCTAAATCTTTCCTAAAATTAATGGCTTAGGTAGTCAGGTCTTAGGTATACATATTTTTACTTAAATATTATTGATATTCAAACTTGTGGAATCAATCAGCATACGAAAATCAGTTCAACTCCAGAACAACATAAAATTACTTCAGGTCATCACATAAATATTGCCTTCTTCATTCTTCACCATCTCATCACTTACCTGGCAACTTGCCAAAGAAACATTTTTTAATCTCTATTGAGGCCAAACCTATGATCACAAATCCACAATGACCGCTTCCCCCACCACAGCATAGACAGAGCTTCTCTTTTAAAAATGGTTTTCTTCATCCAAAGGGAAGGATGTCTGAGGCATGACCATCCATGAAACATAGGAGAGGGGAGGGGGGTTTAGCATTCTTTGATATCCTGGTGAAAGAACAGCAGAGGAACAAGCGGCTTCATCTGAACATGGCATGCATGTAAACAAAGTCTATACAGAGCAGATTATTAATTTCTATCCTCGGGGATTTGGTCTTGAGTGAAGACCAAAAAAGAGGTGGTCTTGAGTGAAATTTAAGGGATAAATCACAAACTGAATGATGAGATACACGTACATTGTGAAAGCAGAAAACCACATACTAAACGACGTACAACTATGGAAACAGGACAATGATGGGCTGATATCCATGCATAAACATTACTGTCATAGCTAATCAAATGAACTTCTGAAACTAGGAAGAAAAAGCATCTTTGATCAACCAAACTTTCAGATGGAAGCTAGAATCAGAAAGATTACAAAAAGGTTTCCTGCTTTATAATAGAGAAATTAGAGGAATATTGTGTGGTTCACAATCAGGAAGGCATTTAGATGACAAAAAGAGATGTGCATATTTGTAATGGAGGAACCTGCTGTAATCTATGTTCTACATTACACCGAAATTTAGTCCCTCTGTCACGTATTCCAAATGAATCAAATGAAAGTAGTTCCAGTAAGAGCAATTTGATGATCTCATTCTCAAAAAATAGGCAAGCAACACCCAGATGAAAGCATCATTAAACCTAAAACATAGAGAAAAAGTCTAGCTAACCTTGGATTTTGCCTGCAATTTGTCCACTAAAACTAGATACTGTTTCAAAGTATAGTCTTTTGAGTTACCAATTGCAGCAACCATTGCCTATCAAAACAGCATTTTCACATAAATCAAACATTTTAGTACACTTCAATTAACAAACGATTACAGAGAATGAAATAGAGTTTTCTATAGCAAAAAGGTCATGACAAATTTACTTCATCCGACATAAAAGGTGCAATATCCGGTGCATAAGCAGCCAGAACAGCAGAGGCAGTAGCTGGACCAACGCCTTTCAAGACGGTGAGTGCTGAAATAGCTTTTGAGATATCAGGTAGAGACTGAAATGCCTTCTCCGAAGCAGATCTCACAACAGCATCGTCCAGAGATGATACAAAATCCAACAACCTAGGCCTGAATGACAATTATCATATGTTACATAGAATTTTCTCATAGCCTTAAGTACCACATCTTAATATACTCGCTCCATTTCAATATACTTGTCTTGCTTTCCATTTCAATTTACTGGTCTTAATTTCCTTTTTAGTTTGTTTAAAAAAGAATGTCTTTTTACTTTTTTAAAACTCTTTAATTCTAACGACATGTTTAAGATCATGGAATTATAAGACATTTTGGTACATTTAACGTATCTTAAGTCTAAGACCACAAGATTCAAAAGTATACCTTGAAAACCAGACAGACAAATTGAAAGGAGTAACATATTATGTAGGTAATTCTTCAAAATACAGTAAATTAACTACAAAAAAAAGTTGCACAAACCAGAATACTTACACATAATCCAATCAATATACCATAGCAATTATCAAAAGTAAATACATATATTTTGGCAAAATGCTAGATGAAGAGAGTAGTAGAAACCTCCATTTGCCTCTTGTAAGCTTCCATTGCATGAGCTTGGAGAGTTCGGGAGTTGTGATGTAACTAGGGTTTCGTTGCTGGAGAACGCCGGGAAGCTCATTCCGGTAGAAATCATCGAGAGGGACGAGGTTAGGCTTGTTAAGTGACTCGATACTAGCTCCGTAAGAAGATAGGGCCTCCTTCCACTGTTCCAAATCGGAGCATTTGAAGTCCATCGCCGGCGAATACAGTTTGGAGCTCAAAGAGAAACTATCGCGCCATTTCCTATAAATAAATGTGAAAATTTATGTGGTGCCACCATTAGTTTCTTGAAAATACAAAAGAGTCCACTAGGTTTCGAAAATTTGATTTTTTTAATCTTAGGCTTGACGCTGGAATGGCTCTCTCGAGCTTGACACATGAGTAACTCTGATATCATGTGTAATGGTTCAGCCCACTAGATATATCGTCCACTTTGAATTTAGGCGCGCACGTCTTTAAAACATGTCACTGGCGTGTAAGGTATACTCACTTATATATCCAATATTTTTCTGTCCTTTGTCTATGTGAAACTTTCTATCCTAAGTTGGATTGTCATGGTAGAGTTTCTATACACATCATTTGGAAATTAAATAACTTTAATGTCCTTTAAATAGAAAGAAAGAGGTTAAATAAGCTTTTGAACCAAGTATATATAGAGGACTAGCTCATTTATTGAGATCCATAATTTTCAAGTGACGGGTTCAAACTCTATCGTGTATTAGCAATAATAAATAAAAACTCTTTTATGATAGCAGTTACTTGGGTCTTTACTTACTATTTCAATCTTATTCATCATTTTGGCATCTTCTTTCTCGATAGTAACAAATGTAGAGTGCATGTATATTAATTCAAAGGAGGAACCCAATAGTTATTTATTATATAATAGAAATGATTGTGACTCGAATATAATTGTATATTAATGTGAAATGCTAATAGAATTCATAAACATCAAATACTGAATTGCTATGTACCTCAATCTAGACAATAAAACTAGAATAATTTCTCATCCAATATTCAAGAAAATTGTTAAAGACAAACACTGTTGAAGCCCACATCACTGGAAAAGCCTGAGACTAACAAAGGACCCAAGTAAAAGATCGTCTTTCACTCTACGCATTTGGGCCAAAGCCCGTTCTATATTATTATTAGGAAAAAAGTTCATAATAGCAAGATATATGCATAATTACGAAACGTAGTAACATTTCGATTTCAAAACATAGTGAAATACATTATATCCACTTGCATAACAACAGTAAGTTATAATCCATCTGTGTGCATTATAAGTACTTTTTCTATAGAGGAATACATAGTATAGTGCACACAACAATACGCTATATCCATAGGTATATAATATCTCTACTTAATTCTACTTGCATATATGATAAATAATATATCCACGCATATCTCCTATAAAACTACTATAAAGGATAATTAATATATGTACACGCGCTATGCATGGATAATTTTAAAATATTATTTTGTAATTATTTTAGATTGTAATATTTTGTTTGAGCTTGTTAATTAATCATATGACTTTACAAAAGTACAACTATTGTATTGTTCCTTAATGAAATTTACTCCTCCACCCCCATCCCGCTCCCGTAAGCAATTTTATATGAATAGAGACAACGAATCATGTGATTATCAAATAACTTTTGTCTCGTATTTTTCTTTACTATATTGTTCACTATTTAAAATTATTAAATTGTTAATATTATTTTTTATTTGCTTGTCAGTTGACTTAATATAACTATCTAATGACCTTCTTATTAATATAAAATAAATTTATTTATTTTGTTTATTCGTGGGTTTAAAATTTTAAAATTTATTTTATTGTTCACATCTATTAATATTTATGGACAATGTCATTTAATCCACTTTGCCACGTAATCGTCCCTTGTTTTTATACTCGTATAGTTTTGTTGCTATTAGTAGGGGCGGAGTTGGGGACCAATTTTTGGAAAAGGAAGAAATAAACTTGATTTATAATTTTTTTTACATTGTCGTTGTCTTTAATTATTAAGAACCAAAAAAAGCAAAAAACAATTAAGATGATTTTTGTGATAAATAATAAAGTGTAGATTCTCAATGGTACGTAGAGGCTTACATGATGATGAATCAGACTGAAACTAAAGAAATTTTTGTTGGATTGTAAATTAAACTTGAGAAATAAAACAAAAACAAAAAAAAGGGCCACTAGACAAATTCATAAAATTATTTTTTGGAAATCTTTCATTTTTTGTAACAAAGACAAAGAGCTCAGGGCCACACGTTTAACGCATTCATGTTCAATGGTTGTAGTGTTTTTTTCTCCGCCCGATATTAGAAACTCGCACTAAAGTTTCAATTAAATTTAAATGTATAAATTATAGGAACCACATATTATAAGTACTAAATAACATTCTATCCCTTCTAGTTTTCTATTTACCAAAAATTCCTTAAAAATGATGTTTGCGGGATACATAGCGTTGTGCACTGGATACATTAGGTTTGATACATTCCACATAGCGGGATACATAGCGTTGTGCACGGGATACATTAGGTTTGATACATTCCACATAGTGGGATACATAGCGTTGTGCACGGGATACATAGCATTTGATACATTCCACATAGCGGGATACATAGCGTTGTGCACAGGATACATGCGGGATACATAGCGTTGTGCACGGGATACATAGGAAAAATAAGGGATTTTTGAAATAAGTAGGGATAAATAGATATTAAGGTAAGTAAAGGAGTGTAGTTAAGTAATTTGTCCAATTTAAATTACGCACGGCAGGATTTAGGGGTGATGCTCCCAACAAAATATTCAATGGTTCTAGTTGTCACAATACATACTACTCTCTCCATTTTAGTTTATTCGTTTATTAATTTATTTTTAATTTGACACAAAATTTTATTAAATAATTTTTTTTTATGAATTACAATCTTAAACTAAAAATATGTAGATGCTACAGAAATGTCTATAATTTTTTTATCTTAAACATATTACCTTGGAGAGATTGAATTTAAAGAATTGTCAAAAAATGCAAAAGACATTCTTATAGAGCATAAGTTCTTCAAAGGCACAAAATATAACTGGTAAAATATTACGATATGAAAATATAAATTTATGCTTAATTATCTTCCGAAGCAAAAATTAAAAAACCAACTTAAAATAAAAATAAAAGTGTAAAGGACCCTAAAATATATCCTTTATTCTTCATTTCGATACGTGACAGAGCAATCTACCTACACAAAGCCAAAATTTAAGTTTATAAATTCTCATGACTCATCTTGATTATTGAATTCGGAATTAATTATTTATATATATCTGATAAAAAATTTAATATAAATATATGATCTAAATAAAAATTATTGATTCCGTCCGAAAGGCAGGCTAATAGTCTAGCACCTCGGTTTATTGCAGCATGGATCTCGTGATTTAAATATATATGTGGCTATCTTGAATATAGTACCATTGTATTTTATTATTGTTATTGTTGTTACGACTATGCACAAATTAAACGTGACAACAACTTTCATATATACTTGGTGGTAAGTATTCCTCCATCCTTAATTAAAAGGTTTTGGGTTCGAGTCCCCTTGGTACGGAGTCGCTTTTGTTAGGGAGCGTTTTACCCCCAATGTGGAATTTTCCGGCACGCATCCGGAGTTAGTCAAGCTCCAATGTGGATACCAGACACCGAGTGGGAAATAAAAAAAAAAAAAACGTCTTTGATAAATATATATAAATAAATAAAAAATGAGTTGATTTACATTTTACACAATTTTCCCTATTTTTAGGCCATTGTTTTGATTTAGTTGTGCAAAGTTCGAATTTTTTTCCCTTTTTGTGTTCTCTTTTTTTTTCTCATAAAAGGAAAAAAAATAAATATCAAGTACCCTTTATATATAGCCTTGAGGTTATTTATTAAAATATTTGGAGCAAATTAAAGCTTTTGAAAAATAACAAAGATAATCTCAAAATTAAATCCAACGTAATATAATGTAAGATTGTGGGGTGCATTGCATAGGCATATTTAGAGAGTTTCTAGAATATGGTGTACCACTAATAAAATAATAATGTAATATGTGGGAAATGATCCCTAGTCCTTTAGATTAATAACTTAACATTCAATCAAGTGCACCATTTAGCCTTCTTGTAAGATGGGTGCCAACAGATAATATTATATCAATTTAAAAAAATATGTACATAAACTATCTAATTTTACGAAAACTAATTCATTTGCCCTATTTTGCTCTATTTCTAGGCTATAAATTCGTCTCTGGTTGCATATATAAGAAAAAATAGTTTCACACATAGCTTATGCAACATCTGGTTCATATTATATGTCGAACTGTAATTATGCAAAATGATTTATGTAGAATAAAATATGAAATAACATTTGTATATCACTAACTTAATTAGGTAAAATCACCACGAATAATAAACAATAGAATTTAGTTGAACATCACACTTTTGTTGTAATCACGAGTATGCATCAATTAATTAATTAGTTTTTCCTTCTTTATTTAAAGTAGGAAAATGGTCAAAAATGTCTCTTAACTATGTGAAAGGAATAAAAATGTCCTTCGTTTATAGTTTGGCTCAAAAATATCTTTATCATCAATACTTTGGTTTAAAAATGTCCTTACAGTCAATACTTTGATCCAGAAATGCCTCTATAGTTATAAAGTGAGTCAAAAATGTCCTTTTAAAAATAAATATGGAGTATTATTTATTTCTATTTAAACACATCTTCTTTCTAATTAAAATATTGTTTAAGTACATTATTCTTGTTTTCTTTCTTCTAAAATCACTTTAACAAATAAAAATGTAGGAAATGTTTTTTCTTCTTCTTAATCTTATTTTATCAATTAAAATAGAATAACTTCATGTATCCTTTCGACGGATAATATATGCCATATATATAAGATCATAGTATATCCATCATTAATTTAAATTATATAATGATGATAAAATAAGAAATATTTTCATTTTTATTTTCTTCTGAATTGAAGTAAGATAAACATTTGCTAATTTTTTTTTAAAAAAAATTATTAGAAAAAGAATATGTAAAAAAGAAAATAAATAATATATTTATTTGGAAAATGAGGAATTTTGACCCTTTAAATAACAATAAGGGCATTTTTCGATCAAAGTATTGACGGCAAGAACATTTTTGGGCCATACCACAAACGGATGACATTTTTGTTCATTTCAGATAGTTTAAGGGCATTTTGAACCAAAGTATTGACGGTAAGGGCATTTTTTAGCCAAACTATAAAAGGAGGGCATTTTTGTTCCTTTCACATAGTTTAAGGACATTTTTGACTCTTTTCCCTTTAAAGTATGATGATAATCACCGATTTTTTAAGCTCTTAAAAAATGGAAATATATTTGGTGTTTCGAGAATTTGAGCTTTAAATATCTCATGATTTTTTAAAATTATGTGAAGCATGTTTGTTGGCGCATTCCATGCAAATTAAGTTAAATAATCCTTGGTTTACCAACTTTCCCCACTTTGACTTAAGATGCTCAATTTTCACCCATGGGAGAGTACTTCTCTTCTGATTAAAATTAATTACTCCATCCAGTTAAATAGCGGTGTTTTTATCTTTTTAAAATAAATAATATTTCACATAATCATGAACGTATTGATTATTTCTTTCAAATTTACCCACAACAAATTTGATTATTGATGATAAATAATTTTGCCAGTTATAAATTACAGTTAGTCACAAAAATTTGACTATGCATAATATTTATGACGAACTTGTTTATCATAAAAATGTATTTTTTTTTATAGTTGATAGTAAGTTTTGTCACTAAAAGATTATTATTACCATCAAACTTACATTCTCACTAACTATTTAATTTAATTAGCCTATTATCTTTAAAGTTATATGTATTTTATAGTAGAACAAATATCATTCGTCATTAAGACTATTTTTTATATCATGTTAAAAAGTATTTTAACAGAACCTAAAAGTTAATATTATTATAAAAAATACTATACGTATTTGCATTTTAAAAGCTGCATCCCAAAAAACTTCCCTTAAAAAAAATCTTAGATATTTGATATGACTTTTAATGCAACATCTGTTTTGCTTTAAATAATTTGGGCAGAAGTTAGGTATATTTGGTTTTCAGCTATTTATATTTCTCAGTAAAGAGATACAAAGGACTGCCCCACAAATAAGGGGACAAAAAAATACTCCCTTTGTTTTAAAATAATTGATATTTTTAATTTTATTTCAAAATGAATAATATTTCACATAATCATACAAACATTAATGATATTCTTACAATCTAATCCTTTTTTAAATGAAGAAAATTTTACATAATAAAAAAAAGACTACTAAATAACTATATCTTTTTAAAAATATTTATTAAGGGTAAGTAGGTAAAAGTTTATCTTTCTGAGAAAGAGTAATTTTCTTAAGTGACGTATTCCAGCTAAAAATAACATAATTTGAAATGGAGGAAGTATTAAATTGAGGATTTTTTTATGGTCTAATTATTAAGTATGCTTTCTCGGTCTATTTTTGATTATTCATTATATTAAAATATAGATGTTTATTTTTATTTGTACTATTTTTAAAAAAAATAAGAAATTATTTATCATTTTATATCTATTTTTTCTTATTATTAATTACTATTCATTTCCCAACATTTAGATAACTTAATAACTAGTGGTCATATAATAAAATTATTATTTTATTTATTATTTTTAAGAAATATATCAAATTAAACATGAATGGAAAGGTATATTCAAAATGTTTTAACATCCAATGAAGCTAGTCACTCCAATAAGGCATTAACGTATACTCCCTCTTTTCACTTTTAATTGTCATAGTTCTCTTTTTTAGAGTCAAACGATAAGAATTTTGACCAACATGTTACGATATATTTTTTCATCATATTGATATGCAAAAAAAATTCAATTTATAGTATTTTTCGTATAATTTTTGAATATCTAATTTTTTTGTTTAACATATCAAATTAATGTAATCTAATTTAACTTTAAAAATTAGTCAAATTGACTTTCGAAAAGCACAACATGACGATTAAAAGTAGACGGAGGTAGTATAAGGCTCATTAAATAAAAAGTTTTCCCTATTACTGTGATTTTTGTGATTGTCAAGATCAAACAAAAAAAAAATGGTTAAAGGTGGAGAAATTCTAGTCCACCATTATCATTAATGGTTTTGGGAACAATTGCTTAAGTGCCAAATTTGTGATCATGAATTTTGGTTTGGTCAAAAGAAAATGAAATAGTAAATCCTGACGTCGTTTGATATGCGGGATAAGATAAATAAAGATATTTTATAAATGATATATTTCGTGAGTTTTTTTTTTTTCAATATGAAATAGTAATTTAGTATAAATGATGGAATAAAATAATTTCGAAATTAGTTAATACCTCAAATCAAATATAAAATAAAGTTAATCTTATATTTTATCCCCAACGTACCATCATTACCACATATACCAAATGACCCATTACAGATTATAGTTTTTTTTAATTGGATGATTTAGTTACGTTGACGGAAGACTTTTTACTATAGTTGGATTTAACCTAAAGTTTTATTGTAGTTGGATTTAACCTAAAGGAAAATAAGTAGAACCAAAAAAGAAAGTGAATTGTACGTACAAGAAAAAGTCATCACAGCTGCCGGAATTTTGGCTGATTAAACCATGTTTGTCCGACCTCCAAAATTTAAAACTTGCATGTTTATTTTTAAGAAAAGAAAAGCTTATTTTGACAATATTTAATTTAGCATATATATATATATATATATATATATATATATATATATATATATTTATTTATTTATTTGAATTAGCTTTGGATCACGAGAGAGCTAGACAACAAAAAAAGAAGATTTGTGTGAGGTCAATATTAGGAAATTAGCAAGATTCTTTTTTTTTTTTGTATTGAAGCTACAATCTATCTCATATTTGGCCGTCTTCGATCACAAATTTATAATTTGACAAATTATTTCTTTCGATTACTTTTATCTTTCATTTTAAATAAACATATTTGGTCCAAAATATCTGTTACGGAGGAGGAGAACATTAATTATTTTTCAACTACTTATGTACCATTATTATTGTTATTCCCAAAAGACATCACATGACCATTATCAACAATATTAGAACCAAATCCTAATCACACCATAATTACTAAATTGATTTAAGCCTAACTCCAATTAGGCAAACACCACCTCTTTAGTCAACCACCACATTTCATAAACAATTTTTTTTTTGACAATATATCATCAATAACATATTCAATGAAATCTCAAAATCTATAGCTAAGCGAGAGATTAGTATATGTTGTTGGATAGCCAAATAACTTATAACAACACTTCAGTTATTATTCTCATTTCTTACCTTAGGTATTTATACATACTTTCCCCGTAAACAAAGAGAGAATCCAAACAAACAACATGATTCAATTACTTCGTCTATTTTGATCCGTTCAAATTTATGTCATGCCAGACTTACAAGATGAAGTGAAGGGTGTTGAATTATTGGAATCATTTTAATTGGCATCAGCCATCAAGCATAAGAACAAGACAAAGTAATTCAGGCCACACGTGCCTAATTGGAGATTCTAAACAAATCTCCAATATTTATTAAAGAAAAAAAAAAAGATACGAAAACGATACTCAACTTTCTGGAGTGCATAATGTAGTAGTATTAATTCCTCTTATTAACTAGTGTATAACACGTAAGTCCTAAATAGATCTATAGTCTTAATGAAATGATCTATTGCTTAAATGTCTTAGATTTGTTTTCGATCACTAATTTTAAAGTTTATTTTATTTATTAAAAAAACTTAAACATCTTATGTTAGAATTTTCTTTATTTCTTGTGACTTGTGATGTTGTCAATAAAAAATGTGGTTAAGTGATAAATATTTCTTCATTTTTAATCAGATGTCCCGAATTTAATTCCTCCTAAATTCCTAATATAGAATTGCTTTTATTAGAGAGTGTTTTACCCCCAAATTAATTAAATTCTAATATAAATATCGAACATTAAATGAGAAATAAAAAAAATATTTGCTTATTCTTTCTTTTGAGATGGGTAGAGGAAAAGAACCCACGTCACAAACTTAGAGACCACTTCTAGGTCATTTTTTGAAAAATGACAACAGAAAAAGACACAACTTTTCAGTTATTGGCCTATAAATTATGGGGCGGAACCCACCCTTGGTTAAGAGTGTCAAACGACACCTCTTGCTCGGAAAATTAGGTCAAATTTTAATTTAATAAATATATATACAAGTATTGACACCTCTTGAAATAAACTAAAGATTTAGTCTACTAGATAAGGAGTTGCAAAATTTTCATGAGCATGTGTGTTCAAGCTCTACTAGCCTCATTATAATTAACTACAACCATTGACATCCCTTGTTGAAAATTCTGAGTTCGCTAATATTAAATTTATATATCTATAATTTAGCCATAAAAATAATATAGTCATTTTTATTTTTTAAATTTCAAACAAATAAATTAAAACCGCGAAAATAATAAATATGACTTGTGAGGGTAGTTGAAGTGGGTCCTGAGATATCAATTTTCCATTGGCATCTAATGCAAGAAATTTTTTAACTACTTGGCATTTCACATGGCTAATGGTCGGTGAGAATTTTGTTTTCGGACTCTTTTTTTTTTAAAAAAAAATAAGTGATGATTTTAGTCTAGATATATATATTTCATACTAGTAAAATTATTCGCGCTTTGCGCGGAAATTTAATAACACGAAGTTTATAAAATAATACTTAAAACCTATCAGGCATTAAAGCTAAAACACTATATTATCTTACACATAAGATTACGTAGTAACAAACATTAATAATGTAAAGGAAAATGAAAATTATTACATATTATCATTTATCCTTAATAACATAAGCATGAATTAATAATTGTAAAATACATATCAGGATTTGTAACATAAGCAGTGGTGTCAGTGAGCCACTCAACATGAGTAAAGTACACAAATGTTAAATTGTGAAGAAGAAGAAGAAGAGGAGGTTCATAATTTCCGTTGTTGTAAAATGACAGGAAATCCCTCTATTTATAGACAACAAAGGGTAGTGTGAACAACTGTTTATTGTGCCTTATCGAAAATCTTACAACTATTAGGATAAGTTGCAAACCTTCGGAAAGGTTACAACCTTTCATAAAAGTCAGAACTTTTCATAAAAGCCGCAATTTTTCATTAAAGTCACAACTTTTCATAAAAGTTACAACTTTTCATAAAAGTCGCAACTCTTCATTGAAGTCACAACTCTTCATAAAAGTCGCAACTTTTCATGAAAAGGAAAGGCTAATTTTGGGAATAAATAAATTAAAAGGGAATTCTGATTTGTGGTGGTGCCAAGTAGGTGGGCATAAGGTTCTATATATATGATTATATGATTACTTGTTTATTTTTTACAGTGAAAATGATTTGATATATTCCTCAATTTTGTCATTTAGAGTTGATATATCCCTCGTTCTGAAAGTGATTCATATGTACTCTTTTCCTCTGACGAAAATGAAAAAAATTATACTAAATAATTATTTTTTTAAAAAAAAACAATCCATGTAGGGCTAATTTCATCCTTCTCACAAGTTTTTTTTTTACTTTTTTAATTTAACGGCTAATTTGAATTTATTATTTTGATGGTCAAATTTATTTTTTTCACTTATTTTCTTAAAATATAGGACATCTATTATAGATGTCGTAATTTTTTTTACATATATAAAAATTAAATTACAATATAGCCGCAAAAAAATAATTTTAATTTTTTCCCCTTTTTTCATTCACACTTCTTTCTTTTTATTTCTCTTATTTTCACTGAAAAATGAAAGAAGAATAAGAAACTCAAGTAATAATAATCAAATAAGTAAAAAATAATTTATCTGTGAAAAGGATCAAATACATGGTTTTTTAAATAATAAAAATCAAAAAAATTAATTGAAAATTAATTTTATCACTTTTGTAACAGTAGGAGTATGTGAGCCATTTTTTTTGTAACGGTGAAGGGTATATGTGAGCCAATTTTATAATGGTAGGAACCTATGTGAGCCACTTTGTAACGAGGGGTATCTCAATCCTAAATGACAAAGTTGAGGGGTATATTAGACCATTTCCCCTTTTATATGTCTTTTAAGAAATTATAAATAAAAAATGACATTTTTACTAATTTACCCTTTAATTCTTTTTTATACACTTTCTATTTATGTGTCTTAACATCGATATCAAGACTAACAATAGAACATATTTTTTTGAGAACTTTATAATATTTATATACTTTCAAATAGAATTAATTTAATAATAAAATAAAAATAAAACTAATTCTATTTTATTCTTATAAATTGACAAATAATTTAGTACATATAATTTAGTAGTGTAGACAAGTAATACAGATGGTGCAAATACTTATTTCGAGAAAGTTAATATATTTTTACTAACTTGTTTTTAATAAATACTTTGAAAAAAGATATAATTATTAAGTAATAATTTTCTGTTAGGTAAAACTCGTTTTTTTTTTTAAATAAAAAACATCATTATGTGAAATACCTCTTAAAACAAAATGAAGAGATAAAAATATCATTTATTTTAAACGGGAGGGAGTAGTAAGTATCTATTTCTATGACTCTATTCCCACCAACAACTTTTTAAAAGAAATATAGACAACTTCCACTACAAGTAATTAGAAAAAAAAATGATAGACTTTTAATTGCTAAAGTACCAATCTTTTATCGTATTTTCTTTCGTAAAAAAGAAGTGGAAACCTTAAATATTTAGTACAAAGTTTTGAACAGGATAGTTATGATGATTGTTGACTTTTTATCATAATGGGAGTTTAACTAATGAAAAAGGAAAATATAACAACAAAAAATATGGCCAAGCAAAACCAAATAAATATTTCTTGATTTTTTGAAACATCAAATAATTTGAAACAATTCAATTATCAAATCGAAAAATATTTAGAACAAAAAATTATTAACAAAAGACTATATTAATAGTTGAATATTTTTTTCGTTTTAATTTGTTTGTTCGATTTTAACTTGACATGAGTTTAAAAATTAAAAAGACTTTTAAATCTTGTAGTCGGTAGTCCTAAACTAAAATATATAGAATATTTCAAAATATTCTTTAATCTTATGATTCTAAACATATGGTAACAATGTAGGTTTAAAAATATTTTTAAAAATTGATTAAAAAGAAAAGTAAGACAAATAAAATGAAAGAATAACTCCCAAATAATTAATGTGACAAAACAGCCCCAAAATAAAAAATAAAAAATACGTACCAGTGTCCTTTTAATTATAATTTCTTAGATCATCTGTCTAGCGTAAAGTCTCTGCTTGATTACTCTGACAAGTCCAACCTTTTTAATATTTTATCCTCTGTTCACATGACTAATTAATACTTGGGTCCAAATCCAAATCACACCTTAACCGCTTGGTTAAATAATAATTTTTGTGTTTCATTTTATTTGATCCATAAATTAAAAATAGATGTTTCATTTCATTTGTCCATTTTAACAAATTTAGAAAGTTTTATTATATTTTTCTTATACTATCCTTGATATTAAATAACCGCATAAAATACTAGGTCAAATTTGACGTTCCAAAACATTATTATTAAGGTTAGTTCAGTAAATATACCTCAAATTAAAGACCTATTTGACGATAGATATTACAGGCACTTTCTTGATTATTATTTTTTTGGCAAAATCTATTTGGTCATGAAATTTATTTAATTTTTGAAAAAAAAAATTCCGATTCCAAAATTTAAAAAAAAACAATTTATTTTGGATTCATAATATAGTTGTTGAGTTCTTTTAAAATTTTAAAAACTTTTCCTAAATTTTGCATCTATCCTAGCTTTGGTGGATGTAGTTATCTAGTACATGTTGCTAATAAAAGGTGAAATTAATTAAAAGGAAAAAACTTTTTGGCCAGAAAATTTGGCCAGAATGATAGTTTTTCTATGTTATTTTAACTTTTTAAATATTTTTATCCTTTTAACTTAAATATATTTTAATTAAAAAATGAAAAAAAGATCAGTTTGTTTAAAAAAAGAATATTATAATTTTTTTAATTTTCTGGCCAAATTCTGACCAAATTTTCTGGCCATTTAACACTATGCAAAATTGACCCGAACATCTTAATCATAAAAAAATACTACTCCCTATGTCCCTAATTACTTGCCTACTTCTTCTTTTATAGTTGTCCCTAATTACTTACTTGTCCATTTTGACAAATCAAGAAAGAACAATTTTTTTTTTACGTATTATAACCTCAATTAATTACTTGAAAAAGGTAAAACTTTTTGAAAATCTTAAACTTTTAATACATCCACTTCATAATTAATAGGAATAAAATGATAAACTCACTATATCAATAATTATTTTCTTAATAAGTGTGTCAATTCAAAAATGAACAAGTAATTAGGGACAAAGTATCTATTTAGAATCTATCTTCCCTCTCTCCTCACTAAACGCACTTCCAAAATTGATATGATTAGCCCATTGAAAAAGATCATGTTTAGTTATTTAACTATTCAAGCATAACCCACTAGGCAAACACCACCCTTCAATGGATTTAGCCGTTTAGGCGGGTCCGCAATAAGAATACCGAGATACGAAATTAGAATTTTAATTTTATAAACTTTTAATTTAATTAAATTCTAAATTACACTATCTATATATATTTAACACTCGAGAGTAAAATCTAATGTGTTGGCTTATCAAAACAATTAGCTCTTTTCCTTTTCCAAAATAGGAAATCTAACAAAAGTACTCCCTCCGTCCCATTTTATATGATGTACTTTGATTTGGCACAAACTTTAAGAAAAATGGAAAAACTTTTAAAACTTGTGGTTCAAAATGAATGATAGAAATTTGTGTGGTTGTAAATCATTTCATTAAGGGTAAAAAAGACATTTTATAGGCAAATTGTTACTTAAAATAGAAATGTGTCATTCTTTTTGGGACTGACTAAAAAGGAAAGTGAGTCATATAAATTGGGACAGAGGGAGTACTTTTTTTTCGGGATCAAGTATTTATTTTGCTTTTCATCCCATATTCAAAGTTCATATTAAAATTCGGACTAAATTTAAATGGTACACTATGTTTAAAATATGATATTCTTAATAATTTTTTTTTTTTCGCATGATGACCTTTGATTAAGGGCGGAGCAATTCGATATTGAATCTATTTGCCTTATAATTGAGTCTATAAAAGTGTGCTTGTTTTGTTTAATTCATAAAAGTGTGCGTCGTGACCAGAAATCTCTCTGTCTCGCCAGCAAAGCATTCATCAAATACAGCCTAATAATAGTACTCTTTCTATTTTCATTTTTAGATATATAGAGAGATTCACGGGTATTGTTAGAGAAGCAACGACGTCGTTTCTCTTGCTCCGTCCCCGTTTCCCGTCCTTTTTCTGCATTGTCGCCGGCGACAATGGTGGATTTGGGTCTCTCCGGATCTCTTCTTGCAGTGGTGTTGGGGTTCGTTGCAGTTTTCTGTTTTTTCATTCAGAGAAATGGTGGCTGCAGCAAAAGTAAAATTGATGACTCAGCAACTAGCACCACTACAACTACGGTGTACAGTGGAAAGTCCCGATCAAAGGATGGAAACGACGACGTTGATATCATCATCGTTGGTGCCGGAGTTGCCGGTGCTGCTCTTGCTCACACTCTTGGCAAGGTATTGTTTCTTTCTTTGTAATCCTTTTTTTTAAAGTTATTGTTCTACTTTGATCCTTTAACTATTTTTATGTACATATGTGAGCAAACCGTAATTGTGAAGTGAGAAGTAATTAGACTGATTGATTTACGTATCTGAAGACATAGTTGATGTGGTTATTCATAAAAGACTTGAACTTGATTGTTAATTTGATGAAACCAGAGAAATGAAAGATGCATTGATGATGAAAGCGTTTGGTGTGACTGCAAATTTTTTTATTGGAGTTCTTTGTTGACAATTCTCTATGAAAAAAAATTCTTTTTTGTGAGATTTATGATTATACATTTGGGACTACAGGAAGGGCGTCGTGTAAAAGTAATTGAAAGAGATTTGACAGAGCCTGATCGAATTGTTGGAGAACTCCTACAACCGGGTGGTTACCTCAAATTGCAGGAGTTGGGATTGGAAGGTAAAGTTCCTAAGTGATGTGATTTGTGTCAATTCTGGTTAATTTACTCTCTTGAAGAGAAAAAAAAGGAAGTTAGTCTTACACTTTTAGCTTCTCGTCTGTCTCTTTTTTGGCATTTCTCATATTTGTATTTTGGTCTACTGCAGATTGTGTGGAGAAAATTGATGCTCAACGAGTGTTTGGGTATGCCCTTTTCAAGGATGGAAAGAGTACACGTCTTTCTTATCCCCTGGAGAAGTTTCACTCCGATGTTTCTGGAAGGAGCTTCCACAATGGGCGTTTCATTCAAAGAATGCGAGAGAAAGCTGCAGCTCTTCCCAAGTATTCCTTCTTACCATTTTTTCCCTTTCCCTTGGCAGATCTATTTCTCTCTCTCTCTTATATGTTATGAAGTATTTGATCTTCAAATAATTTCCTGTTTGAACTTGTAGTTAGGATTCATATTGTCGATCCTTACTAGTTTGGATGGAGTCTAAGTTGATTGATTGAAAATTTGAAATAGTTTCCTGTTGAATTACCTCTGCTTTGATTGACTAAGTGCACATCGGCTTTGATTTTTTAACAGTGTCAAACTAGAGCAAGGCACTGTTACGTCTCTGCTTGAAGAAAACGGGATCATTAGAGGTGTTCAGTACAAGACTAAATCTGGTGAAGAGTTGAAAGCGTATGCACCTTTAACTGTAGTATGTGATGGTTGTTTCTCGAATCTACGACGTACCCTTTGTGACCCAAAGGTAAGGGCGCTTATCAATATTTCTCTTGATTTTTGTTAAGATAAAAAGGATGGAACTGGGTGATTAATTGTTTGTTGAGAAGGATCTTTTGTTTTAAAAGCTCATCTGTGAAATCGTTTGCTTTTACTTATTGTATATCATCTTTTGCTTTTACTTACTACTGTATGAGACGATAAGAATTAGTGTACCAAAGTTGTCTGAATGAACAAATATTTTTATATGAACATCACCATTGTTGTCCCCTCCTTATGTTTCTCTCAACACTCAGAATGACATGTAATGTTGTACAGGTAGAAGTCCCCTCTTGTTTTGTTGGTCTGGTCCTGGAGAACTGCCAGCTTCCACATGAAAATCATGGACATGTCATTTTGGCTGATCCATCACCTATCTTGTTCTATCCCATAAGCAGTACTGAGGTCCGCTGTCTGGTTGATGTACCTGGTCAAAAAGTGCCTTCTATTTCGAATGGCGAAATGGCCAAATATTTGAAAAGTGTAGTTGCTCCCCAGGTAAAGAATTGTTGAAACCGTTATCCTGAATGACATACCATGTCATTATAGTAGTATACATACTTAAGTTGCATGACGTTCAATGAGATGTTCGTGTGGTTGTTCCAGGTCCCTCCTGAGATAAAAGATGCATTCATTGCTGCAATTGATAAAGGAAACATCAGGACAATGCCAAACCGAAGCATGCCAGCTGCTCCTCATCCTACTCCTGGTGCTCTTCTCATGGGAGATGCATTCAATATGCGCCACCCCTTGACTGGTGGAGGAATGACTGTAGCATTATCTGATATTGTTGTATTGCGTGATCTTCTCAAACCTCTTCGTGATTTGAATGATGCATCTACTCTTTGCAGATATCTGGAGTCATTTTACACCTTGCGTAAGGTAAAAATCACTTGAAATCCTTCCTTGCATAAGTAACATATTTGATTGCTGTAAGTACCACGTTTTCTACTTTAAGAATCCTTAGTGAAGTAAAAACTCTATGTTGACTAGTGAGTAATGAAGGATCTGGAACCACAAAACAGACATTCCTTTGATGATTTCACCAGCTATCAATCTACCAAAAACGATATAATGTAAAAAGGCTTGGTTCATTACAATGTTTTAGGACTTGACTCACTCAATTCTCCTATAACTTGTCTTTTACATGAATAAATAAATAAAAAAAAAAAGCAAAAGAGGATGACTGATGACTCAATTCTCCTGCAGCACTTTGAGACTTGACTAGAATATTATTACCTTTATAGATTGTTTATCAAAAAAATAAAAAAAATATTACTTTTATAGATATTGACTTGTTCTGCTCGCATATTTTACCTGCAGCCTGTGGCCTCCACCATCAATACGTTGGCTGGTGCCTTGTATAAGGTGTTTTGTGCTTCACCTGATCAAGCTAGGAAGGAGATGCGTGAAGCATGCTTTGATTATTTGAGCCTCGGTGGAGTATTCTCAGATGGACCAGTATCTTTGCTTTCTGGCTTAAACCCTCGTCCATTAAGTCTCGTTTGTCATTTCTTTGCTGTGGCTATCTTTGGTGTTGGCCGCTTGCTGCTTCCTTTCCCATCACCCAAACGTATATGGATTGGAGCCCGGCTAATATCGGTAGGTGTCAATCTTGCTTTTGCTCAATATTTGCAATCTTTACACACGTGTTCCCATGTGACCTTGTATTTTGACAATTTCATGTTGATTCAAATGCAGAGTGCATCGGCAATCATTTTCCCTATCATCAAGGCAGAAGGGGTCAGGCAGATGTTCTTCCCCGCAACTGTTCCCGCATATTACAGGAAGCCCTCCTGAAGTGAGGTTGTAACTGCTATAAACAGAATAAGGCTATGTCATTGTACCACCTCCATCAGTATTCTGGTTGAGTTTCAAGAGTTTAGTCCAACTGTTGCATAATTTTTGGTTGCTAGTGTTCCCTTGTAATCTTTTTCCTTTTTAGTTTGTTCCCATGATTGATTACACTATAAACTGGAAAGTAAATATAAGTTGTACAATCATACATTTGTCTCTTCTCTGTACATTTATTTTTTTCCTCCTCTTTGTTTTCTTTTTTTGCCTTTTCTTATTGTGTTCTCCCACATTGGCTTGGGGTTCACTTAGTTTTGCCAATATCTGTAAGCCTCTTACTGATACCAAAGATGTAATCATCTTTTGAGTTTGACAATGGAGTAGAAATTGAGGAAGCATAACAACTTATCCTTTATAAGCTCGAAGCTTGAGATTGAAATTATTGTAAAAGTTCTATGGCATATACCTTGACAAAATAATAGCATATAATTTGTTATTTTCTCTAAAGTTCGACCTTTTGTGAATGCTACAATGAACAATTTCAAGAAGTTTCTTACATATCTTTTCTACCAAGTAAGGATATAACATAATCAGCCACTTGACTCAAATTTAATACAAGGCAAAATTCATAGGCTGATTACAGCCTTTTCTCTCTTTATTTGACGACATCTTGAGCTAACTTACAGTGTACTAAAGCCTGTGTGATATACAATGTAAATCCGTATGTTCAGCTATCCCACGTCACAAGTTGCGCTCTTCCAGGAAGAGTTGAAAGTCCGCAGAGGAATTACAAAAGCAACAATCCTGGCTGTAGAAGTACTCTTAAAACTCGTCACTGAAGAAAAAAGAAACAAGAACCTATTGCAAAGCGTATCCTGAAAACCTCGATAAGCAGCCAAGAATGTCAAGAGACTACGTGTACCAGTCGATTAGCACAAGGCTGGAAGCAAATGGCTTGATAGTCTCCCAGGAATCCATCATGAAGGACCACTTGGATTAGCTAGACTAACATACAACATCAAGTGGACATGACCTTTTAAAATGTTACAGAAAATTTCAGGCATTTATCATGGCTCTTTATCTGCTCGTGCCATTCTTCCTTTCCGACTTTATGGCCTCATATGACTTCATGACTTCCTTAAACTTTGCTTCAGCAGTCTCTGCAACCATGTCACAATATCAGATATTTATCACCTGATGCAAGTAGTAGCATTTCTTTCCTTATGTTTTTCTCAAATTTGAAATAGGTAATACAAGGATAAAATATCAAATAGACCAGCCAACACAATCCACCTTTGTTTTGCTGATTCTGATCAGGGTGAAACTGCTTAGCCTTTTCCCTAAATGCCGACTGCAAGTTCAAAAAAAGGCACTTTTCAATTGATATTTTCAATACAAGCTAATGTTTTCACATGTGCGCATGAAAGATGGAGAGAAGCAGAACAGATTACAGATAGTCGAAAGTCCAGTGTTTTAAAAGGCAGGGGCGTGAGGCGGGGAGTTTTACTTAGTATAGGGCGAGGCGTAAGCCTGGAGACGTGGGGCGTAAGGCCTATGGATCTTTAAATTTTTAAGTTATAATATAGTATAATAATAATATAATAACACATAATTATAAAAATACATCTAAGTTTGAAATAATTACAAACATGATTAATGAAACTCATAGAAAATAAAACTTCCAATGTGATTATACAAGTATAAATAATCTAATATCTTAACTTTTTAATAATAAAAGTATCATTATTTCTATTTATTTTTTTATCATACTATACAATGCACCCCTAAAAGAAAATAATCAATAAAACTTACTAGTATTATAATAAAAACATCACTCCACCATGAATAAAAATAAAATTACTTTCAAATAGCTAAATAAAATATGATAACTTTGAGATTTATGACAAAACCATGAAGACTAATGATAAGTGAAGAAGTAAAATTTTGTTACCTATTTTTAAAAGAAATGTTACGCACCTTCACAGTGTTATCAAATAGTAAAGATGTGATACTACAACTTGTTATTTGAGTTACTCTCAATCTTCTTATCTCTATAGATTAAAAAATTATGAAGTATCATTCATTTATTCAAGAATTATGAGGGTCAACAATGTAAACTAAAGATTTTAACGCATAATTTGTCTAAGATCTATTAGGCGAGCCCCAAGTGTTGGGTGTTGGGCGTGCTTAGGGCGTATAGTCGGGCGCTTAGGGTCTCGGGGCGTTTTGCTAAAGTCCTACCCCAGGGCGAGCCCCGAGGCGAGTCCCAGTAGAGTCTTTTAAAACACTGGTCGAAACTGAAGAACCATTGCGATGTCAACTATCAAATACCCTTGCAAATAGCTCAAATAGGAGGATTTATCATATTAAGATAATTTTAGCAGAGATTAGTGTGTACAAGTATGATTAATAAATAAGCAGCTTCATAGAATCTCCTAGTAATCGGGGCAATGCCAGAACCACCCAATAATATTAGGTATCAACTTCTTAAATTTGACAAGACAGTCAAAAATAGTATTAGAGCCTGCTTGAATGGGCTTATAGCTTTTAGCTTATAAGCCAAAAGCCATAAGTTAAAAATTCTAACTTATGGCTTTTGACTTATTTTTATCCTTTTGCCTTAAAAACAAGAGATTAAAAGCACTTTTTTATTATATCCAAACACTACAAAAATATTTAAAAGCTATTTTTTAACTGAAATTTGTTGGGAACTGCTGAAGTGTCTTTGTTGTAGCACGGCAGTAAACTCAGACCTGAAGCTACTCAAAAGTGTTCTGTTCTACAAATGGCTAGTATATAATGTTGCAAAATAAAGCAATGCGCCTGGATCTTTTTTTTTTTTTTTTTTTTTGTGTATAAGAGACATGGTGGCAGGCAACAGAAGTGAAGCAGCTTGGCTTGCAGTCTCTATTAAAGTACACAACGAACAAAGAAAAGTAAAGTTGTTGAGTAATTAACAGAGCTTCTAGCTATGAAAATGTTGGTGATGCAAAAAAATTACCGGGAGAAGAATCATTTCATTTTATTTTTACCTTTATCAAGACAGTAGTTTTCTTTAAGAGGTTACAAATGATTTTGATCACTCTTTTTCCTGCCTAGTGCCAAATATAGACCCACATACGTTTTATTCAGAAAATTCAGAAAATAAGGAGCAGCACAAAGGAGATAAATTAACTCTGCCATTCACGTAGGGTGGTAGTGCCCAAAAAGAAAAATATTTCTATATTCAGAAAATTCAGAATAAAGGAAATAAATGTTTTAAGGCTTCAAGTCATGCAGGGTGGCAGGGGTATTTAGTTCTCTAAACCATTCTCCTCCACAAGGAAGAGGTGGAATCAGGGAATCCTAGAACAATGGAAGGTAATAAATGTAAAAAGATAAAAACAATGGGACGTAAACTGCACAACAACACTATTTTCATTTAATACTGGAAGAATTTTTGGACATGCCAGAGAAGGATAAGTACCTTTATCTCGTCATCCGTGTAAGGCTTCGTCCTAGACCTGTCATAATGGAAGGATCAAACATGTCAAGTTTCATGTCAATGTCAGTATCATCGCCAAAGTACTAAACACATCCACATTAAACATCTGACATTCCAGATATAGACTTCTTGGCCACATGAAAACTAATACATGTACGAGAAAACTAAAAACTAGAGAAGAACGATAAGTATCTGTAACTAACAGAAGAAGTAATACCCTTTTAGAGCAGCAAAGCCTTCTATCCTAGACCACCACATCATAGGTTAAACCGTGTTTTAAAACATAATTTTGAATGTCATGATTTACCCAGGTGAAAGTAAAATTCAATATGAGATTAATCACAAAATTGGCATCTTACTATCCAGAGTCAGTAAAACAAATCTTCACCTTCATGTAAGTAAGCACCATTCACATCATAGGGTACCATTATCTCCTTATTAGATTGCAGTGAGTGAATAAGTCGAAAACAAAACCTAAAGTTTCAATCTAATGTCCTTGTTAGGAGTCCATGGTGACTTCAAACAGAAGAGCCCACGGCATTGGTAAGCTGCAGCAGGTACTCCTATGAGGCATATTCTTATAGGGTTGAAGTGTATGCTCTGGTCCTCGAATTGCCAACAAAAGAATGCAAATTAGTAATTTTCTTCTTTGTAAATCCTTCTACTGCATTGATGCAGAATTCCCTAGCAAAAGAATTGGCAAAAATGCATGCCTCAGGCACATACATATGCCTCAAACCATAATAAATGGACAGTAATGTGTCCTAAACAACTTTGATTTTTGGACTATCATCTTTGCAATGGACGTAACAAAACGTTTGACACCATTCTATTTTACTGTAACTTTCACTACTATCAAGAATTTAAACATTAAATATACACACTTCAACTTTGATGTGATATTTGCCCTCTATTCACCCACTACTTTATTATTCCCTTTTATCATCACTAATATGCTATATAAGTCAAACTAACATCTTAAACTCCAAACCCAGTTAAACATTGCAATATAAAATGAAACAGAGGTAGCACATACGTTTACATGCATTCGTCTTATATGTTTAGTATCTAGTCGTGGAACTGCGTCATATACAACAACATACCAGTGAAATGTTTCCAAAGAATCAATAGTATATGCACCGAAAAGAGTTAAAAGTGGGTCCCCAAAATTCCTTACAACTTCGACTTGGATTCTCCCTCCAACTTCCACTTAAATTTCATTGGTAAATGCGGTTGCAATTTGCCTACTCATATCTGTATATTTACCACATCTTCTAGCTGCATGGAGGAGTTCTCCCAGTTGATGGGTAGTCTTCCAACCTTCATTTCCTGATCTTGCCTTGCACTACTCTACACTCTAGCAGTTTTTGCAAGGCCGTTGGATGGCATTAGAAGACCCCAGGATAAGGCATCAATAAGATGTGCCGATTCATCAGGAAAAACGCAAGACTCCTCTATAACCATATAGCTATATGTGAAGGGATACACATGCGTGCAAATTTTATAAGCCTTTGCAGAAGGAATTCACTTTTTGGGCCCGTGTTAAATTAGAGGACATGCAAAGAGGGCCTGTTATGTTTTAACTGTCAGCTGGAGAATAAAGAATTAGGGCTTGTTTTTGCTCTCTTGTGGATAGTGTTTACACCATTACTGTTAAGTGTTATATTATAGGTCAGACACCGACAGCACTAGAAGCATCTTCTTCATGAATACAACTACTCAGTAAGGTCTTCTAGGAGGATCTGACCAAGCGACCAAAATTGGTATGTCTTTCCCTACTCATAAGAGATGAATGATTTGCTAACTACTGAGCCTAAGCCAGTGTTAGCTTATGTAGATGCATGACCAGACATATGCAAAGTGCTGACTTGACAGGTCCATCCATATGAACTGACATCATCAGTCGCAGTAAACATAGACTAATTCTAAGTGATAAGATTTTCACCGAATTATTCATTGAAATGAGACTTCTGATGAAATCGGGGATAACGTCAAAGAAAGAAATAGAAAGGACTGCATGCCACTGAAACAGTCCCTCGAAACAATTAACCAAGTTGGTGTTTGATAAAAATGTGCATAAAGCTTCTAGAAAATCTATCAATACACAAAAAATTAAAAGGAAAACAAAACAAACTATGATTTAGCTTTTGATAGTACTCTATTCTAACAATAAACAAGAAAGAGGCAGCTTCTCATAGTTTTACTATTCTAACAATAAGCAAGAGTATAGTAAAGAGAACGGCAAAAAATTTTGGTATAGGACCTTGAGCTACATGAAACAAAACTAGCATCCTAATTCATCAAATTCCAAATAATTATAACATAATCATTCTTAATGATTCATTTGACATTTAACACTTATCCCTCACCTATCTATTGCCATGAAGAAACCAGTCTGGACTGCCAAAAGAAAAACACTTGGCACTACTAAGAGATAAAAGAACCTAAATCATTGAAAGAAGCAACTTCACTACTACACTGATATCCTTAAAGATGATAAAGCTAAGGCAATTGGAAGTCTGAAACAGCATATCTGATTGGTGATAACATGCGTAACCAGTATAAATATAGATCAATTCAACATCTGAAAAAATATTAATACCTATCAAGACCCAAAACTGAGTAATCATGCGACAACGGGTTGCTTGCATTGGCCCTAGGAGCTTCCCTGAAATTAGTTCCCCGGTCTCTGAACGATGTATCAGCCTTCCAGTACCAGTCATTTCTTTGGAAGTGCTGATGATATGCACTTTGCCCATTTTCTTGCCAGCTCTCATAGCTCCTCTTATGTTTGTTTCTCTCCCTGTTGAAAACACTTTGCATACGGCGAATGCGCTCCTATGAAAAGCATAGGATATTGGGTCAACAATAATCCAATGGTTAACGTAGAATACACAGATAAATTTCAGAATAAACTCACAAATGGAAGTTTATCTGTTATCTCATTACGTTTTTCTTTAGCTCAGATATGTATGTCATTAGATCTACTATCTGTAGTTGGCTTTGTGAGGATCACAAATTATGGGATAGAAAATAAAGCAATCAACAGTTCAATCACGCAAAGAAAACATAGGGTAGGAGTGACATTTCACTTGAAAGAAATACAATAAGGATGTTTAAATATCCAATGGTTCTGTACAGCTTCAGTGTATTATTGCAGATGAAGAAATAAGGGTTAAATCTTATGTCCATCCTCCAACCTTCTAGCTATAAGATTTTCCATAAAAAAATTCACACAGCTTGTCCAAGAAAGCAAGTTACGCTTATGTCCAAAAGAACAAATGGTAGTTAAATTCTCCTTCTCAAAAAAATGGTAGTTAATTTCTCGACGCGGCCAAATTATATTCAGAGATGACACACATTCTAAACGAATACACATAGGGGCCTGGATTTCATAAAGCAAATATCACAATGTCTTCACTTGCTTCAGTTGAAATAAACTTTGACGAAATTCTCTTTCAATTAGATCTAAAGAAATGAGAGTAAAATTGTTGAAGATGAAAATGTAGCTCACCACTCTCTCCATTTCTTCTTCATACTCCTCCCGCATCCTGCGATTATATCTTTTCCACGCTTCCTCCTGAAAACTTGTCCTAAAAGAACCCCCAGCTCGACTTCTCTGTGCTGACTGCCTCAACTTTTTCAATTCAAATAGGTAGTTATTAGCTCAAGAAAAACATTTCTTTCCTCCCCCATGCAAAGTATTTATCAAAACAACTAGAGCAGAACCCTTCTTTAAGCACAAATGTCAGTAAACATAAGCAACTTCATTTGATGTACTTCATCTTATGCATGAAACAGTTAATTAGTATTGAACTCGCACCCAAGACCATTGCAAGAAACAGCAAAAGCAAAAGCAATTTTTTTGCACAAAATTAATTTTGTCGCAACATCTCATTTGACAGAGTAAGCATATACTCCCTGTATCAGAAGGGAATAGCACGATTAGATTAAGAGTTTCTTTTACAATTATTTTCTGATATTTTTTAACTCTAAAGCTGAGTTATCAAACTTTTTCTGTAGTAGATAAATATGCAAAAGTTTATTTCCCAAAATTTAAAAATCAATATCAAAATTCGCATCCGATGATCTTCCCTGAACCCCTCATTCTTATTAGGATAAAGCGATTTATCAATTTAATGTTTATTCTTATGACCACGAAATATCCGAGGGCTAGATGACCCACAGTTTGAAACTCGTTGTATCATGAGCCTGTCTACGTAGCCTTCTCTGATTAAATACCAAGCTTCAGATCGCCACGGCTTTCAAACTAATTACGTGTGGCTAATCCACACATTGCTTAGCTCTCATCACTGAACCAAAGACCTCGGAGCACAATTCTTTAGTCATTTTTCAATCATCTTCTGAGTGGTGAATTATGTTTAGACGTGAGCTAAAAATGACTCACATATTTTGAAGATCTAGAACATCGGCAAGAGCAAGTACGTAGAAGAGTGGTCGATGCATCAATATCACATCTTCCTGCCTTTGATATTTATCTCTTTCATTTAATTTAAGATTAAACAACATCTCGATTTGTGGGTGTCGTTTTTTGTGCATGGGCCATGCCAATCTTCTTAATTTTTTAAAAGGCAAGAAAGAATTCCTTGAGTTGGATATAATACTATTTTTTCATTAAAAGGCCTTCTCTGTTAGTTAGAGATAGTCTTATCTTTCAGTTTTAGTTAGAGAAATAGGTTTTATTGTCTCTAGTTTTCACTTGCTTAGAGTTCCCTATTTATAAATAGGACCCTAGTGCATTTTGGTTGAGAGACTATAATAATATCCTATTAATTGATTGGATATGAAAATTCTTCTCTTTATCCTCTTCTTCCTGCTCCCTTCTCCTATCGACCCCCTCTCCTTCCTCTCTCTCTCTCCCTTGCTCTCACTCTCATTTTTGCCTTTTCTCATATCTTCCCTTATTTTCGCTGTCTTATTTGGTGCTACATAAGAAATTACAAGAAAAAGACGAGAAAACCAGATAAGAAGTAGTCAAAAGAAGAAGCAAAGGTAGCTCACTATGACTATGCACAAGCAACAAGCAAATAGGTCGTAACTTAGACCACATGCAAGGAGGGTAACTCAGGAGTAAACTGAAATTCTACATTTACCCAAATGAGATTGAACAAAGAAATTCATACCTGAGAGTAGACAAAATCCACTGTACTTCGCAATTGTGTAACCTGCCAAATTTCTCAGGCTGTGAATTAATAATCAGAAGCAACCCAGAGGAGGAAAAAAGGAAGAAGCAAGTAAAGTTACAAAATTCCTTTAAAACTTTTTCATTGTTCTAACAGAACACAGAAGAGCATGAAAGTTTAAAGCGTTCAGAAGCAGCAACGAACCACACCCGGGAAGAAAAATATCAGACCTACTCAACTTTGATTTGTAGAATCCACCGTTACAAGTTTCTAAGAGAAGGAGAATATACAAACGTCACTGAATAGTATGCCATCCTAGATAACAAAGAGTTGCAATACACCAAGGACATATGATTTTATATTTGTATCTTCTTCCACCTCCACCTGTAAAGGTGGCCGAGTTGGTTGAGCAGGAAATCTCCCAAATGAGGGGTCTTAGGTTTGAAACCCTTGCATGCTTTCTTGGTTGAGCGTGTGGTACGGGGTTTTCCTAGTGCGGTTTATCTCCCTTGTGAGGTTTGCGGGCTATTACAGTGGAGTGAGGTTTACCCCGTGTGCACCCAAAAAATAGCAGTTGCGGGATCCCTTGTCATAAAAAATATCCATATATTTTTCCACCTTTGGTCCCTCCCCCCTCCCTTTATAGGATGCCTTCCGTCAATACATGCAAATACCAAAGCCCTCCACTCCAATCTATCTTCCTTATCTCCCATACTCCTTTGCATGAACTCCACTTCTCATTCCCAATACAAAACGGCTCTTTTGAAACTAATTTCTGAGATATTGCTACATGTTTCTTGTGAGTTGTGACAAACTCGAATATATTACCCAATCTATCGTAGAATCGCTAACACCCAAGGATATGCATACTTCAGCGTCTCCACACTAAGCTATCCAACCAAAAACGTAGATGGTTGTCGCTCCCAACAGTTTCACATTAAGGGTCATTGTCCTGACAATGAAATTTATAAAATCATCTTTTCCCTTCATAATCTCCTTTGTTCTAATGACCAAAAGATAACAAAGGTTATATCATTCCATTGCTGGGAGACGAACTTTCCACAAACTTATCAATAAAAAGAGAACTCATAAGGTCATCTTCATCTTCCACTACCTGACAATTTGTATATGGCAACAACAACTTTTCCCGATAATCTTTCTATGTAAAAAAGACATTTCTCCATTAGTGCCATATTAAATCATTTCGATCTCTTCATCACTAATCCTCCAATCCTCCCCCTAACCATAGAGAGATATTTTCTTCTCCACCAAAAGAATCTCATTCCCCATCCTTCTTTTATAATTGAGAAACCTCCAAAGGTCACTAGCGCACGGTTAGAAACTCAGTAAATAATGGGCCTGCACCTTTACCCGTCTCTACTTAAGGAAACAAGCAATTTTTTTTTCCAATGCAGTACGGGGTTTCAATAAAAACATTAACAAATGACGGTCATCCTCAAAGTTACAACATATTAACCTGTAAGCAAATTAGCATCATTGTGTTTTCAAATATAATTAACTCATATGGCAGAATAACTACTACTTATGGCAATTAATCCGGGCAAATTTTATTCACAACTGAGCATAGAAAAAATTAGAAACCTAAATTACCCCAAGTTTCTTTCTTTCCCAGTTTGATCAAGCATACACTTTGGTTTCTTCACAACCCATTTTCCCTAAATGCCCAATTACCACATCATATCTGATACTGCAACATATTACAGATTATAGATTTCAAAATTACTCAATAAAGCTTCGAACTTTACAGAAACCACTGAATTGCACACCCAAATTCAAACAAAAGAAAAAAGTATAGAAACCAAAAAAGCATGAGATGGGGTAAGAACCTACCGCAAAAGTTGTGGCAGTAGCTCCGATTAATGCAAAAACAAAAATACCCCAAAGTTTCATCTCATCTTTTTCTTGATAAGGTTTTCCCCTATTGTCTTCATCGCCTTCTTCGTTACCCATAATTGATTAGCTTAGAAAAAATTCACCGCAGAATTGTAATCACTGTAATACACTTGAAAAAGAGCCGATGAAACATGCTATGCTGTGTGCTTAATAGAATCCAGAATCTATTGATGTTCCTTCTTCTTCTCTACGCCGACTTTAGATGAAATTGTACTTTGTATTTTGTGATTTTGTCTATTTTCTTCTTCCTTTTTTCAACTTCGCCTTTTTGTTTCTCTGTGGTTTTAATTGGTTGTGATAATTCCCAGTGACCCGCTAGCGCTCGTCGGACCTTTTCGGGTCAACTGTTTTATGTAAAACTAGCAAATTTTGACTTTTATTTTGTTACCCAAGCAGTTTAAAAAAACAAGAGATAATTTAACTTTTGTGTTTATTTTATTCTTGCTATTAAATATTATTTATTATCTACTAACATATTTCTCAAAACATTAAATTTAATAAAGTCAAATGATAATATAGTAGTAATATTACCCATATTATTTATTATTTTTTAAGTGATGTGTCAAGTCAATAGTAAATAACTATTATTGAACAAGAAAATATTCGGTATAATCTACACAATGGAGTCAAGAGGTAAAAGTATACCCAATTTTTATCATGTTATTTTCAATAGACCCTTGATAATAATACCGCAAATAATTACATAAAATAATAAATAATAAGAGAAATCAAAAAACAAATAGCTACAAAAATAGTCCCACGACTAATAGTTGATATACTATCGAATTTAGTTTATTACCATATTTAGAGTTGCTTTCCACGCCAAAATAATATATTTTACGTAGTTCTCCATTCTTAATCAGAGGTCTCAAGTTTGAATCCTCCTAAATACAGAGTCTTTGTTGGGGAACGCTTTATCTTTAACGTAGAACTTTCCGATACAAATTTAAATTTAATCAGATTTTAATGTAGATATCAAAAATCGAATAAGAATTAATAGATACTAAAAATAATGTTATCTATTCGTCATTTGAAGTTTTTCTTCTTTTGTTTTAGTTTAAAGAGAAACACACTCATATTTAAGTCACAAATTCAGTGTAAAAAAAATCATTTTAAAAATTAAAATGCAATTATTTAATCCAAAATGGATAATTTTCTCGAAATGAAATGTGATTTTAATGAGAATCGGAGCTCCGAAGTGTGAGCAGAACCATTGAATAGCAACCGTTCCAATCCCCACGCGCCAATTTCAAGCTTCTCCGTATACGCGCCATACTTTCCAAATCTGCAAATCTCCAGCAAACACTTTCACCTCTTTCTCCAAACAATTTTCAATTTTTTTTTGTATTCATCAAATACATATCCATTGTGTACCGGAATTACCAAACCTTTGTAAATTACGGATCTTTAACGTTGTTCACTACTGATTCAGGTACAGATGATGTTTTGCCATTGCCTATTTATTTGAAACAAAGACCTCAAAGCTTCCCTTTCCCCCCCTTGTATCAAAGTTGGTACAATGTTGCTTTCTTGCTCTTTATGTTTGCTAATTATAGTAAAGAATTGATTTTCTTGTCTCTCCTATTAGTTTCCATTCATGGGTGTGGTTAACAAATACTATAGTGTTAAATGCTTCAGTACAATCCTTTGTGTTTTTCCTCATATCAAAATGGGTTTAAAGGTTGTTTTCTTGCTCCCTAATTATAGTTAAAGATTGAATTTTTGGTCTCTTTCTTGACACCCTTTTAGTTTCTATTCATGGGTGTGGTTAACAAATACTATATGATTAAATGCTTCACCACAATCCTTTGTGTTTTTTAGTTTCCTCATATCAAAGTGGGTTTAAATGTTGTTTTCTTGCTCTTTTTGCTCCATAATTATAGTTAAAGATTGATTTTTTTGTCCCTTTCTGGACACCCTTTTAGTTTCCATTCATGGGTGTGGTAAACAAATACTATAATCACAATCCTTTGTGTTTTTCCTCATATCAAAATGGGTTTAAATGTTGTTTTCTTGCTCTTTTTGCTCCCTAATTGTAGTGAAAGATTGAATTTATTGGCTCTTTCTGGACACCCTTTTAGTTTCCATTCATGGGTGTGGTTAACAAATACTATAACCAGAATCCTTTGTGTTTTTCCTCATATCAAAATGGGTTTAAATGTAGTTTTCTTGCTCTTTTTACTCCCTAATTGTAGTGAAAGATTAAATTTTTTGGCTCTTTCTGGACACCCTTTTAGTTTCTGTTCATGGGGTGTGGTTAACAAATATCCTTACATGCTTCACAACAATCCTTTCTGTTTTCCTCATGTCAATATGGGTGCTTTTTTCACTTTTTGTTGGCTTATTATAGACTTATAGTGATGAAAATGTGTTGTTCCTTGACACCATTTTAGCTTCTTTTCATGTGTGTGGTTAATAAATCCATAGTTACTAATCATTGTTTTCTTAAAAGACTGGTCTTTTCTTAATATTGTGATAATGCCATATTTGGAAACTTCTGTGAAAAAGTCAAAGCTGCCAGAAATAAGAAATTTGACAGCTTTTGGTATCTAGTTTTGATTTTTGACATTATAATCTCTTGATTGATTTTTTAATAATTAGATTTGTCTTTAATATTACACAGGAAATTAGTTTTTTTTGGTTACAAGAACCTACAATGATGTCAAGGAGGCCTATCAACCCATCTCGACGTGTAGCAGACAATGGAGCTTCTTCGTTAGAAGGCTCAATTCGGTCAAAGACACGGTCTCCCCCATATTTAACAATTGGACTTATTATTGTGGTACTTATTCCCGGATTCTGATGCTAATTGTTATTTAACTGTTATCATTCTGGATGACAGTGGATAAACTTTAGAATATTACTAGCTTCAAGTCATTTAACTGTAATTGTAACTCAATTTTTTCCTTTTGGATATTCCAGGGTGCATTTCTTCTCATAGGGTATTTTTACTGTGACACAGGTTTGTATCTGAATCCTCGGTATTTTGTGAATTATGTTTATCTTCAAAAATATAGCGAGATGCCCCCCAAAAAATGAAGAAAAAAGAAAACAAAATATTTTAGCTGATTGCTCAATGCTGGAGTCTGGAGCTGTCTGGTAGCCTATAAATTCTAGTTTAAATTATATAACAGTTACACTCTTTAGTTGACTTGGAGGACTCCTATAGATTCTTTGTTTAGAGTAAATTGTATATTGAAAAGAATCGATAATACTTGTGCATGAACAGTCTTCCCTTCTTGAGAAAAGAAGATATCGGCATCCACATATGCACAAGTAAAAGATGTCTCATGTGTATTGTTTTCGACATATTTTTAATTTTTATCTGCAAACAAATAATGGTCTGTCTTCCCTTTAAACATTTTAGCAAAGGAAAAGTGGCCCTACCTCATGTTTTGATGAATGTTTTTCTAAATAAAAATCTCAAATGAATCTCTGCTCTCAGTAATGGTCATGCAGGTGATTTAATTACACGTTGTGTTTCCTTTTCTCAACTTGAACGTTTTGTTCAGCCTAAGTATTGTTCTTTACTTTATACTTTGTGCTTCTGAGTCTTGTTCCTTACTTCAATCTGACACTGATAGAGGGATTATCATCGGTTGTAGGTACTTTTGCCAGTATTAAAGGAGCTATCAGTAGAGTGGAAGGTAATTGCTCATGCATTATTCTAGAGGATTTGAGTTTTGACGTATTTATATATCAAATGCCACATGAATTATGTGATTTAATCAAAGTGATGAGACATTTCTTTTAATTGCTTAGTGCAAATGTTTCTAACTATGAACTCATGATCACCTCATAAATGTATCAAGAACTTCAGTTTGGTCCTTAATGATAACCGCTGTCACTTTTGGGTTCTGCTTGGGGCTTTACTCTAACAATAATTATAATAATCTATTATAAGAAGGCTCGTGTAGTAGGAACCATCTAAAATTACTTAAAACAAATGTCTTTTGGGACATAATAAAACTATCTAACCTATCTCTCTAACATCTTAAGCATTTGGCAAGTTGGTCAACATGATATCTGAGCAGACAAGAGGTCCTGGGTTAAAATCTCGCAGCCATCCATTAAGAAAAAAGTGTGTTTGGTCCATGAAAATAAATGGGGCCAACAAGTGAGGGTGTGTGTTGAGACATAATGAAATCAAGTCACTAAGTCGCTAACAACTTAAGCTTTGAGATGGTCCCACACTTCAGCAATGCCTTTGGAGATGACATGCAACAGAATTCTTGTGTTCCACGAGGAAACCTATGTGCATTGTTATCATGCAGTCAGTCTGTATACCAACTTCAATAAACTAATATCAACCCAGAAACTTCATGTCTTAGATTTCTGTTCTCTTATTGATTTGCTGAATAATTCTTTAGTCTGGTGAGCATCTGGAACATCTGTAAACTTTCCCCCCATACTTTATAAATCATTTACTTATAAAGGCATAGAGGAGGTAACGAGATTAGTAATTTTCATTTGTCACTCTAGGTGGGTGGAGTGACTGTGCATTATACTTATCGAGAATCTTGATATAGTCTATACACAGAGCTACTGACTTCCATTCTTTATATTAGAAGATACCTAAATTCTATTGCTTTTGTTTAATTTGGGTAATACGGTATGTCAGTTTATTTGCCTTGACATTGTTGAAGATAAAGTTACTGTTGTTTTTACATTACAGTTGACTTAGGATCTACCACCTGTTTTACCTCTTCAGGGGATTTTTTATGTACTGTAGAAGTTCAAAAGGCCATTCCTGTTTTGAAGAAAGCATATGGTGATAGCATGCATAAGGTGCTGCATGTTGGTCCTGATACTTGCTCGGTAGTGGCTAAATTGTTAGAAGAGGAAGATACCGAAACTTGGGGTATAGAACCATATGATATAGAGGATGCAGGTCATTTCTGCAAGAAACTCGTGCATAAGGGCATTGTTCGTGTGGCTGACATAAAATTTCCTCTCCCATATCGTGCAAAATCATTCTCTCTTGTGATCATCTCAGATGCATTGGACTACTTGTCTCCAAAGTATCTTAATAGGACTCTTCCCGAACTGGCGAGGGTGTCATCTGATGGACTCGTTATTTTCACAGGTAAGAAGAGTTTGTATTAGTTGTTATGTTTATATGACAGCCAGCCCAAAATGGAAGTTTATTTTGCATTAATTGTACTGTCCGAGCTAAGCTGCTTCCTACCCTTCACTTCCTGTCAATCTGTATTTTGGTGTTTGCCCTTTTGGGTTACACACATATGAGTAGGGCGTGTTTATCTCAATCCAAGATAGATGCCTTTTTAACATGTGAAACTTATTTTTAATCTTCAGTACTTGGTCATACTAGCACATTTTTCTCGTTGATAGACAAAGCTATTTAGAAACTTGATTATTTGTTACTTTAATTTTAATTTCCTTCCATGCTGATGTCTCTTATACAGTATGCTTTCAATAGGTTTCTATCCCCCCTTTTTACTAGGTCCAAAATTGCCCTATTTAGTTTTCTCCTTTGAAGTAGGATTAAAGTTGACTGAGAGAAGTTCTTGTTATCACCATCCTTACTGCTGCGGAGGATAAAAGTACATCACCACTTCTCATTAGTTACCTAAATAATATCAAGAAAAGCTGAATATCTATAAGATTTTATAGCAGGGATATTAAGGACAAATGTTGGATTTCACACACTAACACACACACAGAAAAGAAGAGGACATCCGTGTATTTTTATTTTTTTTGGATAAATGGCATTAAACTGGTTTCTCATATATGAATATAACAGATGCGGAAGTGAGGAGATTTTACAAATGGGGGAAATTAGATGACCAGGGTCTATGTATAACTGAAAGAGAGAACCTGTATTAGTAGAACTTAAGAAGAATTTAGCAGCAACAGCACGGGTTTTTCCTTTCCTTTTACTGGAAAGGAACAACTTCATTTCTGAATTATGCAAGAATTGGTTGTTACTATGAAAAAGGATACTTGAGAATTCATCTCCTTTCATGTTTAGCAGTGATAATATTTTTAAAGAATGATATGGTGATAGTTGGATCTGGTTTTGATGATACCTCACACATACATATCCATCTCCACTACATGAATGGTTCACAATTGATTCCAAATCGATGCAATGTGGCGTACTTTCAATTCAGCTAGTGTGCTTTTATTCTTGTATAACTTTTGGTCAGTTGACCTCTATAGTAGAGTAACATTTTGTATTTTGGATGCGTTGGCGAGTCTGATCACCTTGCTTTCATAGAGCTGTTTACTCCTTGAGTTTTCTCCTTTAAGATTTGACCATGTCACTCCATGCATAAGCTTTCTAAGGAGTTAGAAATGCCTTTAGGGTATTTTCCTACCTGCATCCTTAATTCCACATGATTACTCAATATAAGACATTGGCTGCGTTCTGCATATAAAGACAAGTTAATATGGGAAACCTTGTAATCCAGAGAATTCTTCTGGTGTTAATCTGATGTTAATATCTGATAATTGCAGGTTATCCACGCCACCATAAAGTTAAGTCTGCAGAGAAGTCCAAATTTGGGGGGCTGGTAAGTGACGTGTCCTGCATCGTATAAATTTTACATATTTTTGTTTCAGTGTATGGACATTTGATCTCTCATAAATTTTAGGGGTGAGGAGCCAAGACTTAAATCCTAGTTAGGAGGTTTTATGGTTATCTATTCTTGCTCTTTTAGTTTAGTTGATCTAAATTCTTGATGGTGTCTTGAAAAAAATGAGTTTATGTCAGCAGTTCATTTGAAACCTCATTATAACATCGCCATTCATGCAGTAGCATATCACTGCTAGTCAAAAGTCAGTTTTTCTATTTTCTGGTGAAAAGGGAAGTGTTTATATACATTTGTTGAAGCATGACTTCATGCTGCAATGGTGCTAGCCCAATAAATTGGTAGCCGAAGTTGTATGGTGAAATGTTTTAGTGAAAGCCCTGCTCGTGATATCTTTCTCTCCGTCTATTTTCTATAGTAACACTGACTTAAATTACCCTTCAATTTTGAAACCTAATGCCATCTACTTCCACCTTTGCTTTCTCTTCTCTCCAAAGGCCAAATTGAGGAGCTCAACATGGTGGGTGCGATATTTTGTTCAAACAAGTTTAGAGGAAAATGAAGTTGCTATCAAGAAATTCGAGCAAGCTGCTTCAAAGAAATCTTACGTTCCTAGCTGCCAAATTTTTCACCTGAAATCTTACCGTTGATATAATTACACGAAAGTTATACACAGAAGGAATCACGCATAGCTCGTGGATGATGGTCAAGATATGTTATGACAACTTTCAAGTTTCAGCTGTGTTGATAAATTGTTGAGAATAGCAGATGTCTCCTTGAAAAATTATTGAGTATGCCATCATCTTGATTAGTGTAGTCTTGTTAGATATATGGGGTTATGGCAGTTTGTTGATTTATTGCAAAAATGGGAATTAAATTGCTGTTTAATTGGAGACTCTCTGTGATTTTGGTTTTAATGGCCAATTAAGCCAAATGATATACATCATCTAAACTTCTCCTTTTGGTTCTGTTTATTTGTATCACTTGAGCCGAGTGTCTTTCGGAAACAACCTCTCTTCCTCTACGAGATAATAGTAGGTCCACGTATACTCTACACTCCCCAGATTCCACTAAATGAGATTTCACCGGGTATGTTCTGTTTATTTGTTTATTTACTTATTTCATGTTTATTGTTGACAAACTCAATAAATCTTTGTCTTCCTCTTTATGTCTTGCTACTTTTCATTTGGTCGTCCAAATGTTGGGGAATCACAATCTACTACTTTATTAGTGTTGCCTTTATTTGTGATTAATTCGACATATTTTCACTACTCATGTAGAAAGTCATACATAAGGCAAAAAAATGTTGAATGTTAATATAATTCTAAAGAAGTATAAAATTGATTAGAATGTCAATACATAATCAAAAGTAGTGCACCATTTCTCTAGCGCATGCATGACCAGTGACAGAGTCAGAATTTTTAATAAGGAGAATCAAATTATAAAGAAATAAGCATGTATACAGAAATAAAGAGAATTGTATCTATCTACTTAGTATAAAGGGTGACAACTGAATATCTTGCTTCAATATTGCTGAAATGAAAAAATATGAATAAGTAATCAGGTGCACAAAGTATTTCACGCACATGTATGGTTTTGGAAAAGGTCACACTTAAAGAAGGTGTGATATAGATAACCTACTTTCATGACTCAAAGTTGTAACTTATAAATCACACAAGATAACTTTACGATTGCACCAAGGCTCCCTCGACCCTTTTTTTATAGGGAATAAAGAGGAAAAATTAAAATATGAAAAGTCCACTGCTATGAGTGAACAATTATATTTTCTCCACAAGTGAAAGCCATTATTTTCAAACTTTAGTACTGAACACGATAAATTGGTGAAAGCAGAGACAAGAGGTGACTTTAAGTTGAGTAGAAAGGGCCTTTTTATGGATACACAGCTGGGAATATGTTCTCATAAAGGGACAACAGTTGATAAATAATAGTGGAACAACATGGACAATTATTGCTATCAATGTCCTAATAAAGCATTACTATCTAATCACCACTTTGATTTACTTGATTTTTTAAATTTTAACTTGTTTTCATATATTTGAAAACGTTTGTCCCCATTTTAATTATGACTAGTCCTGCCAATAATCATGCATAATTGTTGCAATTAGTGTTCCATGCAACACAAACAAATTGATCCTAGCTAAAAACCAGTGACATAAATTTTTACGGACATTTAAAGAAGTGAATAAATGGAAAAATTGCTTTAACGACATCATATTTTAGAAAAAAAGAAAAGTGTCAATTTTTGTTGGCTAGTCAAGAACATACACATTTAGAAAATGAAGGCAACAAAGATGAGGATGCTCAGATCACATGGATGTGTAGGCATATTAGAAGAGACAAGATCTTAGGAATGAGGTTATATGGGGCAAGGTTGGAGTGACCTTCGTATATATCAAATAAGATGAGGAAAGCGGAATGAGTATGGGGCAAGGTTGGAGTGACCTTCGTATATATTAGATAAGATGAGGGAAGTGAAGCTTAAATGATTCAAGCCTGTAAAGAGGAGCACATATGCACTATAGTGATTAGTGAGCAAGTGTGACAACTGGTTGACTATAGTAATATAGTAGGTTATAGGGGAGGTAGAGGTAAGCCGAATAAAAACTGGAAATAGTTAATTAGACAAAGCATGACACATCTACAATACTTACTGAGGGCATACAAGTCTTAGATAAAAAGATTTGAAAATTGAGGAAAAGGATAGAAGGATAATAGGTAGCTGAGCGTTGTAGTATATATTAGTTACTAGTAGTTAGTATAAGTGTAGTATATATCTTATCCTCCTAATTTTCTCTATTATCCCTTGTTTCATTTGTTCGGTTTATTATGATATTTTGCTATAGTTTTTTTAATTATTATTATTATCATCATGTTTTAAGATAGGTCTATCAAAAACAATCTCTCTACCTCACAAAGATAGGGGTAAGTCTACGGTACATCATACTCTCTCCACATCCTATTTGTAAGATTACGCTAAATATGTTATTGTTGTTGGATAAATAAAAAATTCCGACGAAGCGGGGTCGCCTGACTCAACGTGTCTTTGTCCCTGAACAAAGCTATTATGTAAAATTGAATCACAAGTACTACTGTTAAATAAAACTGTGAAATGAAAAGGAATCAAGAGATAGAGATGGCATAATATAATATGTAGATTGGAAAAAAATATAAAAGGACAAATTAAAGCCTATAGCACAACTTATTCGAGGAAACAATATCTTAAATTCGATCTACCTTAAGTGTATCAATAGTTATTTTTCAAGTAAGATGATAAAAGTACGTCAATCAATATCGAGTTTTGTCAATTAGACACAGACAACTAAACATATATGGAAATGTACTGGAAAAATAAAATAGACAATATTCTATCGATATTCATATAATCCGTTTGATCAAGTTTTAGGGAGAAAATAAGAGTTTCTAAGCCGTATATAACCACTCCCCCCCTCTCCCAAGAAAAAACACTTTGAAAAAAATACACTTCAGTAGTATATAAAGTACTTTTTAAAATAAGTTAATTTTAAAAGTTTTCGATCGATATGGCTATATATTAGTACAATTCATAGAGTTTTAATTTCTTATAATAAAAATAAAATGACGTTACATAATTTTCCATTGGTTGTCATTTATTGTCTCATAACTTTAAGAGTACGTACCATAAATTCTACCTTAAATGGAAATAGATAAAATTATAGAGATCCATATATAGAGACTACCATCTTATCTTATGCTATTCATCTTTCTTTTTATAATCAAACATGATAATTTGTGTATGGATATACTTACTTTATGTTACCTCGACAAGAAGTTACACTACGAGATATTTGGATAATAACGTAGCTATGTATATCTGCATACACGTATGCATGATTTTAATCTAAAATTCCACCTTATCCATAGCTCGATAGTTATTTTTTTTTTTGTATGGAGTGAGGCGGAAAGATGATATTCGATATATCTTTTCATTATAGTGAATTGGTGAAAGACCTTAACCAACTGATTAACCCGCACATCCCGTCGATCCATAGACAGTCAAGTACGTAGGCTAATATAATTATAATTTAATGTTTTAGTCAAAGCATTCAAATTAAATAATTGATTCCAATATTTGAACATGAAGATATACAACTTGCCACTTTTTATACCCCAAAACATTAGCTATAAAGAAAAAAATGGAATTTTTGATCGAAATAAGTCATTATTTAAACCAATTCACTAAAATAATATATTTTTAAAAAAAATTTACAAAATTAGAATAAACATATTTGGCAGTAACGTTTTAGGTATTATTTTATTAAAAAAAATCAATGGCAAAAGACAAATATCTGACGAAGTAAACAAATATAAAACGTTACTGTCAAATACGTTTTATTAATTCGTTACTCACAGTCACGTTTTAAGGCTAAAACGTTACTGACAGTAACGATTCTTTAAAATTCAATCACGAATACCTTATAAGGACAATACAGTTTTACTCCACTGGTTACTTATCTGTTGTATTTAGGAAGAACTTATTCAAATGTATTCGTGATTAAATTTGCAATAACGTTTTATGTTTGTTTACACCGTCATATATTTGTCTTTTTGCCATTGATTTTTTTTAATAAAATAATATCTAAAACGTTACTACCAAATACATTTATTCTGATTTTGTAAATTATTTTTAAAAATATATTATTTTAGTGAATTGATTTAAATAATGACTTATTTCGGTCAACTACCACATGCAATTCTTTGAACGTATAATTAACTTCATGCATGTGTAATATAACTACTCTTTTATCCATTTTAGTGTTCCAAGGTATGGACTTCGTTCTTGGAGGACAAGAAAATTAACACTTAAATAGAGGGAATGAAAGGTGAGTATCTATTTTTTTTTTAATATAACATAACTTTTATTTATTTATTTGAGCTAGCTAGATAATAACTTCTCTAGCTAAACTAACGGTAAAAAAAATGTTGCTATTTTACTTAATAGAGTAATAATTTTTCGACGAGAGAGAGTTGCTCGGATGGTAAGCACCCCTCACTTCCAACCCGAAAATTGCGAGTTTGAATCACAAAAAAACAAAAGAGATATATTTAGTGACAAACTAACAACACTATGTTTTAAAAAAAATAATCGAGTTTGACCGTTAAATACATAAAAATTCATTATCAAGACTTGGTGGAAATTAAAGTTGAAAGAGTACTGCTCCATATTATAGCTATTAGTGTATATTGAATGAGAAAACTTTAAACAATGTAGGTACTTTTTGAAACATATTTGCAGAAAATTCTTTTGACTTTTTGTTTCACTGCCATATTCTGAAAATCCCACGAGGAAATTTTGCTACTCGTCAAATGGTAGAATTAATATACCATTTAAGCTGCGTGCATGCTAGCTGTATATTCATATTACTATCGACATTTTTTCTTCATAAATACTTTATTATATACAATTAATAAAGTAGGTAAATATGATAAAAATTCTTTCTCAAGTGTGTAAAGTGTATGCGTATACGGTCGTGTTTCTTTTTGGTTGTACTATATTCTTCAATGGAAATTGTTTTATGTTAAAAATAAAATAATTGAATTTCTAATTTATTTTTTAGTGTTTGATGTGTAAGTAAAAATAAATATTATTCTAAAAATATTTATATATAATCAAGTAAAATACGTATGAGATTGGGGTGGGGCAGAGGTTGGAGGTGTTAAGTGGTTGAAGAGGAGACAATGAACTTCAAATATCACGTATTATAGAACCTGTTTTTCCTACGTCCATTAAGCAAATCATTTTTCTCATTTTTTAAGCAGCTTATTTCCTAGAGAAAATAGTTTTAAAAATACTTTAACCAATCAAACATGAGAAAATTAAAAAAACTAAATTATTACGAATTTTTAATAAGTACCTCTACATAATAATCATCTTGTATAATAATGTTTCACTAAAAGGTTAAGTTTTTTTTTTTAAAGAAAATAATTTTTCATGATATAATATATATATATCATATATTCTCTATAATAAGATTTTTGAACAATCAATATATCGATGCTACTATAAAGAGATTTGACTATAATTTAATAACGTAGAATTTCACTATCTATTATTCAATTTTGTTTCATTGGGTGGGGTGGGGTGGGGTGGGGGATAAGTAGGGGTTGCGATGGGGGTTTGTTTAGTAAAGGGAACAAAATGTTGGTGGGTTTTATTGTGGTTAGAACAATGAGTTATGGTATAACGTGGGGATGCACGTTATATGTTACCAAATGACGTGTCCTTAAGGACCGCAAAATATTTTAGAATGATGGTTTTAAGGGTGCATTGAAGAACCCTAGAACGGTGCTCTCACATGACCTTTCACACTCTTTGCATCCACAATCCACATGATCTTGGTCACCTCCTACAACATTTAATCTAGTGTTGAGTCAATTGTGATGAAATAATCGGGATGAATGAGATCACTTCACTTTTAATTTAATCAATCAGAAGTTTCGATAATGTATAAATACACTATTATGAGTATTGGAATAAGAAATACGATTTCCCACATTAGTATGATGTCTAGGGTTTACAAAGAGAAAGAAGTCGTGGTTATTATAGATCCTCTCCTATCAAACTAATATTTACGATTCAAATACAACAATATGTATTAGTCTGTAGTTAGAATATGGATTCTATCGACCAATCATATTGAAAGCTTATAGAAATGGTAAACTAGGTCTAATTAAGGCATGTTATTAACAATGTTTTGAACTTATTATTACATATATATATATATATATACGGGATTGTCAAATGTCAATTGTTATTTTGCCTAACTTATATCATGTTCGAATCAAACAACAAAGAAACTCACAATAATATGCAACTCAAACTAGTTTGTTAAACATAGAAGTGGAAAGGAAATATAGTTCCTTTCCTATATAGCAAATAATGCTAGCTAGGAGAAACCAAAATTGATAATGATCATGTGCACATACTTATAGAGTAACACGTCCACAAAAATATCTAACAAAATAATTTATAGTACATAAAATATTGAACATACATATATAGTTTTATAAATGGCTTGAAATATATTGTTGAAACTACTTGGTTGGTTTACTTCAATATTTATAGAAAGTAGAAATTCTCCTTTCATATCATCATTTTGTATTTGTATGTGAGTAGGGAAAATAATAATGCTCCTACTTCTATTCCACTTTGTTCACATTCCTAATTTCCTATATTTCTTTACTGAGACGGCTTTTATTGCCAAGGTCTATGATTAGAAATAATCTTTCTGCCTTCATGGGGTGTAATACTGTGCAAAAGCATGAATTCAGATTTATATCTTTATGGGTTCAATCTTTAAGTTATATATTAACGTTGAATCCATTATCTTTTAAAATTTATAGATTCATATATACTATTTATTGCTAATTTTATAAACTTTTACACATAAATAAATATTCCAAGTTAACATGCTAGCTGATTTAGATAAACTTGATATCATCACTCTGCATTCGCCTTCGAGGTTGCGTATGCCCTATTCTCTTTGGTACCCCAACTTAATTATGGAGTATATTATTGTTGTTGAGAGTACTTTTACCATCACACATATGATATATAATATATTTAAAATTACAAGTTTGAATTTATATTTGTTAAATTTTATGTGAAGTTAAACGACGAATCAAGTGGAAATTATCTGTCTTCTTGTCCAACGGTGGAAACTCTAAAAGTTATATATCAATTCTATCAATTATCTATTCCTTGTTACTATAATTGTTCATGAAATATTTTAACTTTCCATTGTATCAGTCTATATCTCACCAAATTTTTACTATAAGTTCACAAGTTGCCATTTAATAAAATTACAAAACGTCAAGAATATTGCCAATATTGTGGAAACATGACTTGTTCCTTTCGTTCCAAGTGTCAAACGTAGGATAATTTTTGTATTATCCTGCACCGCCCACTGCCTCCATCGACTTATTGGAGTCAAATTAAATTATCAATAACACTCAATTGCTCAAGTCTTGTCACAAAGACTTAAAAAAAAAGTTTTTATTTTTAATATTGAGCTCTAGGATAAGTCAATTTCGAATAAGAAAAGTTTGTCCATATATTGCTATAAAGAAGCCATAATTTATTGTTGAATAGTATATAGTTGTTGTTCCTTATATAGAAATTGCACTTGCTTCTATGTGTTATAATATATGTGAAATAAATGGTTTAAAATGATCCCTCAAAAAGATGGAATAATAAGTTAAGATAAAAAATGGGACCAAATGTGACAATACTTACGGCTCAGAGTTCAAAGGGAGACCCTTTTTTATTGAACAAACAAATTGATATAGGTGTTTTTATATATTATGGGACCACCAGGGAGTATAAATGGGAGAATGACACGTGTAGTTACACAATAGTATAATGTGTATATATAGTTGGAATACAACTTGTAAAAAATAAGGTTACATGTATGCTAGTTGATAATGTATTTAATATATGAAATTAGTGAGAGTTAATCAAAAGCTTGAATTATGAAAAAATATCGTAGAGTATAAGACTGAGGTCACCATGAGAAGAGGAAGGTTAAGATGAGACTAGATAATGTAGATATCTAAGTTTGTTGTTACTTTATACTAGGTGAAGATGTTATTCATATAATTAAAATCGGTTGATGATTGAAATGGAGAAGCGATATTGGGGTGTTTTGTGATATATACAAAAGGATCTTTATCAAAGTGAGATTAGTTTTGAAAAATAAATCTAAAATTGACAATGTTATATGATAGTACGTGAATGTGAGATGCTAAAATTCAATATATAGTGTTGCAAAGATGCGAATACTGATTAAATGAATGTATACGTACGATCACATAAAATTAGGTAAGACTAAAAATGGTCACACTTTGAAATAGCTTCGTTATGTCCTACACACCTATACACCTAAAATAATATAATTTTCTTTTTGTCTCAAAGGACCTATAAATCTTTGAAATAAATACAAATAACTAAAGATATACAAATCTTTGATATATATACTTTTTTTGAGAGTTGTATGAGGTGTCTAATTTTATTATTATTATTGCTATATAATGTATTTATTTAGTATGATGATAACATAAATTGAATTTAAATAAAGTAGTAAGAATTCATAAAATCAATCGATAGCAACACGTTTGAAATAAAGGCGTAATAATTACTGTTATTTTGTATTGATAAATGATTATCTTTTATTTTTAAAAATACTACAAATAATTGTTTTACAATAATGACAATTGTTGTATTTCTCTTAAGGAGCATTTTTTAGAGGGTGCTTTTAGAAGTTTCAAGTAATATCATTTCATGTGGGCCATAGGTGTTTGATACTGCTTTGAGATGCTTTCATTTTTTTACAAAAGAAAAAGGTTTAATATAATTTTTTTATACTATTATATTTTAACTTATATTGTAATAAATAATAGGTTATGTACATTAAGAACAATGATTAGGAGTAGTGTTATGTAAGTGTACTAGACATTAAATTCTTTGAAAAATACTACTCGCAAATAAAATGTGCAATTTCATGATGTATTTTGTGGAGTTCGGGGCCAAAAGGGCAAAAAAAATTGTCAAAAATTTCAAAAGGGCACATCAAATTTTGTTAAAATCAAAAGGGCAAAATCGCTCATGACGAAGCGATTTCCCTCTGACACAAGCAGCGATTTTGTAAAAATAAAAATAAAAATTTATATTAAAAATCGCTGCCCTAGCAGCGATTTTTTTTTATTAAATATCGCTGCCACAGCAGTGATTTTAAATCATAATTTTTTTTCCCTTACACATCGCTGCAGTGCTATTATTTTCATGCCTATTGTTAATTATTAATAATATAAAAATGATAAACAAGACGGACAGTATACTCAATAAAATTGTTGAAGCATGAAGAAAATTGAATTATATATCATAAATAATAATAAAAGAATATTAATGATATATACACCTAATCTTTGAATTCAAAATTTAATATTCTTTTATTATTATTTATGATATATAATTCAATTTTCCTCATGCTCCAACAATTTTATTGAGTATACTGTCCGTCTTGTTTATCATTTTTATATTATTAATAATTTATAAAATTGTTTATCAGAGGGAAATCGCTTCGTCAGGAGCGATTTTACCCTTTTGATTTTAAAAAAAATTGATGTGCTCTTTTGAAATTTTTGACAATTTTTTTTTGCCCTTTTGACTCCGGACTCGTATTTTGTGCTTGATTGTCTAGTGATGCAAATTTACCATAAAACCGTGTTAGTCATATACTTTTTTTTTTATCTATTTTATTTTTATTAATTTGACGATCCTTAAAAACGTTAACTAAAAGGCCTCATTTATATTTTATCTCAACTTAAGATTACTCTCTTTTTCACTATATTAATTTCTCACACACTTATTGTAGAACAATAAAGGTGCAAACTAATAATTAATATAGTTTAATTTTCTAAAATGATAATTATTTTAGACTAGTTATTTTTTGTAAATACGATAATTAAAATGTACCGGAGGGAATATCGACCATATATTTATGATTCTAAACAAAAAGTGTCATATTATCGTTAAGTAAAGTGTCACGCCCCGAGCCTACACCCTGGACGTGGCTGACACTCGAAGACCATTGCTGGCCTCAAACGAACCCTTGGCCTGACTTACTAACTCAACGGAAGACTTAACTCATCATATACGCATTTAAGAAGTAACTAGAATGTTATAAAGGAACATTCAACTGGCCATTAAGGCAAACTCAAATCTTTAACTTATGAAATGAAGAGTAAAGACAACTAAATTAACTAATTGATTGTCTGACTATCTATAAAGCCTCTAAACAACTGAGATGGATGTTGGGACAGGCCTACAACATACTAATGAACTAATACTAAAACTGAAAGCAATGTAAATGAGTCCTTTGGAATGCAAAGATGCTCACCAACAGACTCTGAACTGCTCACTGGATCAACGAATGCGCCGGATGCCGATCCTAGCTACCTGTGTCTGCATCATAATACGATGCAGGCCAACTGACATCAGTACATTGAATGTACGAGTATGCGAGTTGGAATGCTAAAACAATATAGGCTCGAAAGAGATTATGAAAGAAACACTTACCTTGACTCTTCTCAATTCCTGAATACTTAAATAAACTTATTTCATTATAAAGCAGTTTAAAACAAGCGCAATATAAAGAAAACTGTTGAAAACATGTTGTCAATTCATAATCATAATATCATAAAAAGACAAACCATGCTCCCTCTCAAAGTCTACTTGGGCAATGCATGAATGAAGTCACATCCCCCCATTCACACTAAGCAGAACCCCTTGAGGAACCATGCTATTACTGCTGTGGGAGTTTCTCTAACCGACAACCATCACTTAAGAACTATAGTGATGATACAACGCTTTACCTCACGCTGCCGAGACCCATCATATACCTTGCCATGATATAGGAAGCTAACTCACTAAGTGGATCCACTAGTCTATGCGAAAATGATTCATTTAAAAAGTATGACCCTTTTCTACCCATGATGGCTACATGGTTTATGAAGACTTAAGTTAATATGAACTCGTATCCCCATATTGGTGCTCAATACTACTCCCAAAAATATACTTAGTTCTTTATGTTTAAAAACATACTTCTTCTGTGATTTGAGATTAATGCTCAAAAACTTAGCTCAAAGGCTATCTTGGAAATCTCAGTTTCCCTGCTCGCTTCATTTAGAAAGCTATTTCTCTTTTCTGAAAACTAGCCCGAAGGCTCTTTGAAAAATCATAGTTCCTTTATTACTCAAATGTGAAAACATTTATAAATTTCTTTGGGAATACTTAGTTCCCTAATAACTTTTGAGAAATGAACTCAACTATTTACTCTTTACTTTACTTGAAACTTGATCCTTAAAACGAAGTTTAAACGTTTAATAAAAACTCTTGAAAACTATAAGAAACTTTGTTTTGACTTGCTTCTTAACTTCTAAACTTGACTCTTAACTTCTTTGACTTTGATCTTAACTTTCCTTGAATTGGATTATGGATTCAAGGTTTATGATCTCATGTTTATGGATGATTTCATGATGTTTGGATGTACCTTAGAGTGTTGGAATCAACTAGAAAACGTAGGTACATCGCTTGGAAATTAGTACGAAAAGATGGGAAACGAATGGGGAGAACTGGCGTCCTTGGCGCTCTGAGAGGCGTGGGGCGCCAGAGCACAAACTTCAGAGGTGAAATTGTGGCGCTCTGGCTGGCGCGTCGCCCCAGAGGCCAAACTTTAGACTCTGAAGTTGGGCGCTCTGAGAGGCGCGGCTCCCCAACCCCCTGCCCAGCAAACTCCGACTTTTTCCTTCGATTTTCATCTCTAAACCGTCTAAACTTCTATGGTTCTTTCCCCAAACACTTAGGATCATTAGTACCCTCAATACCCAATAGATTCAACTCGAAAAACAACTCGAAAACACGAATCAAATCAACACGAATCAAATCAACACTAGGCAATCAACAACTCAACCAACAAGAATTCTACAATTTGTTCTTCAAGAACCTTACTTCTTCAACATGTAAACAACTAAAAACAATTGGATTGAAACAAGTTGGTGTGTGGGTGAACTAACCCAACACGAAAAGATTTCACATACCTTGTAGGGATCACCCCCGACGAATTCCACAAGTTAAACTTCGACGATCTTGGCGATTCTTCTTCTTTCTCCTCTTCTTTTCTCTTCTGTCGCACCCCAAAACCGGATGTGATGGCACGTGCCCAAACCCCACCGGACACGTAAGCCTAACACCCAAAAACCCGACGATGCGGAATTAATAAAACAAGAATAAGATAGAAAGATAAACGGAAGTCTTTAAATAAACTCAACATAACCCCAGAATTGGTTGTCACATGTACAAACCTCTAATACGGAATCTGAATAAAATATACAAGTCTCAAAGTAAAGTTCTAGAATAGAACAGAACAATAAATATAGATAACTTGAGGGCACGTCTGGAATGAACCGCTACCTCTCAAGTAAGTCTAGAAGCTCTAATATGAAGATAAGTAATAAGCCGGATCTGATAGAGCTGTCAACCTACACAACTGTGTAGAAGCAAGGGTGAGTACCAAAAGCAACAGGTACTCGCAAGTAACACTAAACTAAGCTAAACTAGCAGCTACAAACAACTCCTTTCAATCCCAACCGAACCACCGAAACTTCATTCTAACAGCGAACCAACAACCTATACTACACAATTCATAATCAGCAGATATATCCAACAGTGTCTCAACATCAACCTCATATCCTCATGTAAGAGCAAATAGATCATATATCACATGAAGAGGGGCAAATAGGTAAAGTCCACACACCACAGACAGAGATGAAGTCAAATGCGATGCAAATGCAATAATGATGTCATGTAGTCGTGATGCATGTCTGTCCTAAGATACACATCTGTTGACGTAATCAGACCGCGCTGAATACTCAAATCAGAACCCATGGGGGCCACACATGGACCATGTATCACCGCCGGAACCAGATCCCATCGACATCCAAATCGCTAGCCGGAGCTAGTCCATCTCATATATCTCTAGCCGGAGCTAGTCTCAACTGTGTCTCATATCCATCCATCCTCATATCAGTGTCTCAGAACTCATGCAACAGATAGTTCACACATGGGATGAATAATGAATATGCACATGTCATCAATCACAATCATATCACGATCACATCATAGTATTACACATTATCTGTCTCAATCACAACCATATCACGATCACATCATAGTATTACACATCATCTGTCTCAATCACAACCATATCACGACCACATCATAGTATTACACATCGTCTGTCTCAACATCAATGTCTGTATCAATCATAGCCTACTCATGCTCTTCTATCCCCTCAATATCAGTTATCACATGACTTATTCAACAAATTCAAGTCACATATAACACATTTAGCTCATTTTATTCCCCATCTTTCAATTACAATAATTTCAATCAACAAATAAAACTCATCCTCAATCCCCATTACTCCCCAACACAATTAGGAAAGTAGTCATGTGTAGTCTAAGAGTTTAACAAAGTTTAGAAGTCACTTGCCTCAAAACACTTCAACTAGTAACTCAAATTTGAGTTTTACCCTTCCGAGCACGCTCCAAATCACCACAATCTATTCATAAATGGAATCTCACAATCAATACGAATCTAACAACACCAATATCGTGAAATTTGGAGAAAAGGGTAAAATGGTCAAAAAAAATCTCGTTCCGAAAAATATTCTTGAAATCTGGAAATTTTTAGTGAAAAATGTTCCCCAAGAAATTTAGAATCCAATAGTGAAAACCGTTTCGAAAAAGGAGTTGAAATGAGTTCACAAACTCAAATTTTCTATTAAATTCGGATTAAGCAAAAACCCCCAAATTTTTCAGTTGAGATCTCAAATTTTGATGTTAAAATCCATAAATAATCGATGGAAATCAAAGATCTAAGTTGGAAATAACTTACCCAATGAATTCCTTGCGAAAACCCACTTGAAATCACCTATTTTCGAGCTCTCAAAGTCTAAAAATGGAGAAATGGGTATTTTTCAAGTTGGGGGAAAATGGCTACTGATTTTTGGCTTTAAAAAAGAAGAAAAAAATCTGCTGTTGCAGCTAAAAAAAAACACAGCAGCTGAAACAACAATAACACCAAAGTTTAAGTCCCCGTTGAACCCTCGGGATTCGTTCGGAATCTCGTGCACACAAACTAAATATGTACCCCCACTAAATTCGACGTTCCGGACTCAATGGAACTGTCGGAATTTGAATTCGAGGACTCCTTGACCCGAAATTCAATAAGATGCCAAGAAACTAGTTTAACGCCAAAAAAATTCGAAACTCAAACGGAGCGTCTAAAAATTCAACCAAGACTCATTCTAGACTTATAATCGCCTCCCGAAACCAACGGTACTCTCGGAATTTCAATCCGAGCCTCGGAACCTCATATGTTGACCAAAGTCAACTCTTTATCACAATTTCACAACTTTAGCAACTTAGGACCTCAATTCTTCGTTTCAACTCCAAATTCAACTCCGTAACTTCACACAGACCCGTTTCGACATTCTAAAATTGCCGGAATCGACGGAAATCCGATCCGAGTCCCGAAACTCCAAATAACTCGAAAAAACACTTTTTAACCAACTTTAACTCATAAAAACTCAACTTCTCAAAAACTCAACTTTTTACCAACTTTTCCTCAAACTAACTTTACAACCACAAAACATGGGACTAGGGGCAACTACCGAAAGGGCAAAATAGTCATTTCCACGAAAAATTACCAAAATGACCTTTCGGGTCATTACATCTTCTCTCAAAACCCTAACCCTTCTTCCAAAAGCGTAAGCTGATCTAATTCAGCTTAGGCCCCTAATTAATTACAAAAAAACGAATTGAAATAAAAGGGTAAGGAAAAGACCAAATTACCCTTTAAAAATTCGGATTGGACTTTCCTTATTCTAACAGCCCAACTTCCAAAGGGCATAACTCACTCTTACGAACTCGGATTTCCGCAAACTCGGCGGTGTTGGAAAGATCCTTCCAAGAGATTTGCAACCATATCTGGAAGTACACCTAACTCATCCTGAGCTAGGAATTATGGCCGTTTGAAGTTGATCAAAACTCAACTTTTCCTTGCTTGATAAATTTCCAGATTTTTAATTCTTTCCAAAAATGACTATTTCCAATTATAAGCTTCTTCCTAGTTATTTCAAATTGCGAGATGTTACAAAAAGTTCATTGGGATAAGCTAGGCGTGCAAATATAAACATTATGAATTAATTAAACGTGTTTTGAAGGTAAAGTTCTTTTAATTAGTTATAATAGGGTAATAATTAGTATTTGAGAACGGAGAAACTTTTGATAAAGAATTAGACAAGCGAGACATGATTATCGATATGGATCTCGGATTCGAGCCTAGATATGAAAAAAGATTTTGTTAAGAGTGCCACATCAGAATGAACTTAGCAATGTACGATATGAATTTAGTTAAGATTTCAATGCGGACTCTGAAAACTACCTCCAAATGAGCTCTGCAATGCACGCTATAGATTGAATTAGGGTTTCGAACTCTGGAAAAAAAAAGACAAGATTGAAAGTTTGTCAGTTGAATTGGACAAGCAAAAGAAACCCATGTTCCATGGAAAGTAGAGAATGTAGAAAAAGAATATGATTATTTTTCCTATTCCTGATCCACACTGGCTTTTGTGTTTGGTACGCATTATACAAGGGCTAAATAATTGCCTTAAACGATTTGACCTCATCTTGTGTTATAATCCACCTGGTTTTAAAAAACGTTCCTGCCGATATTTTTTTTTTTTACGAATTTGGTTCCTCTTTTATTTCAGTCAGACTCTAATGTGACACCTAAGGTGATAAAATCATTTTATGAAAATATGATCCATTTAATGTGAACATGTCATTTATTAGTTTAATTGCATTTTAACTTTAACTAAAAAAAAATAATGGCCTTAAAAGATTTGACCTCATCTTATAAAAGAACAAGCAAGGAAATAATTTTTTTAACGAGAATTGAATGGACGAAGCATATATTTATTAGCAAAATAGCATTTTTAATAGAATAATCTCATTTTACAAGCAAAATCAAAATTTTAATGGACGAAGCATGCCTCTATGACTAACAATACAAGTAAAATTATCATTTTCAATAGGAGAATCACATTCCTCCGACAAATATTTCATCTGTTTCAATTTATTCAACATTTTTTTTATTTTTTAAGAATTAAACTATATAAATTTTGATCAATATTATAAAATGTATTTTTAAATTATATATATTGACACATGAAGTTGTAACTTGTACAATAGTAATAGTTTTTGTATAGCTTTTGAAGATTTAAATTTAAATTTAAATTTAAAAAATGAATAAATTGACTCTCAAGAAACAAAAAATACCACATAATTATAATTGAGATAAGAGAACTATGAACTTGTCAAGTTTGAAATAAAAAATTTGATAGGAAATACTGTTACATAATAGTAACAAAATTAGTACCCTATCTTAAGCTCAAATGTGATCTATGCAAATGTTTATTATTTCCTGAGCATGATAAAATTAAATTAAAAATTGAGCTCCACAAAAACTGATTGAACACCATCATGATAAAAAAAAAAGAATTAAAAATTCACTAAGATAAATATAAAATTAGATAAACAAGAGTCTGGAAGAAATAAAATTAAGAAAATTCTGGTATATCTATATAAATATTCAACTCATCATAATCTAAATATAAATGCCAAAGAATTCTAAATTCATAAAAATAGATAAACAAGAGACTTCAAAAAAATAAAATTAAGAAAATCGTAGTGTGTTTGTATAAATATTCAACTCATCTTAATCTAAATATAAATGTCAAAATTTTAAATTGATAAAAATAGATAAACAAGAGATTCAAACAAAATAAAATTAAGAAAATTACGGTATGTTTGTATAAATATTCAACTCATCTTAATTTAAATATAAATGGCGGAGAATTTTAAATTGATAAAAGTAGATAAACAAGAGACTCGAACAAAATAAAATTAAGAAAATCGTGGTATATATGTTTGTATAAATATTCAACTCATCTTAATCTAAATATAAATGCTGAAGAATTTTAAATTGATAAAAATAGATAAACAAAAGACTCGAACAAAATAAAACTATGAAAATTGTGGTATATTTATATAAATATTCAACTCATCTTAATCGAAATATAATCACCTAAGAATTCTAAATTGAATTGAACATTATGGAGGGTCAAAATTTGTTAATCGAATAAATAGTAGACTTGCACGTTTAATTTAATTTCACTCTAGAACTTCTTAATAAACTAAAAAATAACTCAAGAAGTACTCACATATTTTATTAGGAAAATACACAAGAATCGCATTTTTAATTGAAAAAAAAATCTCACGTTACAAGCAAAAATGAAATGTCAATGGACAAATCATGTCTTACTACGAAATAAAACAATACAAGTAAAACCAACATTTTTAATAGGAAAATCACACCGTTCTAGCAAAAAAATAAAAATAAAAATAAAAATAAAAATTTATACATGAGATAAGTATTTAATTTTGATTGAGTACCCTATTCTAATTTCAAAATGTTATCTATACAGATACTAATATTCTCACAAGCATGATAAAATTAAATTAAAGATTGAGGTCTTTTTCGTAAATTGGCTTGAATCCATCATTATAAAAATAATCAAACTAAAGAATTCACTTGGATAAATATAAAAGAAATAGATAAACAGTAAAAATTTAAAAAAATTATGCTATCTCTATATGAATATTCATTTCATCTTAATCTAAATGTGAGAGAGTTCTAAATTGAATTGGACACTAAGGAGGGTCAAATTCTTAATGATCTAATAAACTATAGACACACACGTTTAAATTTAATTTGATCTCATTCTAGTTCCTTAATGAACTAGGAAAATCACAAATTTGGTTAAGAACTCAAGAACCAAAACTTTCTTATTTTGGATGTTTTAAACTAGGAAACTGACCATGTGAGTTTCAAATAGTTTTGGACACACTTCACTGCTGAGCCACCCTTCTAACTTGAACCAATTAGGACCTTTATATCTTCCATCAATTGCTATCTCTATCCCTATTTATATCTATACCTATCTCTATCTTTATCTACTGATGAAGTCAGAAATTTCGTTGAGAATATCTAAGATTTAATATATATAGGTAAGAAAAATAATTTTTGACTTATATATATGATTTTCTATTTTCTATTTACACAATATATTATTTCGATGAAGGGTGTCCAATTGGCCAACACCACTATCTCTATTTATCTATTTATATCGTTTATCCTATATTAAAAGTACAAAAGTTCATAAGAATGTTGATTAAATTTTTTATCTCCATTAAAAGATTAAAAGATTTTATAGTAGACAAAATTGTAATTTGTTATTTTCCTCAAATAAGTATTATTTAATTATTATCCTAATATTTAAGACTTTGAAATCAATTAATGTTATAGCTATTAATTTTTTTTGAAATAGGTTTAGAACTCCTAAAATTTCATATTTTGAAATATGTTAAAACTATAAAGTCCTAACTTTAAGACTTTAATATCAATATTTTAAACCTATATAAATATTAATTTAATTCTGAAGGCGGCGCCATCGCCCCTCAATCCTTATTTGAAGGCGAAAATAATAGATTATCTGAGTGAGACTGTAAATCCTAAGCAGATACAAATCTTTCCAAAAGATTTGGTATTTGATGGAGAACGGAAAATCCTTGAGCTGGCGGGGGAGAGCGCCAGGAGAACGTCGAGACGCCATCAGTTTGGGGCACGAGGCCAGCAGAGCTTGCTGCAGAGGCCTGATATTGGGAGAGTTTTGGAAGTCCTAGATGAGATTAAAACCTGCTAGTTTGGTTGCACTTGGGCTTAAAAGCGACTTTCCAATCTTAATCTTAAGGCTATTGGTATTGCTTCAACCCACTGGTAGACAAAATAAATAATGAAATAAAAATATATTAAAGATGTTTATATTTTTTCAAATAAATTTTTAACTTTTCTATATGATATTATTGTTATTTAGATAGGTATATTACTTGTTTTAATGTCAATTTGTTTTATTGATTAACGCGAGTCACGCGTGCAAAGCACGAGACTAATTTGATTACCCCAATAATCGAAAAAGTGATGGGAGACGCTATTCGAAAACTGATTGGTCAATATGAGATGAGTTCATCGATTTAGACTATAGAATAATGCTAAATGACTAGAAAATTTGATCAGAATTTGATTAAAAATTTATAAAATCTATAATATCTTTTTTATTTTAAAATAAATTAATCTTTTTTTCTATTTTTAATTAAAAGGTATTAAAGTTAAAAGAGTAAAAATGTTCAAAAAGGTAAAATACCATTCTGATCAAAAGGATTTTTTCTAACCTATATATATTCTTTTAACAATGATAGAGGAATTGATAACTTAAATATCTGCACTGTTAATATTTAAACAGTAAAAAATAAAAAATACCTTTAAATTATATAAAATAAATAAAAATATTTTTTTATTTATAATTTGATTTTAAAATGTCTTTACTGTTGATAGTCTGTAGCCAGCATATCCCTATTAATACTAAATGGGTCAAAAAGACCATATTTTCGAATAAATATTTTTTTTAAACACAATTTGTTCCTACTAAATATATTACTTTTAAAGAACTCTATTCTTGTTTTATTTCTTTTTAAAACCACTTTAACTAATAAAAATATAGAAAATATATTTTTCTTCTTCATAATCTCATTTTATCAATTAAAATTGAATACAATATACTTTTTTAACGGATAATATATATATCGTATATGTAAGATTGTATTAGTAAATATATCATCAATTTTATTTAGATAACGATAAAAATAATTATAAAATAAGAAAAAAATTATTTTCTTATTTTTGAATTTAAGTAGGACAAAATTAACATTTGTTGATAAAAAAATATTATTAGATAAAGAATGTGTTCAAAAAGAACATAAATAATATATTTATTTGAAAAAAGGCATTTTAACGCATTAAGCTAAGTAACAATAAGATCTTTTTGTGGATCAAAATATTGACGGCAAAAATATTTTTGAACCATATTATAAATGGAGGACATTTTGTTCATTTCACTTAATTTAAGAACATCTTTGACCCTTTTGCGATATTTAAATAACACAAGTATCCTAAAGAACCGGATTCATTTTCCACATTTTTGTTTCTTTGTAGGAACTTCGGTATACAAATTAAATGTAGATACATATATAATAATTGTAAAGAAGACATGGTGGGGCTTTTGGTCGCTAAAGGACCCCGACAAAAGGAAAAATTGTTTTCGTAAAAGAAATGTTGTAATTAATAAAAAATATTTTCTAATATGTTTTCTTCTTAGTATATATGTGAGGTGATAATATATATATATATTGATAAAAAAAATAGGAGTAGTAATTTAGACAAGTCGATGGTAATATTAATGACATCTTATACAACATTCGTATTATAACATTATGTTTAATACGTATTCCGAATACAAGAGAAATCACATTAGGTTGAACTGTTCAATTAGTATATGTATCTATACATATTTTATTGGAAAAAAGTAAATTTTATCCAACAATTTTTATAACACAACTTTAACATGATATTAGAATAGACAAAAAATCCATCATAACTCCTTTCTTCTTAAGAATACATTTGTATATTATTAGACAACTATCTATCGAGCATAAGTTATCAAGAACTATAGTATCACCCTTTCATCCTAAGATAAGATAGGTATGTCAACCACATATTCGAATTATTTTTTTCTTGATTTGAAATAGGAGCAAATTTTAAAAAAAGGACCTCATATAGACCTTCTGAAATCGAGTCACATTGTCATATGGTATAAAAAAATAGTGTTAATAACATAATTAAATAAATAAAATTATGTTAGTGAAAGGAATTAGTTCAAACTTAAAATGGAAAGCGAGCTATATAACTAGGGCCTAGGCAGTTGTATTTATTTTAATGTAAGAAAAGTCGGTTGAGCGGTGAAACTGAATTTTGGTTCACTTAAATTGTCATATGTAGAAACTGATCAAAACAGTAGAAATTTTGTTGGGTGCTAAGAAAAGAAATTGATCACGTTAGTCAAAGTGCAACAACAATTACACGTGTATTCCGTGTATTCTCACAAGTAGAGTCTGAAAAAAAATAGAATACACATTTTTTATTTCTATTTTTATGAGATAGAAAAGTTATTTTCGATAGATCATCAGCTCAAAAAGAATAGGAATATGTATACAAATCTTAATTGTAACTTCGTGAGAAAGAAAGTGTTTCTAATAGACCATCAATTCAAAAAAAGAATAAAATGCATGTGGACCTTATTTTTACGTTTGTAAATATAAGAATTGTTTCATGTGGACCGGCGATTTATAAGAGGATAGGATGTACGCAGATCAAGCTTAGTCAAAAGTAATAATGAGAATTCCATCCACCATAGAAGACTATTGTCCATTGGAATATATTTATTTTTTCTTTTGCACCCTTAGTCTTATTATAAATATATGCCACATTATATTGCAATTTGCAAATATACCTACTCAAAATAACTCATCCTCTTTCTTCTCTCTCAAGTTCTTCCTCACTCTTCATTCTTCTTCTTCTTCTCATACATAAAATGTTAAAAATGTTGTCCAAAATGGCTATGTGCAAATCCCATGGGCAAGATTCTTCTTATTTTATTGGATGGCAAGAATATGAGAAAAACCCTTATGATCCTTTACAAAATCCTTCTGGTATTATTCAAATGGGTCTAGCTGAAAATCAGGTACCAAATTAATACTATTATATATCAACACACTAAACTCAACTACTTAAAAACACGAGTTTAAGTTATATACATGATCATACATCGTTACGTTATACTATGGGTGGTGTGATTATGAATTATATATGCATGATAAATGATATATCATGAGAAACGAAAAAATGATAATTGTAGAGTAATTGATTGATGATTGAATAAAGTTAGTAATGATGTATAGTTTAATTTGGTGTCATGACAAATTATGTGCTACATTTGCTAAATACTATGTCTTGTTTTCAAAAAGGTTGGCTTTATTGCTTCAGGTGATATTGACAAAAGACCAACCAAAAAGTGTTTGATTGATCCTCATGTATCTGAATCAGCATGCACAATTTTTTTGTTGTTGTTTCTAGCTATATAATAAATATATATTTGCTTTTAGTAAACATATATATAATATAATGAGTATATTTTTTCTTTTCTTTGAGGCTCTAATTAATTTTTAATTAATGAAACAGCTCTCTTTCGATCTTCTTGAATCATGGCTCACAAGGAACCAAGATGTAATTCAGTTTAGAGAAAATGGAGGATCCATGTTTAGAGACTTGGCTCTTTTTCAAGATTATCATGGATTGCAAGCTTTCAAGAATGTAATTTAGTTTCTTCCTTTTCTCTTTTCTTTCGAATCGAGCGTCTGTCTGAAATAATTAACAAACCTCTCTACCCTATAAAAGGTAGGGATGATGTTTGTATACATTATACCCTCTATGAACCTCACTTGTGAGATCATACTGGTATATTATTGGTGTTATATGAAAATATGTTGTTTTAAGCTACATTTTATTTTGCAGGTACTAGTGTCATTCATGGCTGAGATTAGAAGAAAGAAAGTAAAATTTGATCCCAAGAATTTAGTACTTACAGCTGGTTCAACTTCAGCAAATGAAACACTCATTTTTTGTTTAGCTGAACCTGGAGAAGCTCTCCTTATTCCAACTCCTTATTATCCAGGGTAACATCAATTACTACTCTTTCATCTCTTACTCAAATAATATTCCCTTATTCCAGTTTACGCGACACACTTTGAATTTCAAAAGTCAATTAAATTTTTCTTTGATCAATTTTTTTAAACTTTATTAATTATTGTAATTTATAGCATTTTTACGTAGTTTTCAAATATTTAAATTTTATTTTGAAAAAATGTAAAGTTGATCTATATCCATATTCACCATCAATATTTAAAAATAGTATTTATTTTTAAAAGTTATCTAATAATTAAACTAAATATTTTTTTAATCGTCAGTGCATATAACTTAAACCTTTAACAAACTCCATACAAATTCTAAAACCACTATTCGGATTTTTGTTTTTTTTGTCATGACAGGTTTGATAGAGATCTTAAATGGAGAACAAGGGCTGAAATTGTACCAATACACTGCTACAGTTCAAATAATTTCCGAATTACCGAATCAGCCCTTGAAGAAGCATATGAACAAGCCCAAAAACGTAATTTAACAGTCAAGGGTGTATTCATCACAAATCCTTCAAATCCACTAGGCACAACAATGTCACACAACGAACTAAACATTCTAATCACATTTGCCATGACCAAAAATATTCACATAGTTAGCGACGAAATATACGCTGGTACAGTATTCGATTCGCCAAAATTCATAAGCATAATGGAGGCATTAATCGATAGGAAACTCGAAAAATCGAAAATGTGGAACCAAGTTCACATTGTATCGAGTCTATCGAAGGATCTCGGCCTTCCAGGTTTCAGAGTTGGGATGATTTATTCGAACAACGAAACTCTCATAGCTGCTGCTACAAAAATGTCGAGTTTTGGGCTAATTTCATCGCAAACTCAGTATCTGTTGTCTAAAATTCTCGGAGATAGGAGATTTATAAAACGTTACATTAAAGAAAATAAGAAGCAATTGATACATAGGAGGGAAATGCTCGCTTCAGGGCTTGCGAATTCGGGGATTGAATGTTTGGAAAGTAACGCTGGATTGTTCTGTTTTGTGGATATGAGGGATTTGCTAAAATCGAACACGTTTGAAGCAGAAATGGAATTATGGAAGAAAATAATTAGTACTGTTGGTTTAAATGTATCTCCTGGTTCCTCTTGTCACTGCAGCGAACCGGGTTGGTTCAGAGTTTGTTTCGCGAATATGTCAAAAGAAACACTAGACCTCGCGATGCAGAGGATTAATAATTTTGTTAATTCTGACAGAGATATCCGTCAGAATCTTCGTCAGCAGCCCTCACGATCTGTGAGGGCTGCTGGCTCAAGGAGGAGAAGGACAATTGCGAATTGGGTTGTTAAATTATCATCAGGTGATGGAAGAACAGATCGTTGAAAGGGAGATTGAAGATGTATTAATTCTATTATTGTTGTGTTTGACGTAATTTGAGAGTTGTAGTATAGCTAGGGAGCATATATGTATTTATTAGTATTATATTATTGTGTAGAGTTATGTGATGTTTCAGATATGGTCAGCCTACATGGTAGCTTTCATGTTTTATGTCCATTTTCAAATATTATAACACGTTGCTTCATATCGCAATCACTAGGAAATATGGGACAAAGAAATTAAACAAATCAGAGGGAGTTGTTGAGATTGTGACACTAATTGAATAAATTTATTTGCATCAGGATTTGGACTATAAGTCTAGTTAAAATGTTTTGCTTTGATTTTTGACTTTTATCATAAAGTTGTCTATTTGGTGTAAGTACTGAACACATGAATAAATTGTTGTTAACATAAGAGTTTGGTTCACAAGTAAGCAACTAAGCAAGTATAAGGTTGTAAGTTAGATGTCAAATTTAATTCTTGCTCCATTCATTCACTCTTTTAGTGTCAAGTTATATGAATTTTGATCAATATTTTATGATATATATTAAAATTCAGAAAATAAATATAAAAAAGAGTCGAACATGAAATCTAACCCTTTTGCGAATGCTGAAATTGGTTTTGTGTTCCGTTCATGGAGATATAGCATCGAGATAGAGTCCATAAAGGGAAGGGCGAACTGCGTAAAGAGAAAGGGCGGAAGGGGCCCTCTCTAGGAGTTAGGATTCAAAAATAAAGAAGACGGTCACTCTACTACTAAATACTACATTTAGACTTCTTCAATCGGTCCCTTTAGGCATGATGATATGGTCTCTTTAGCTGCAAGGATGGTAGCCCGGGGAAAGCTAGTCTATTAGAAGGCAATTCTTGAGCAAGTGAGATTAAATATGGGTTGAAATCAAATCTGTCCAATTCTTGAAACTTTGGTATTCTAAAATTTAAGCTGCAAATAGTCCAAACATCAGGTGAAACTATATATTTTAAAATCAACGAAAAAATAGAAAGAACATAAAAGCTTAAAGAACAATGAACTTCATCTGTGGCACATTAGTGATCACATTCAATTAATTTACTACTCATTTATTTATTTACGTAATTATCCACACTTAAGTTAAGTAAGCTTATAATGTAATTAGGTAAAAAGGTACTAATGTTATCATAGAGAAAATAGAAGTATACATTTCTTGCACGTAGTCTCACTTTTTGGTAATAATAGAATTGGAAAGCAATAATAATTGGTTAGTTAAATCAACATGTTCTTTCATTTTTGATGAATTTGGAGAATTCATCATGAATATTGAAATGCATCAATAAGGAATGATCATCTTAGTGTCCAAAAAAGGAGGAGCAGGGTGGGTTAACAAAAGAATATTCTGAATATAATTAAATAATAAAAATGTATTTTTTTAACAATTTAAATTTTTAGATGAAATGATCGTACACTTTAACATGACATCAGAGTAGGCAAAAAGTCTGAAATAGAATTTCATCGTCACCCATATCAAAAAGATTTTTCACATGCTTGACTCATGAAAAAAAATCAAGCCCATACATGAGAGAGCATGTTATGTACTTTCTCTAACATCTTAAGCTTTTAGCCACTCATATCAAAAAGAATTTTCACATGCTTGTTCATGAAAAAAAATCAGGCTCATACGTGTGAAAGCGTGTTGTATGCTCTTTATAACAATTTAAACTTTTAGATGATATGATCACACTTCAACAAATAAATAGGTAGATTTTTCATAAGTTAATTTCAATGGTCACTTAACTACAAGTTTCTATAATAAAAAATACTTAACTATATTAGTATCAACTTAAAAGTTAAGTATCTTTTTTTTCATTACATAAAATTACTCTCTTTGTCTGCCTTCACTTATTTATGTTTGACTTGATACTCATATCCTCAAGAAACAATAAATCCAAAAATTAGGGAATGAATAATATTTAATACTAATAAAGATAAAATAGAAACAAAATAATATATTATTTCTTAATTCTTCAAACTAAATACGTAAAGTTTCACAACTATTTTTAGTATACGAAACAAGTAAAAATAAATGAATGGAGTATTACTTAACTATATCCATATCCATATATCTCAGATTATGCATTAGGTACAACACGGTGATGCAGCGGTTCAATATGCATGAAAACTGATACAAAAAAAAACCGGGACATTGACAGTTAAGAGCGGTTCCATTCCGTTTACACTTTCCTCATTTCTCTAAATCCACGTGGCAAATTATTTATTGGGCCCACAGAATCTCACTTCTTTATAATCCACGCACACTCGCAATCGACGCGCCTTTCTTCTCTCTCGCACTGTTTTTTCCTTGTTACCGAAAAATTAGAGCCTATTCTCTCGTCTCCCAAATCCTAACGCAAAATCAAAAAAACGGAAGAACAATTTTTCTAGGGTTTCTTCTGGTTTGAAGCAATCACTATTTTTGTTGCTTTAAACATTCATCGATTTTTTCATTTTTTAAAAATTTGCGTTCGGATTCGTTATTTCGTCATTCTGAAATAGGAAGCGGTTTCAATTTCAGGTGATTGTTCTCTTTTTACTATTTTTTTTGGTAATTTTTCCTGTTTTTTCTAATTGTTCGTCGGATTTCGTTCTGGAATTGTCTTCTTCGGTAACGTTTTGATTTACTTTTATTAATTATTGAATTTTGAGAAGTAACGGACGCAATGTGTATGATATTTTTGCTGTTTCATGATAGTTTATTGCCTCTGAATTGATCTCCAAGGAAATAGATGTAAAATTTTGCAATTTCAGAAACTGAATAGTGTGAAGAACATGGATGTGAGCGTTACATTAACTGTAAATTATTTATTTTGTTTTTACTTGATTTTGGTTTTGCATGTTATGTATGCTCGGAATAGCGAATTGTCACTGGATTATATTGACTTGATTATACACTTTAGTATGCTAAGTTGCGTAGTGTGGATCAGAGATATTTGAAATGAGCATGCTTGTAAGGCTGAAGTTTTCCTATGTTATATTTGTTTTGTTTATTTGATTGTTCTTTTTTGTGTGTCTAATTGTAGAATTTCTCAGCTGTTTATAACCAGATAAGTAGTTGTTTATAATGTGCAAATCATAAATCCTTCACTGTGCTTTTACTTTGCAGTTTCTTAACCTTAATGCAACAAACTTGCTGCTGCATCTTAGATCTTCTCATGCTTCTGCATCAAGCAAGATCTTTTCAATATTTAAACAAAGGCAGAGGCATTGACATGTCTTAATTATTGAGGTTTCTGAAATATTTGGGGACGGAGATGAAGCTAGCTGCTCTGTTGACTTCTGCTGGTATCAATACTGCAGTGAGCGTAGTGCTGTTCTCCTTGTATTCGGTTTTAAGGAAACAACCAAGCTTTGTCAATGTTTACTTTGGCGCGAAGATTGCTCAGGTAAGATCAAGACAACAGGATGCCTTTCGGTTTGATCGATTTGTTCCTTCTCCAAGTTGGATCCTAAAGGCATGGGAGACATCTGATGAAGAAATATGCGCTACTGGTGGCTTGGATGCAGTGGTATTCGTGCGGATGATTGTTTTCAGGTGAAATTGTAATGCCCAGCACTTTGTTAGTTGTTAGATTTTCTAGTGTTTAAGAAAAAGTCAATTAACTCCTGATAATCTGATATAATTTAAATGAGTTAGTCTAAAGTATTTCTATCAAATTTGTTTCCGTTTCGAGTATTTTCATCATTTGCTGGGAAAAATTCAGCAAGCATATAATTTAAAGTAAAGGAGCTTGCATACTTTTGCATGGTCGATTAGTATATATTGCATAAATCCATATTTTTGTATTGTCTAGTTTGAAGTTGTTTACCTATTGCCAAAATAGTAGTCATGGCTTATTGCCTTACTGTCATTGCCCTGTCATTATTCCCTTAAAAGGATGCATGATTGAATTACATTGGTGAAACTTTTTGTTGAATATTTAGCTGTCTGGTTTGTCTTGTAAGGATGTACAGAAGCTGTGAGATGAGAAGGTAGTACAATAAGTTTGGCCAATATTGGGGTTTTGGGGAGCATAGTAAAAGAAGATTTAACAAAAAAAAAGGGAATCTGTACTCTGATAATTTATGATGGTTTAACGAACTGCAATGGATATATATATATATGTATGTTCTGTTTAAGTGATTTTGGTGTTTTTCCTGGTGATAGTGGATCTGTGTAGCTTGTGTAAAGTGAGTCATGCATAGTGTGCTATTGTGAGAATGTTGTGACCAAAGAAGCTTAGTTATACTTTTTGTGAATTTATCAAATACTACCTATAATAGTGTTACACTTTTTGTCTCATTGCCTGTGGAAGTCGTTTTAAATGTTACTTAGAAAGTATGGTTAAACATTTATACCTCTGCTTAGTACTTTGTTGTTCAACCTCATTTTCTTGATAATTCTCTTAACCTTCAGACTTTATATCACTTCCAATGGTGCAGTTGTGAAGTTCAGTTTGAAGAACAATCTTTCTATTGCATTTTGTTATGTCTATGAACCATTACTCTATTGCAGTAAACTTACTCTCCTGCTGCTCATTGTGGACAGTTTCCGAATATTCTCCATTGCAGCCATTGTATGCAATTTTCTTGTGCTCCCACTTAATTATTTTGGAAAAGAGATGCAGCGTCACCAGATTCCAGCTGAGACATTGGAGGTATTCACCATTGCGAATGTTGAGGAAGGATCCAGATGGTATGAAATGTGTACAAAATTGCTGATAATGATTTAAATGCAGTTGATTAGTCTTTTCTCTTCTCAATAGACATACTTAGATGCATATCGCAAGAGGATTTTTTTTCTCACATTTTGAAAATAGAAGGAGGAACTAAAAGCTTCTATTTGTTGTTTCCTGGAAGTGTCTGCAAGTCTTCCAATGCATTTTTCTGTCTTGTTTGACTTTTGAGACCCTTTTAAGTCCTTAATTACCTTCTCAAGAAAAAGTAATCCTGAAGTTAATTTTACTGAGAATAGAAAAAGTATAATAACTAAAGAGACTGTGAATTGTAAGTTGACCAAGGAAGCATATGTAGAACAGTAGAAGGTAGTTTTCTAACCTGTTGCTCCATTTTAATCTGATTCAGTTTCACCTACATATTCCTTTCATCTTCTTCAGGCTTTGGGCTCACTGCCTTGCGTTGTACCTCGTATCTTGCTGTTCTTGTTTTCTTCTATACCTTGTAAGAAATCACAACTAATTTCCATTTGCTACTTTTTCTTTAAAAATGTATGTATTTCATATGCGATCCTTAGTATGTGGTAGTATGTATGTTATGTCTGTTCTTTTTTCATAAAAGGTCTTCACTTGCTTTTAGGAGTACAAAAGCATTTCAAGGATGAGGCTGGCTTACTTTACTTCATCTGTTTCCAACCCAAGTTATTTCACAGTTCTTGTTCGTGCCATCCCATGGTCGCGAGAAGAATCATACAGTGGAACAGTGGCAAGATTCTTCACAAATTTCTATGCATCAAGTTTTTTATCTCATCAAATCGTTTATCGATCTGGCTCTGTTCAGAAACTGGTGGTGGGTTTTAACTCCTTTTTGGTAGTCTCATTATGGAAATATTTCTCTTGATCTCAAAGCTTGATGTGTCTTTAAGTTTCTCTTCTATAACACATCTATTATCCTCTTCTGGCTCCAATTAAATATAAATATGAGCTGAAATTTTTTACTTTGTATGATGGGATGTTCTATAAGTTTCTTCGTATTTTGTGAGGCCATAATGGTGAGAAAGTGATTTCGAGTTGTTTGTACCCGGCGCTATGTATTATTTTGCTATAGATGTTTGTCAAAAAATTAGGTCAAAGACTTTTAAGTCGTTTTTTCTTGTAGCATCCATGAGATATAAAAGCTCAAAAGGTAAATGGTATTGAAACTGCATGATATGGTAAAATTTAACTGCAAAATGGAGTTGGTTGGTTTTGATGCTGGCAATATGTTTTCCACATTGGAATCGAGTGATTCTCCTTAGAAATATGAGAGAGTTTTCTTCATGGTAGACATATGGTGTCTGAAGCTTCAGGAATATTATCTAAATAAATTTTTCTCTTGAATAATACGCTCTCTGCCATTATTGTCAGGATCAAGGATTGTTTTTTATTGTAATGCCAACTCCGATGAGTTTCCATGGCCCTAGCCCCTAGTTAAAAAGCTACAATTCGAGTAATAGAACACCCCAGAGTCCCTCTATCTTCTGCTAGTTTTTCCTCATAAAGCATATGTATGTCAGCTAAACAAAAGTAGTTATCTTCTGCTTGAACTAGTGGTTTGACATTGCTCCTTTTTCTTTCTTCTGGTTGTTAATATGACACATGTTGCATGACTGCAGACTGATGCAGGGAAGGTGTGCAAGATGCTAAAACTGACGCCTAGGGAACTACATATTGGATCAAATTCCATGAGATGTGGTCTTTGTGGAACAACAGCATCGTTCAGCATGCTTCCCATGGATGCGGAAGGTGACAAAGGAAGAAGTGATTTTGGCGGTTCAGATTTGAGGAAAAAGGTATTTGAGTGATTCTTATTATTTTCATCTGTTCTTGCAGCTAGGCAGATTTCATATGATTGCCATGACTTCCACTGTGGGTTAGATTTAAGCCATAGCATCTACAGAGAGAGTTTCCAAGTCAATACACCATAGGTGAAACATTACCTTCTTGAAACTATGTTTGGGTTCATTTTAGGCTTGACATGTGCTGAACTATTAACTTCTGAGTTCTCATGCTTGGTAAAGGTTACTTCAATGCACAGCTCTAAGTTTGGTTAATCTTCAACAGAAGGAAACAGCACTAAGTTGCACTTGTTCCTGATTTAACTAAATAGATTACAGTGTTATATACTTCATATTGCTTTTGGTGTGCTCGACTCTTTTGTCTTGAAAATTTTGAATTAGCTTCATTTTTCATGAGGCTAGACAAAATAAGAAGTGAAATGAATACACAATTTTTTCTTGCAGGAGTCTGCAGCTGCTTTAGTTTTTTTTCAGGACTCGCTATGCTGCTTTGGTTGCTTCTCAGAGCCTTCAATCTCGAAATCCTATGTCATGGGTCACAAATCTTTCTCCAGAACCAGGTGATATGTATTGGTCAAACATTTGTGTCCCATATAGACTCCTTTGGATCCGCAAAGTAGCTATTCTTGTGGCCTCGATGGCTTTGGTGGCATTTTTCATTGTGCCTGTTTCATTAACACAAGGTCTTGTTCACCTCGACAAGCTTCAAAAGACATTTCCATTTCTTAAAGGAGTTTTAAAGAGGTAATCCCGTCACTGCCTATTTTTGTAAAATTGTAACTCTAATTTTTTAAGTTTTAAATTTACATTGGAAATCTATTTTTGAAAGGAGTACAGTTATTGATCATTCTCTCTCTCACACACAGAGCATGAGGAAATAAAGTTACGTTTCTTGATTCAAGGTTGACTTTTTTTTCACAATGATTTACCAGCTTCCTCTATGCACTGTTTTCATTCTGCTACTAACTTCAATGCTTCTCTTTCATTCTATGTAATAACCTTAACTCGTCAGCCTAGATATAGATAATAATACTACCAATTTATGAAGTCTGAGCTATATCCATGGGCAATATGGCTATCTTTTATCCCTTTTTTTCTTGCAGGAAAGCAATGAGTCAGCTGGCTACGGGATATCTACCAAGTGTCGTGTTAATAATATTTATGTACATGGTTCCTCCAATAATGTTGCTATTTTCTACATTGGAAGGCTCTACCTCTCGTAGTGGTAGGAAGAGGAGTGCAAGCATAAAAGTTTTGTGCTTCTTCATCTGGAATGTTTTCTTTGGTAACATCCTCTCGGGCTCTGTGATTGAGAGGTTCAGTAAGATTTTTAAGGATGTAAATTACCTACTTGCAACAGCAGTACCATCAACGGTAACCTTCTTCCTCTATGTGCATATATATGTGTGTTTACCTGCTTTCCCTTTGCGCTAACTATTATCCTCAATCCTCAAATATTAAACCGACAAATATTTGATTTAAGGAATTCATCATGTTCTATTAATTCTTCCTTAGAGAAAACAACAACGCTAATACTAGGTTTATTTTTAGCCTTTTTATTGGGTTGATGGATGCTAGAGGGCTAGTCTTCTGAAGTGTAGTTATGATTCATGTATGTGGTTGGAAAAACTCATTTTTCAGTTGGACCACATTTTATTCAAGATTAATAGGGTGAGAAGGAAAAAGATGGAAAGGTACTAGTACTTCGTGGAAAGTACATGTCCCCTTTCCTACATCATTAGACATGATTAAGGACAGAAACTTCCACTAGTCCAACTTGTGATGAGAATCTAAGAGGAAGTTAAACAAACACTGCAGCTAGTAATGTGTCATCACTGCCTCTTAGCTGTCCAATTAGGAAGCGGGAGACCCTGGAAAACTACACCTACGTTCTCTTTATACCTTCTGTTTAAATTTCCTTATTGAGTACTTTTCCTACACAAGGAGCTTCCCTGTTTTGATCCCTTCACCTTCACCTTGCAACTTGAAGAATTCACCAAGTGTGTGATGATTAATTAAATTTTTTTCTGCAGGCCACCTTTTTTATGACTTATGTTTTGACATCAGGCTGGGCAAGTCTATCATGTGAACTCATGCAACCGTTTGGTTTACTCTGCAACTTATTCTATATATTTATTCTCAGAAACAAGGATGTCACTACATATGGCACATTGACTTTTCCATACCACACAGAAGTTCCGAGGATCCTTCTATTTGGGCTTTTTGGCTTTGTGTATTCCACATTGTCTCCTTTGATACTGCCATTCTTGCTGGTTTATTTTTCCCTTGCTTACCTTGTATACCGTAATCAGGTAGACATCCCATCCCCTTCTGAATTATTCCATCTATACTCTTAATCTTATTTTATGTTCCAATTTTGTTTTATTTAACATATGAAATGTATTGGTTAAGGATCTTGAAAAACATCAGTAATTTCTTGAGCCAACAATAAGAAAAATGGAAAATCAAGATGTGCCTGGATTTTGTAAGGGTAGATTATTGAAGATACCTGTTCTTGCCTTTATATTTTGAAATTCAATGAGCTTCTTGCTTCTCGCCTCTAATTGCTTGCATTTCTCATTTGTCTGAAATCAATGAAAAATGATACCTCTGGAGATGTTAGCTGTGTTTGAGTTGTGCTTTTGTAGCTGAATTTGAATAAATTTGTCTGAAGTTTTTATGGTTGTACCACAGTTATGTGCAGGAGGACCAAAAGTCAAAATAAAATTAAATCATGAGCTCTTATAAATATGATTACCAAATAATATCCACACAGTCGAATTTGGTACTAAAGTAGTATCACCTCTGAGCATTTAGTGACCCGGTAGTTGTGCTTTTGGCCTTTCAGTATTTCGAAGATTGTTATGCAACCTTATCTTATATCTACTTAAAATAAACAGGCGAAAAAAATGTAATGAACAGATTACATAGAAGCAAGAAGCTTTGATTATCTTTAGATTATTAGATTTACTTTTGTGAGAATCCCAATGTTCTTGGTATTCCCTAATGACATTGTGCATGAAAAGTAAAGGCTTTTGTTTTTAAAGGCAACAAGATGATGCATGTACTGTAAGGAAGTTCACATTTGCGGTTTTTAAGGTGACAAAAAATCCTACTTAATGTTCATAAGTCATAACCAAGGATCTATTTATCTAACAGTTAGGAATAATAGATTTATGAAAAAATATGTGTAATAGGACTTTTCTATTTAGCAAGTGAATGTTATCTTGAACGGGTCAGAAAAGAACAGGAAGTCATTTCAAGAAACGTTTTTGATTTATCTTTTTTTGTACTGCTATGTTTAACCTGAATATCAATGTCTGCATCCACACTTGTAGCCTGTGTTTGTAACACCCAATTCACTAAAACTTTCAGATCCTCAACGTATATGTAACAAAATATCAAACTGGGGGAACTTATTGGCCTATTGTGCACAACGCAACAATTTTCTCAATGGTGCTGATGCAAGTTATAGCCATGGCAGTCTTTGGACTAAAAAAGTCTACAGTGGCGTCAAGCTTCGTAATTCCGCTGATAATCATGACACTCCTTTTCAATGAGTATTGCAGGCAAAGGTTTCAACCATTATTCATGCAAATCCCTGCTCAGGTATATTTTATTGCTACATTCAGTTAAAGAATATTTTCCATTGTATGCCTCTTATGCCATGTGTTCATTTCCACAGATTCTTATTGAAATGGACCGGCAGGATGAACAAAATGGGAAAATGAAAGAGATCCACCAAAAACTCACAACATCTTATACACAGTTTAAATCCAAATCCCGCACTCTGGGTGATCCTATGCCCCCAAATAATAACTGCAGGCTTGAAGACCTAGAAATTAATCCAGGTTCAAATTTCTAAATGACTTATTATGCTACAATTTCTATTTATTTGCATGTCTTTTAAAATGTTCGTGACACCTTGTTAGTTATAGGGAAAAGCCCTGTCCATCATCTCTCTTCTTAATGGGTTCAACATACGTTGAAAATTGGAGAATCATTATCAAGTATATGAATTTCTGGGCATTTACATATTGCTAGTTGTGATTCTTCTACCTATTTATTTTTGGAGGAAAGGCAGACGATATCTTGAATAGAAACTTTTAGTATACACAGGAGATAGTTATTATAAGCGCTCCTGGAGAAGCAAGATTTTGAAGTGTTTAGATTATCTCTGTCTCACATAGAGATGAGAAGATGGACGTATTGAGTTTTTGTACAGATGATAGTTCCATGAATAATGAAACTCTCTGTTAGAGTATGATGTTCTTACATGTATAGTTGAGATACTTACAGGTTATTCTATCAGAGGATTTTTTTTATTCTATCTTTTTGCCTGTAGTTGTACATTTCCTAGAAAGAAAATAAAAAATTAGAATTGCAATTCTTCCAATCACTGTAGTCTTGGCAATTTCATGACTTTAATCAACCATTCTGCTATCATTCAAATTGTTAGTGTAGCGACGGCCTGATGTTTGATCGTATAACTGGAACCCCACAGTTAATGAATATCCTAAACTCGGAGAATGGGAACAACAAAACTGATACTCTGTACTTAATTGGAGTACTATGGGACTGGAGCTTCTAAAAGCCATCAACAATGGCTTCTGTTGTTATTGTGAACTCTCATTGTGTTGATTTATTTTATATGGATCTTTCGATTATTTTGATGTACTCATGTTGAATAGGTACTTTGTACGAATTCTTCAAAATACATTAGAATTAATAAAAACTACAACACACCCATATTTACTAATAACAGATACCATAGGAAATTATGGCTTTACAGCACAAAACACTGTAATTCAAGCTTGTTGACATTGAACGATCTGAATGAACATGTAATGTAATTTACCGGGGTTCTAACTGTGTGACGGTAATTTCGTTTGTTGAACACATGCTTGTAGAACATTCAGACGCGACTTTGCTTTCTGTGAAGAAACCAGGTTCCTTAGCTTGAGGCAAAATAGCATCATTAGTCAACATCAAGATCACTGTAGGCATATCTGGCCTGTCTTCTGGACATTGTTGTACACATAACAGAGCGACATGGATTAAGCGTAGCAATTCAGAAATATAACGCGAATCCATTAGATGGCCATCAATTAGCTCTAATGGTCTACCTTCTTTATAAAGTTTCCATACCTATCAATAACACAATCAGTACATAATCAAGAAACATGCAGCGGTTGATGTGCCTGATGGATTTAAGTTCAATGCAGTTTAACTATCATTTGTACGAGGTGTTATCAATTAATTATTATAGAGAAATATCTGTAGCTACCATATAGTGCACAAAATTTAAACTCGTCTTTAATTACAAACAAGACTTACATGTCCGAGTAGGTTGATACTGTGACTTTCACGGGCAAATCCTCTGTTTCTTCGACCACTGATTATCTCTAGCACTAATACGCCAAAGCTAAATACATCTGATTTTACTGAAAAAACACCATGGACTACATACTCTGGGGACATGTAACCACTGCATCACATATTAAACAGAAAGTAGTGTAAAATAAAGGATATCATACATAATATAAATGCTAAGAAGTGAGTAGTATTAAATTTCTTACTGTGTCCCAACCACATGGTGTGTATTAGCACCAGTCTCATTCCCTACAACGCTTCTAGCTATGCCAAAATCTGAGATCTTGGGGTTCATGTCAGCATCTAGCAAAATGTTACTAGCTTTGAGGTCTCTGTGGATAATTCTTAGCCTAGAATCTTGATGGAGATACAGAAGTCCTCTAGCAATTCCATTGATGATGTCGAAGCGCTTAGGCCAGTTGAGTAACAAGCACCTCTTTTCATCTGTTAACATGTCCTCCGTTAGAACACTGATAATGTGATTAAACTATCAACTTTACTGTTTGTATTAATAGAGGTTCTTCGAGTTAAGAGAGAGTAACCAGACCAAATATGAAGAGATCTAGACTTCTGTTGCACATGTATTCATAGACCAACATTTTTTCTCCTCCTGCAATGCAGCAACCTATAAGCTTCACAAGATTTCGATGCTGAAGTTTGGCAATGCAAATAACTTCATTCTTGAACTCGTTAACTCCTTGCGAGGAAGACTTGGATAGCCTCTTTATAGCTACTTCGTGTCCACCTTCCAGGATTCCCTATAATATCAACATATATCTGGCTTAGCGATTCAGTAAGTGTCATCTGTTTACTGTCAATAATAGTAGATATTATTTACTGAAAGAATGATTCATAAACTTAAGATGTTACCTTGTAAACAGATCCAAATCCACCTTCTCCAATCTTGTTCTCGACTGAGAAATTAGAGGATGCTTTAGTTAGAGTTGACAAGGTAAACAGTGGGAGGTCTAGGTCATCTTTCAAATTCATCTTCCTCTTCTTCTTTTTCCAAATATACATCCCTATGGTCAGGCCAGTCACAGTCACTCCAATCAACAGTAACAGACTCAACGCGAGTAGTTTTGTTTTCTTCGAGCCTGAACAAAACATGGAGGGGTGAAATAAACTAAATAGACATGGAAGAGTGAACATATACTGTGTGAACTTTTAACAGATATCTAAGTAGAATACAACTAAATCTGAGAATTGGGAAGTTTAAATCATTCAGCTAATACTCCAACTTTGATCAAATTCACAAATGTTACCTAACTCTGAGGTAGCAACCCTTATGTAAATGTCCTGTCCTCCAGGTAATTCTCGAATGTCAATTAAGTCGCCACACCAAAGCAAACAGCCACTCCCACCATTGCGTATATCAAGATTTGAGTAAGCCATACACGAGCAATTCCTCAAGCAAGCTTGCTTGCACTCGTGGAGTGTCATACTCCTATCAAACCATGAATACTGTGTATCTGGTAGCTTTATACCAGAGTACTTGAGAAATCCATCTCCATTCTGGCAATTAAGCGGTTTCCTTCTAATACACCCGCCGGACCAATTTGTCATTGCCCAATTTCTTGGATCTTTAGGCACAAACGTGTCTAAGCAGCTACACGAAGGAGTGAGTGTGTTGTTGCAACTACCATATGCACCACATGTTCCATAGCTGTCACAAGTATCTACCGATGAAGAAAGAATATCTTGCCATTCCTGTCTATTCTCAACCCACATTGAAATTTGAAGCTCACCGCTACTTTTTATGGTTAATTTGCTCATAACAGAACCCAGAATCGTGAAGCTGTAAAATGCTTCCTTTTCATCAAAATCTAGCTTAAATGTGGAAATAGTATTTTTTATGAATCCTGGTACGCCACTCCAGCGGAGTCCATTCCATGGTCCGGTATTGAACACCTTAACTTTACCTTTCCTCAAGACATTCTGAGGATATCCAGTAGGATCACAACGGTATGTATATTCTCCTGGAGCTGGATCATATTCGTTCTTCCATGAGGACAGGTAAAATTCTTGTCCAGTTACAAAGTTCTTACCCATCTTCATGCCTGGTAAGAGTGTATCAGTAGGATATTCAAAACTCTGCCACAGGAACTTCTCAGGCTTGGTATCATTTGCATCTCTTATGACAAGATTCCCCGAGTTCAACAACTGTGCAACTGTATTCTTCACAGCCAAAGGCCTCGATGAATTAGTAGACCACACGATTGTATTAGCAGGAGTGAGAAGAGCAAGTTGTCCTGTATCGATGATTTTCAACATAACACCTGATGTGTTGTTGAATGGATTTTCTCTATTGGCAACCCATACCACAGACTTATCAGGTACATCGTGCTTATACCATATTCCAATATACCAATTATTCGTGAAACTAACCGGGGAAAAAAATCCCATCTCAAAACTTCCATCAGATGAAGTAATGGTCTTTCCATCTGTTAGAAAGTCAGTTGTAGTGATAATATCTTTTGCACTAGTAATTGAGCATACAAAACAACATAACAATATCTGCAATATAAGCACAAAACTTTCCATTAAGAACTGTTCTATCACATGCAACCTAACCTATGCAGGTTTAGATATCTGGAGGTAACCTGACCTTTTCAGTGTAAATCTAGCTAGTTCTGAAGGCCTTAAAGTCACATCAAACTATTTGGGATTTTGGCTGCTAATTTATAACTAGAATGTATATATCACTTCCATGTCCCAATTTATGCAACTCATTTTCATTTCTTTTTTTATTTTATCTCCAAAAGAATGATACTTTTTTTTATATTTTATGTGTTTTTTCGAATTTTAATTCCATCGAAATATCAAGGTCAGGTTAAGTTGAATAAGTGAGTAAGGACTCAGAAAATTCTCACTTGACTATGACCTCTTTAATGTCTTCATCTTATTGACTTGGTCAATCGAGGCTTGCTTGTTTTAGTTACTCTTCCACTTGTACAATTAATCACCAATGACCTTTGAAAAAATCAACTTAATCTCTATAGAAAAATGGAAAGTAGGAAGAAACTAGCCTTCATCAATGACAATGATGCCTTGCCACTAATTTGGTGTTGTTTAATTCAGAGTCTTGAAATTGTGTTTTCTTTTACTGGTTTCCATCCGGTGTCTGAGCCCACATTGGATTGCTCCATACCCGGGGCTTGAAATGTGTTACTTCACAGCTAGCCTTTATGACACGGCACTGTACTAGTCTAGTTTCTATTATAATAGTCGTTATCACTTATGAGGGATTTGAAGGCTATAAATTGCCTCTTCATGAAGCTTACATAGCTTCCAACGTTTGAAAAGTAGTAAAAGTTTGTCATAAGCACTGTTTTTTGGGGACCATTTTGGAGAAACAAGACAGAATGATATGGCCAGTCCACCAAGATCTGATTGGTTCCTCACAATCACAAAATTTGTCACAGGGTCATTGGCACAAAAATCCCTCTACTTTCAATTTTCGTCCTTAAATTTGATGGTCTTCAATTTTTGTCCGTCAATCATTTTAAGTAAAAATAATGTGCCAAATTAAATATCTCGACACCAAAATCAAAAATATTTTTTTTGCTTGACATAAGTTTATATTTTTGTATCAATCATATACCACAAGTTAATCCGTACTGCAAAACTTATGCCGAGCGAGGCAAAAGATCATTAAACTTTTGATGAGATACTACACAACTTATACCACCGCAGAACTTAATTAATTACCACCAAACTTATGCCAAGCGAGACATTAGTTTTCTAAATGGGAGAAGACACAAGTACTCCCTAGACCAGGGGTGGATTTACATAGGACGAAGGGGGTTCATCCGAACCCCCTTTGTCGAAAAATTACACTATATATATAAGATTAAATTTTTAATATACGTGTATATATATAGTACTAAACCCCCTGAACATACACCAAAGGCGTAGCTCAGTGGGGTTGGGGGTTCAGGAAATTTGCTCTACTGCACGCGAGGTCGCGTGTTCGAATCCGGGTAGAGGCATTTCTTTTATCAGCTTATATTTTAGGCGTTTTAATTTATTTTAAAATATAATAATGCAATCAGAAAATGATGTTTAGTTCCAAAAAATTAAAATGTTGATTGGGAATTTAGGATTTATTAGTTTAATCCCTAATTATAAAGTCAAATATTAAAAAACCCTTTTCTTCTTGATTCGACAGTTTAATTCGACCCGTTTATATCCGATTCGACCCATTTAATTTATTTGTGAATATTATTTACGTGATTAATTTTTTCATTGAACCCCCTTGATGAAAATCCTCCCTCCGCCACTGCCCTAGACTATGACTGAAGTTCCAGAGACACACCTTAACTAAACTAAGGTCTTATTACCATCCTGAACTCATTTTTTTTGTAATTTTGTACACTTTTTGGCTTATGTGGCACATCCCGTGGCTCCATGCAGTTGAGGCGTGTATGAGATATTTGGATGCGTAAGCCAAAAAGGTGTACAAAATTACAAAAAAAATGAGTTCAAGGGGTAATAGAACCTTAGTTTAGTTAAGGTGTGTCTCTGAGATTTGGATCATAGTCTAGGGAGAGGTACTTCTACCTTTTCCCTTTTCTAAACATATGCAAGTAAATTAGGTTATAGATAAAGATATTTAATATATAAATTTTTCATTAAATGAACAGTAACCAGTAGAGACAAAAATTAAAGATCATTATATTTGAGGATAAAAATTAAATAGGGAAAATTGGGGGAAGAATCTGTTATATAAAATCTTCTATAACGGAAGCGAGTATTACATACAAAGATATTGATTAAGCACCCAATTTTAGAAAGTAATTACAGATTAAGGGTGTGTTTAGTATGAAGGAAAATGTTTTCTAATTTTCTCATGTTTGGTTGACTTAAATATTTTGGAAAATATTTTCCCAATCAACTTATTATCCTCAAATTTAAGGAAAATGAGTTTCGTTAAAAAAGTAAGAAAAACATTTTCCAAAATCATTTAGAACCTCACGCCTCAAATTTTCATCATAACTTAATTCTTGGGTATCGATTCCCAATACTAATCCTAAATCCGACTCCTTAGTCTCAATTCAAGATTGGACTCTTGACCTCGATTTGAGACCAAACTCTCGAGTCTTGGATTGAGTCGGGAGTAGATCTCAAGTTAGAATAAGAGGTCAAACTTTGAGTCGAGTGTCAGGGTCGAGTCTCGGGGTCAAGGTCGATCTCGGGTCGAGTCGGGTTGGGTCCGGATTGAGATCAGGTCTCAGGTCTGGGTTGGGACTCTGGTCTTGGGTCGGGCGGGGCGGGTTGGGTCTCGGGTCTCAAGTCGAGTGTTAGGGTTGAGGTCGGGTTTTGGGTCAGATATTAGAGTCAAGGTCAGGGTTGGATCTCAAGTCGGGTGTCTGGGTCGGCACGGGTCTCACACTTGTGGTTTTCAAGTGGACAAAAACTCCTACTTACCAAGTTGGTTAATGTGATAGTCACAAGTCATAACCAAGGATCTGTTAATCTAACAGTTGGGAATAAAAGCGTGAAGTTGTAAAATGCTCTCTTTTCATCAAGATCCAGTTTAAATGTATAAATATATATAGTAGTATTTTTTGTCAGTCCTAGTACACCAGAGTCCATTCCATGGTCCAGTACTGAACACCTTAACTTTACCTTTCCTCATGACATCCTAATGATACGTATATTCCCCTGGAGCTGGATCAGGATCATATTCGTTCTTCCACGAGGACAGGTAAAATTCTTGTCCAGTTCTTACCCATCTTCATGCCTGGTAAGAACGTATCAGTAGGATAATCAAAACTTTGCCACAGGAACTTCTCAGGTTTAGTATCATTTGCGTCTCGTTCAACAACTGTGCAAAAGGCCTCGATGAATTAGTAGACCACACGATTGTATTAGCAGCAGTGAGAAGAGCAAGTCGTCCTGTATCGATGATTTTCAACATAACACCTGACGTGTTGTTGAATGGATTTTCTCTATTGGCTACCACAGACTTATAAGGTACATGGTGCTTATACCATATTCCAACATACCAATTATTCGTGAAACTAGCCATCTCACAGCTTCCATCAGATGAAGTAATGGTCTTTCCATCTGTTAGAAAGTCAGTTGCAGTGATAATATCTTTTGCACTAGTAATAAACCCTTCTCATCTACCTAAATAAAAGTAATAAATAAATATATTTTAAAAATAGTGGACAAATAAAATTAAACGGAAGGGGTAATATAGTAATTTCAACAATAAATAAGAAGACACATAATTTTATTCATAAATCGCATTCGCTGAATACGTTTTATGTCTTTCATTCTCAACTCTTTTTATTTAGGTATCTGAGAAGGGTTTTTCAAGTTTTCAACAACGTGTCCTTTTTTTAAAGATAAAATATTTTTATCTTTTCTTGATATTATAAAAGTAATAAATGAAATAAATAAATATATTTTAAAAATTGTTTACAAATAAAATTAAACGGAAGGGTAATATAGTAAGTTTAACAATAAAAAAGAAGAAAGAGAATTTTACTCATAAATCGCATTCAGTGAATGTGTTTTATACCTTTCATTCTCAGCTCTTTCTATTTAGGTATCTAAGAAGGGGTTTTCAAGTTTTCAACGACATAACATTTCTTTTCTTTTAAAAGAAACAATATTTATCTTTTCTTGATATTATAAAAGTAATAAATGAAATATGGAAGAGATAATATAGTAATTCCAACAATAAAAAAGAAAAAACAAATTTGTACTCATAAATCGCATTCGTTGAATGCATTTTATACCTTTCATTCTCAACTCTTTCTATTTAGGTATCTGAGAAGGGGGTTTCAAGTTTTCAACGATATGATATTTTTTTTAAAAGATAAAATATTTATCTTTTCTTGATATTATAAAAGTAATAAATGAAATAAATAAATATATTTTAAAGATAGTGGACAAATAAAATTAATCGGAAGAGGTAATATAGTAATTTCAACAATAAATAAGAAGACACAGAATTTTACTCATAAATCTTTTATGTCTTTCATTCTCAACTCTTTCTATTTAGGCATCTGAGAAGGGATTTTCAAGTTTTCAACGACATGACATTTTTTTTAAAAGATAAAATATTTATCTTTTCTTGATATTATAAAAGTAATAAATAAAATAAATAAATATATTTTAAAAATAGTGAACAAATAAAATTAAACAGAAGGGGTAATATAGTAATTTCAATAATAAAAAGAAGATACAGAATCTTACTCATAAATCGAATTCAGTGAATGTGTTTTATGCCTTTCATTCTTAGCTCTTTTTATTTAGGTATCTAAGAAGGGTCTTTCAAGTTTTCAACGACATGACATTTTTTTAAAAAGATAAAATATTTATCTTTTCTTGATATTATAAAAGTAATAAATGAAAGAAATAAATATATTTTTAAAATAGTGGACAAATAAAACTAAACGGAAGGGGTAATATAGTAATTTCAACAATTAATAAGAAGACACAAAATTTTAATCATAAATCGCATTCGCTGAATGCGTTTTATGCCTTTCATTCTCAACTCTTTCTATTTAGGTTTTTGAGAAGGATTTTTCAAATTTTTAACGATATGACGTTTTTTTAAAAGATAAAATATTTTTCTTTCTTGATATTATAAAAGTAATAATAAATATATTTTTAAAATAGTATACAAATAATATTAAACAGAAGGGGTAATATAGTAATTTACTCATAAATCGCATTGAGTGAATGCGTTTTATGTCTTTCAATCTCGGTTGTTTCCATTTATAAAGTCAGTTGCAGTGATAATATCTTTTGTACATTTCCTAGAAAGAAAATAAGAAATTAGAATTGCAATCCTTCCAATCACTCTAGTCTTGGCAATTTCATTACTTTAATCAAACCATTCTGCTATCATTCTAATTGTTGGTGCAGTGACTGCCTGATGTTTGATCGTGTAAACTCGGAGAATGGGAACAACATAACTGATACTCTGTAAATAATGGAGTACTATGGGACTGGAGCTTCTAAACACCAACAACAATGGCTTCTGCTGTTATTGTGAACTCTCATTGTGTTGATTTATTTTATATGGATCTTTCATTTATTTTGATGTACACATGCTGAATAGGTACTTTGTACGAATACTTTAAAATACATTAGAATTAATAAAAACTAAAGGTATCCACACTAAATACTGATACACACCCATATTGAAGACTTGCTAATAACAGATAACATATAACATAGGCCATTATGACTTTACAAACACTTGTAATTCAAGCTTGTTGACATTGAACGATCTGAATGAACATGTAACGTAATTTACCGGGGTTCTAACTGTGTGACGGTAATTTCGTTTGTTGAACTCATGCTTGTAGAACATCCAGACGTGACTTTGCTTTCTGTGAAGAAACCAGGTTCCTTAGCTTGAGGCAAATTAGCATCATTAGTCAACATCAAGATCACTGTAGCCATGTCTGGCCTGTCTTCTGGACATTGTTGTACACATAACAGAGCAACATGGATTAAGCGTAGCAATTCAGAAATATAACTCGAATCCATTAGATGTCCATCAATTAGCTCCAGTGGTCTACCTTCTTTGTAAAGTTTCCATACCTATCAATAACACAATCAGTACATAATCAAGAAACATGTAGCGGTTGATGTGCCTGATGGATTTAAGTTCAATGCAGTTTAACTATCGTTTTTATGAGGTATTATCAATTAACTGCCTTATAAGTGACCACAAAATTAAAACTCGTCTTTAGTTACAAACAAGACTTACATGTCCGAGTAGGTTGATACTGTGACTTTCACCGGCAAATCCTCTGTTTCTCCGACCACTGATTATCTCTAGCACTAACACACCAAAGCTAAATACATCTGATTTTACTGAGAAAACACCATGGACTACATACTCTGGGGACATGTAGCCACTGCATCACACATTAAACAGAAAATAGTGTTAAATAAAGAATATTATATACATAATATAAATGCTAAAAAATAAGTAGTATTAAATTTCTTACTGTGTCCCAACCACATGGTGTGTATTAGCACCAGTCTCATTCCCTACAACGCTTCTAGCTATGCCAAAATCTGAGATCTTGGGGTTCATGTCAGCATCTAGCAAAATGTTACTAGCTTTGAGGTCTCTGTGGATAATTCTTAGCCGAGAATCTTGATGGAGATACAGAAGTCCTCTAGCAATTCCATTGATGATGTCGAAGCGCTTAGGCCAGTTGAGTAACAAGCTCCTCTTTTCATCTGTTAACAGGTCCTCTGTTAGAACACTGATAATGTGATTAAACTATCAACTTTACTATTTGTACTAATAGAGGTTATTCGAGTTAAGCAAGAGTAACCAGACCAAATATGAAGAGATCTAGACTTCTGTTGCACATGTATTCATAGACCAACATTTTTTCTCCTCCTGCAATGCAGCAACCTATAAGCTTCACAAGATTTCGATGCTGAAGTTTGGCAATGCAAATAACTTCATTCTTGAACTCGTTAACTCCTTGCGAGGAAGACTTGGATAGCCTCTTTATAGCTACTTCGTGTCCACCTTCCAGGATTCCCTATAATATCAACATATATCTGGCTTAGCGATTCAGTAAGTGTCATCTGTTTACTGTCAATAATAGTAGATATTATTTACTGAAAGAATGATTCATAAACTTAAGATGTTACCTTGTAAACAGATCCAAATCCACCTTCTCCAATCTTGTTCTCGACTGAGAAATTAGAGGATGCTTTAGTTAGAGTTGATAAGGTAAACAGTGGGAGGTCTAGGTCATCTTTCAAATTCATCTTCCTCTTCTTCTTCTTTTTCCAAATATACATCCCTATGGTCAGGCCAGTCACAGTCACTCCAATCAACAGTAACAGACTCAACACGAGTAGTTTTGTTTTCTTCGAGCCTGAACAAAACATGGAGGGGTGAAATAAACTAAATAGGCATGGAAGAGTGAACATATACTGTGTGAACTTTTAACAGATATCTAAGTAAAATACAACTAAATCTGAGAATTGGGAAGTTTAAATCATTCAGCTAATACTCCAACTTTGATCAAATTCACAAATGTTACCTAACTCTGAGGTAGAAACCCTTAAGTAAATGTCCTGTCCTCCAGGTAATTCTCGAATGTCAATTAAGTCGTCATACCAAAGCAAACAGCCACTCCCACCATTGCGTATATCAAGATTTGAGTAAGCCTGACACAAGCAATTCTTCAAGCAAGCTTGCTTGCACTCGTGGAGTGTCATACTCACATCAAACCATGAATACTGTGTATCTGGTAGCTTTATACTAGAGTGCTTGAGAAACCCATCTCCATTCTGGCAATTAAGGGGTTTCCTCCTAACACACCCGCTGGACCAATTTGTCATTGCCCAATTTGTTGGATCTTTAGGCACAAACGTGTCTAAGCAGCTACACGAAGGAGTGAGTGTGTTGTTGCAACTACCATATGCACCACATGTTCCATAGCTGTCACAAGTATCTACCGATGAAGAAAGAATATCTTGCCATTCCTGTCTATTCTCAACCCACATTGAAATTTGAAGCTCACCGCTACTTTTTATGGTTAATTTGCTCATAACAGAACCCAGAATCGTGAAGCTGTAAAATGCTTCCTTTTCATCAAAATCTAGCTTAAATGTGGAAATAGTATTTTTTATGAATCCTGGTACGCCACTCCAGCGGAGTCCATTCCATGGTCCGGTATTGAACACCTTAACTTTACCTTTCCTCAAGACATTCTGAGGATATCCAGTAGGATCACAACGGTATGTATATTCTCCTGGAGCTGGATCATATTCGTTCTTCCATGAGGACAGGTAAAATTCTTGTCCAGTTACAAAGTTCTTACCCATCTTCATGCCTGGTAAGAGTGTATCAGTAGGATATTCAAAACTCTGCCACAGGAACTTCTCAGGCTTGGTATCATTTGCATCTCTTATGACAAGATTCCCCGAGTTCAACAACTGTGCAACTGTATTCTTCACAGCCAAAGGCCTCGATGAATTAGTAGACCACACGATTGTATTAGCAGGAGTGAGAAGAGCAAGTTGTCCTGTATCGATGATTTTCAACATAACACCTGATGTGTTGTTGAATGGATTTTCTCTATTGGCAACCCATACCACAGACTTATCAGGTACATCGTGCTTATACCATATTCCAATATACCAATTATTCGTGAAACTAACCGGGGAAAAAAATCCCATCTCAAAACTTCCATCAGATGAAGTAATGGTCTTTCCATCTGTTAGAAAGTCAGTTGTAGTGATAATATCTTTTGCACTAGTAATTGAGCATACAAAACAACATAACAATATCTGCAATATAAGCACAAAACTTTCCATTAAGAACTGTTCTATCACATGCAACCTAACCTATGCAGGTTTAGATATCTGGAGGTAACCTGACCTTTTCAGTGTAAATCTAGCTAGTTCTGAAGGCCTTAAAGTCACATCAAACTATTTGGGATTTTGGCTGCTAATTTATAACTAGAATGTATATATCACTTCCATGTCCCAATTTATGCAACTCATTTTCATTTCTTTTTTTATTTTATCTCCAAAAGAATGATACTTTTTTTTATATTTTATGTGTTTTTTCGAATTTTAATTCCATCGAAATATCAAGGTCAGGTTAAGTTGAATAAGTGAGTAAGGACTCAGAAATTCTCACTTGACTATGACCTCTTTAATGTCTTCATCTTATTGACTTGGTCAATCGAGGCTTGCTTGTTTTAGTTACTCTTCCACTTGTACAATTAATCACCAATGACCTTTGAAAAAATCAACTTAATCTCTATAGAAAAATGGAAAGTAGGAAGAAACTAGCCTTCATCATGACAATGATGCCTTGCCACTAATTTGGTGTTGGTTTAATTCAGAGTCTTGAAATTGTGTTTTCTTTTACTGGTTTCCATCCGGTGTCTGAGCCCACATTGGATTGCTCCATACCCGGGGCTTGAAATGTGTTACTTCACAGCTAGCCTTTATGACACGGCACTGTACTAGTCTAGTTTCTATTATAATAGTCGTTATCACTTATGAGGGATTTGAAGGCTATAAATTGCCTCTTCATGAAGCTTACATAGCTTCCAACGTTTGAAAAGTAGTAAAAGTTTGTCCATAAGCACTGTTTTTTGGGGACCATTTTGGAGAAACAAGACAGAATGATATGGCCAGTCCACCAAGATCTGATTGGTTCCTCACAATCACAAAATTTGTCACAGGGTCATTGGCACAAAAATCCCTCTACTTTCAATTTTCGTCCTTAAATTTGATGGTCTTCAATTTTTGTCCGTCAATCATTTTAAGTAAAAATAATGTGCCAAATTAAATATCTCGACACCAAAATCAAAAATATTTTTTTTGCTTGACATAAGTTTATATTTTTGTATCAATCATATACCACAAGTTAATCCGTACTGCAAACCTTATGCCGAGCGAGGCAAAAGATCATTAAACTTTGATGAGATACTACACAACTTATACCACCGCAGAACTTAATTAATTACCACCAAACTTATGCCAAGCGAGACATTAGTTTTCTAAATGGGAGAAGACCACAAGTACTCCCTAGACCAGGGGTGGATTTACATAGGACGAAGGGGGTTCATCCGAACCCCCTTTGTCGAAAATTACACTATATATATAAGATTAAATTTTTTAATATACGTGTATATATATAGTACTAAACCCCCTGAACATACACCAAAGGCGTAGCTCAGTGGGGTTGGGGGTTCAGGAAATTTGCTCTACTGCACGCGAGGTCGCGTGTTCGAATCCGGGTAGAGGCATTTCTTTTATCAGCTTATATTTTAGGCGTTTTAATTTATTTTAAAATATAATAATGCAATCAGAAAATGATGTTTAGTTCCAAAAAATTAAAAATGTTGATTGGGAATTTAGGATTTATTAGTTTAATCCCTAATTATAAAGTCAAATATTAAAAACCCTTTTCTTCTTGATTCGACAGTTTAATTCGACCCGTTTATATCCGATTCGACCCATTTATTTATTTGTGATATTAATTACCGTGATTAATTTTTTCATTGAACCCCCTTGATGAAAATCCTCCCTCCGCCACTGCCCTAGACTATGACTGAAGTTCCAGAGACACACCTTAACTAAACTAAGGTCTTATTACCATCCTGAACTCATTTTTTTGTAATTTTGTACACTTTTTGGCTTATGTGGCACATCCCGTGGCTCCATGCAGTTGAGGCGTGTATGAGATATTTGGATGCGTAAGCCAAAAAGGTGTACAAAATTACAAAAAAATGAGTTCAAGGGGTAATAGAACCTTAGTTTAGTTAAGGTGTGTCTCTGAGATTTGGATCATAGTCTAGGGAGAGGTACTTCTACCTTTTCCCCTTTTCTAAACATATGCAAGTAAATTAGGTTATAGATAAAGATATTTAATATATAAATTTTTCATTAAATGAACAGTAACCAGTAGAGACAAAAATTAAAGATCATTATATTTGAGGATAAAAATTAAATAGGGAAAATTGGGGAAGAATCTGTTATATAAAATCTTCTAAACGGAAGCGAGTATTATACAAAGATATTGATTAAGCACCCCAATTTTAGAAAGTAATTACAGATTAAGGGTGTGTTTAGTATGAAGAAAATGTTTTCTAATTTTCTCTGTTTGGTTGACTTAAATATTTTGGAAATAATTTTCCCAATCAACTTATTATCCTCAAATTTAAGGAAAATGAGTTTCCGTTAAAAAAGTAAGAAAAACATTTTCCAAAATCATTTAGAACCTCACGCCTCAAATTTTCATCATAACTTAATTCTTGGGTATCGATTCCCAATACTAATCCTAAATCCGACTCCTTAGTCTCAATTCAAGATTGGACTCTTGACCTCGATTTGAGACCAAACTCTCGAGTCTTGGATTGAGTCGGGAGTAGATCTCAAGTTAGAATAAGAGGTCAAACTTTGAGTCGAGTGTCAGGGTCGAGTCTCGGGGTCAAGGTCGATCTCGGGTCGAGTCGGGTTGGGTCCGGATTGAGATCAGGTCTCAGGTCTGGGTTGGGACTCTGGTCTTGGGTCGGGCGGGGCGGGTTGGGTCTCGGGTCTCAAGTCGAGTGTTAGGGTTGAGGTCGGGTTTTGGGTCAGATATTAGAGTCAAGGTCAGGGTTGGATCTCAAGTCGGGTGTCTGGGTCGGCACGGGTCTCACACTTGTGGTTTTCAAGTGGACAAAAACTCCTACTTACCAAGTTGGTTAATGTGATAGTCACAAGTCATAACCAAGGATCTGTTAATCTAACAGTTGGGAATAAAAGCGTGAAGTTGTAAAATGCTCTCTTTTCATCAAGATCCAGTTTAAATGTATAAATATATATAGTAGTATTTTTTGTCAGTCCTAGTACACCAGAGTCCATTCCATGGTCCAGTACTGAACACCTTAACTTTACCTTTCCTCATGACATCCTAATGATACGTATATTCCCCTGGAGCTGGATCAGGATCATATTCGTTCTTCCACGAGGACAGGTAAAATTCTTGTCCAGTTCTTACCCATCTTCATGCCTGGTAAGAACGTATCAGTAGGATAATCAAAACTTTGCCACAGGAACTTCTCAGGTTTAGTATCATTTGCGTCTCGTTCAACAACTGTGCAAAAGGCCTCGATGAATTAGTAGACCACACGATTGTATTAGCAGCAGTGAGAAGAGCAAGTCGTCCTGTATCGATGATTTTCAACATAACACCTGACGTGTTGTTGAATGGATTTTCTCTATTGGCTACCACAGACTTATAAGGTACATGGTGCTTATACCATATTCCAACATACCAATTATTCGTGAAACTAGCCATCTCACAGCTTCCATCAGATGAAGTAATGGTCTTTCCATCTGTTAGAAAGTCAGTTGCAGTGATAATATCTTTTGCACTAGTAATAAACCCTTCTCATCTACCTAAATAAAAGTAATAAATAAATAAATTTTAAAAATAGTGGACAAATAAAATTAAACGGAAGGGGTAATATAGTAATTTCAACAATAAATAAGAAGACACATAATTTTATTCATAAATCGCATTCGCTGAATACGTTTTATGTCTTTCATTCTCAACTCTTTTTATTTAGGTATCTGAGAAGGGTTTTTCAAGTTTTCAACAACGTGTCCTTTTTTTAAAGATAAAATATTTTTATCTTTTCTTGATATTATAAAAGTAATAAATGAAATAAATAAATATATTTTAAAAATTGTTTACAAATAAAATTAAACGGAAGGGTAATATAGTAAGTTTAACAATAAAAAAGAAGAAAGAGAATTTTACTCATAAATCGCATTCAGTGAATGTGTTTTATACCTTTCATTCTCAGCTCTTTCTATTTAGGTATCTAAGAAGGGGTTTTCAAGTTTTCAACGACATAACATTTCTTTTCTTTTAAAAGAAACAATATTTATCTTTTCTTGATATTATAAAAGTAATAAATGAAATATGGAAGAGATAATATAGTAATTCCAACAATAAAAAAGAAAAAACAAATTTGTACTCATAAATCGCATTCGTTGAATGCATTTTATACCTTTCATTCTCAACTCTTTCTATTTAGGTATCTGAGAAGGGGGTTTCAAGTTTTCAACGATATGATATTTTTTTTAAAAGATAAAATATTTATCTTTTCTTGATATTATAAAAGTAATAAATGAAATAAATAAATATATTTTAAAGATAGTGGACAAATAAAATTAATCGGAAGAGGTAATATAGTAATTTCAACAATAAATAAGAAGACACAGAATTTTACTCATAAATCTTTTATGTCTTTCATTCTCAACTCTTTCTATTTAGGCATCTGAGAAGGGATTTTCAAGTTTTCAACGACATGACATTTTTTTTAAAAGATAAAATATTTATCTTTTCTTGATATTATAAAAGTAATAAATAAAATAAATAAATATATTTTAAAAATAGTGAACAAATAAAATTAAACAGAAGGGGTAATATAGTAATTTCAATAATAAAAAAGAAGATACAGAATCTTACTCATAAATCGAATTCAGTGAATGTGTTTTATGCCTTTCATTCTTAGCTCTTTTTATTTAGGTATCTAAGAAGGGTCTTTCAAGTTTTCAACGACATGACATTTTTTTAAAAAGATAAAATATTTATCTTTTCTTGATATTATAAAAGTAATAAATGAAAGAAATAAATATATTTTTAAAATAGTGGACAAATAAAACTAAACGGAAGGGGTAATATAGTAATTTCAACAATTAATAAGAAGACACAAAATTTTAATCATAAATCGCATTCGCTGAATGCGTTTTATGCCTTTCATTCTCAACTCTTTCTATTTAGGTTTTTGAGAAGGATTTTTCAAATTTTTAACGATATGACGTTTTTTTAAAAGATAAAATATTTTTCTTTCTTGATACTATAAAAGTAATAATAAATATATTTTTAAAATAGTATACAAATAATATTAAACAGAAGGGGTAATATAGTAATTTACTCATAAATCGCATTGAGTGAATGCGTTTTATGTCTTTCAATCTCGGTTGTTTCCATTTATAAAGTCAGTTGCAGTGATAATATCTTTTGTACATTTCCTAGAAAGAAAATAAGAAATTAGAATTGCAATCCTTCCAATCACTCTAGTCTTGGCAATTTCATTACTTTAATCAAACCATTCTGCTATCATTCTAATTGTTGGTGCAGTGACTGCCTGATGTTTGATCGTGTAAACTCGGAGAATGGGAACAACATAACTGATACTCTGTAAATAATGGAGTACTATGGGACTGGAGCTTCTAAACACCAACAACAATGGCTTCTGCTGTTATTGTGAACTCTCATTGTGTTGATTTATTTTATATGGATCTTTCATTTATTTTGATGTACACATGCTGAATAGGTACTTTGTACGAATACTTTAAAATACATTAGAATTAATAAAAACTAAAGGTATCCACACTAAATACTGATACACACCCATATTGAAGACTTGCTAATAACAGATAACATATAACATAGGCCATTATGACTTTACAAACACTTGTAATTCAAGCTTGTTGACATTGAACGATCTGAATGAACATGTAACGTAATTTACCGGGGTTCTAACTGTGTGACGGTAATTTCGTTTGTTGAACTCATGCTTGTAGAACATCCAGACGTGACTTTGCTTTCTGTGAAGAAACCAGGTTCCTTAGCTTGAGGCAAATTAGCATCATTAGTCAACATCAAGATCACTGTAGCCATGTCTGGCCTGTCTTCTGGACATTGTTGTACACATAACAGAGCAACATGGATTAAGCGTAGCAATTCAGAAATATAACTCGAATCCATTAGATGTCCATCAATTAGCTCCAGTGGTCTACCTTCTTTGTAAAGTTTCCATACCTATCAATAACACAATCAGTACATAATCAAGAAACATGTAGCGGTTGATGTGCCTGATGGATTTAAGTTCAATGCAGTTTAACTATCGTTTTTATGAGGTATTATCAATTAACTGCCTTATAAGTGACCACAAAATTAAAACTCGTCTTTAGTTACAAACAAGACTTACATGTCCGAGTAGGTTGATACTGTGACTTTCACCGGCAAATCCTCTGTTTCTCCGACCACTGATTATCTCTAGCACTAACACACCAAAGCTAAATACATCTGATTTTACTGAGAAAACACCATGGACTACATACTCTGGGGACATGTAGCCACTGCATCACACATTAAACAGAAAATAGTGTTAAATAAAGAATATTATATACATAATATAAATGCTAAAAAATAAGTAGTATTAAATTTCTTACTGTGTCCCAACCACATGGTGTGTATTAGCACCAGTCTCATTCCCTACAACGCTTCTAGCTATGCCAAAATCTGAGATCTTGGGGTTCATGTCAGCATCTAGCAAAATGTTACTAGCTTTGAGGTCTCTGTGGATAATTCTTAGCCGAGAATCTTGATGGAGATACAGAAGTCCTCTAGCAATTCCATTGATGATGTCGAAGCGCTTAGGCCAGTTGAGTAACAAGCTCCTCTTTTCATCTGTTAACAGGTCCTCTGTTAGAACACTGATAATGTGATTAAACTATCAACTTTACTATTTGTACTAATAGAGGTTATTCGAGTTAAGCAAGAGTAACCAGACCAAATATGAAGAGATCTAGACTTCTGTTGCACATGTATTCATAGACCAACATTTTTTCTCCTCCTGCAATGCAGCAACCTATAAGCTTCACAAGATTTCGATGCTGAAGTTTGGCAATGCAAATAACTTCATTCTTGAACTCGTTAACTCCTTGCGAGGAAGACTTGGATAGCCTCTTTATAGCTACTTCGTGTCCACCTTCCAGGATTCCCTATAATATCAACATATATCTGGCTTAGCGATTCAGTAAGTGTCATCTGTTTACTGTCAATAATAGTAGATATTATTTACTGAAAGAATGATTCATAAACTTAAGATGTTACCTTGTAAACAGATCCAAATCCACCTTCTCCAATCTTGTTCTCGACTGAGAAATTAGAGGATGCTTTAGTTAGAGTTGATAAGGTAAACAGTGGGAGGTCTAGGTCATCTTTCAAATTCATCTTCCTCTTCTTCTTCTTTTTCCAAATATACATCCCTATGGTCAGGCCAGTCACAGTCACTCCAATCAACAGTAACAGACTCAACACGAGTAGTTTTGTTTTCTTCGAGCCTGAACAAAACATGGAGGGGTGAAATAAACTAAATAGGCATGGAAGAGTGAACATATACTGTGTGAACTTTTAACAGATATCTAAGTAAAATACAACTAAATCTGAGAATTGGGAAGTTTAAATCATTCAGCTAATACTCCAACTTTGATCAAATTCACAAATGTTACCTAACTCTGAGGTAGAAACCCTTAAGTAAATGTCCTGTCCTCCAGGTAATTCTCGAATGTCAATTAAGTCGTCATACCAAAGCAAACAGCCACTCCCACCATTGCGTATATCAAGATTTGAGTAAGCCTGACACAAGCAATTCTTCAAGCAAGCTTGCTTGCACTCGTGGAGTGTCATACTCACATCAAACCATGAATACTGTGTATCTGGTAGCTTTATACTAGAGTGCTTGAGAAACCCATCTCCATTCTGGCAATTAAGGGGTTTCCTCCTAACACACCCGCTGGACCAATTTGTCATTGCCCAATTTGTTGGATCTTTAGGCACAAACGTGTCTAAGCAGCTACACGAAGGAGTGAGTGTGTTGTTGCAACTACCATATGCACCACATGTTCCATAGCTGTCACAAGTATCTACCGATGAAGAAAGAATATCTTGCCATTCCTGTCTATTCTCAACCCACATTGAAATTTGAAGCTCACCGCTACTTTTTATGGTTAATTTGCTCATAACAGAACCCAGAATCGTGAAGCTGTAAAATGCTTCCTTTTCATCAAAATCTAGCTTAAATGTGGAAATAGTATTTTTTATGAATCCTGGTACGCCACTCCAGCGGAGTCCATTCCATGGTCCGGTATTGAACACCTTAACTTTACCTTTCCTCAAGACATTCTGAGGATATCCAGTAGGATCACAACGGTATGTATATTCTCCTGGAGCTGGATCAGATTCCTTCTTCCATGAGGACAGGTAAAATTCTTGTCCAGTCACAAAGTTCTTACCCATTTTCATGCCTGGTAACAGTGTATCAGTAGGATAATCAAAACTCTGCCACAGGAAGTTCTCAGGCTCAGTATCATTGGCATCTCTTACGACAAGATTCCCCGAGTTCAACAACTGTGCAACTGGATTCTTCATAGCCAAAGGCCACGATGAATTAGTAGACCACATAATTGTATTAGCAGCAGTGAGAAGAGCAAGTTGTCCTGTATCGATGATTTTCAACATAACACCTGATGTGTTGGTGAATGGATTCGCTCTATTGGCAACCCATACCACAGACTTATCAGGTACATTGTACTTGTACCATATTCCGACATACCAATTATTCGTGAAACTAGCCGGGGAAAAAAATCCCATCTCAAAGCTTCCATCAGATGAAGTAATGGTCTTACCATCTGTTAGAAAGTCAGTTGCAGTGATAATATCTTTTGCACTAGAAACTGAGCATACAAAACCACATAACAATATGTGCAATGTAAGCAGAAAAGTTTCCATTAAGAACTCTGCTGTATCACATGCTACCTTACCCAAGATTTATAATGGGAGTTGTTAGAATTGAATAAGTTTCTTTGCACCAAATTAAAGGTTGGACCTACATAAATCTTATTGACTTCGTCAACGAAATTTTCATATTTGTTTCATTTGATTGCTTGTTTTAGTTACTTGTTTTACAACTCTTGCAATAATGATGCTAATTTTGTGCTGTTTAATTCACAGTCTTGAAATTTTGTTACTTCATAGCCAGCCTTTATGGCATGGCACTAACTAGTCATTTTCACATATGAGGATTTGAATGCTATTTATTGCCTTTTTGTGAAGCTTACTTACAACATTTGAAAAGTAAAACTTTGTCATAATATAACCACTGTTCTTTAGGGACCATTTTGGAGAAATTAAACAAGACACAAGGGTATGGCCAGGCTACCAGAACCTGATAGGTTTCTTACAAACACAGAATATGTCATAGGGTCACTGGCATAAATGCCCTATATAAGGTACATAGCAAGTTGTGTCGTACTACATAACTTATGTTGAGCCAGGCAAGAATTCAATTTTAAAACCCACAAGTTGTATGGTAAAAGGCGGATAATTTAATTCCTGCAGAACTTATGCCGAGCAAAGAAATGTTCACTAAACTTTTGCTGAAAGAATTAGGTCATACAAATACTACACAACCTATGCCGCATAACTTAAGTACCGCCAAATTATAAAAAAAAATTAAAACTTATGTCAAGTGAATTAGGTTATAGATAAGGGTACTTTAATTCATAAATATTCATTAAATGGGTAGTAAGGCCAAAAATTAAAAATTGTCATATTTAAGAATAAAAATTAAATAGGGACATGAGTGGGTGCAAAAACTTGTTATTATATTTTTGTATTAGAAGCGAGTAATAATTACGACCTACCACCAAACAATTTCACTAAACACTAGCAAGGATTTGATTACAAACTCTTGTAATTGTAGGACTTAAACTTTTATATACAAATTACAACTCTATTGCTCTCTCACTACATCAACTAGCTCTAGTTAATACAGATTCGAAAAGAAACAATACATAAGAAAACTTCAGTTGATAAGAGCAGGTCCCTAGTTTTTGCTCTTTGTTATGTCCTCTTATCTAAGAGAGAGACAAAGAATAAAATCTTAAACTCTTCTCATTGATTGAGAAGGAAAAGGACATTGTGGTCCTGCTGTTACATTTCCCTGCCCACCCTGCGGCAAGTAGTGGCAGAGTTAGGATTTTTAATTGGGGATTCAAAATATGAAGAACTAAACACACAAACTAATTGAAAGAGATTCGACATTTACTATATATACATAAAAAATAATTTTAATCATATATAAATAGCAATATTTTCCGTCGAAGGAAATTCGGATGAACCTTTAACAAAAGGCTGGCTCCGCCCCTGGCTGCAAGTGTAGAGATAGTACACTTTACAAGTTTGAGTTTTATTGTGTAAGAGCATTGGAGATATCAGATACCCTACATTTGATTTATCAATCATCAAAATCAATTACAATATTTTTCTTATTTTATCCTTATAAGTTATTAGTCTTGAAAATATACATTTGACCAATATAAAAAAAAATTAAATGTTCATTGGTCAAATTAATTCATATTCATTGAATGAAAAGTTGACTTAAAAAAAATTAAATAAGGGTAGAATAGTAAATTTACTTAATTTCTTAATACACGTGAAATTAAAAATGGTGACATATAAATAGAAATAGAGAAAGTATATGTTTTCATAGTGTAACGTCTAAGACATGCAACGATTGGCCAAGATTCTGGATAGCGGTAGAAATTAAATCAACACTGTTAATTTTAAGTCATTTAATCTTCTGGGGCCCTAATTAAATTACTATTTCACCTGTCAAGACGAAAAAATATCTCAAATATCTGTAAATTTAAAAAATATATTACTTGTATGAACAAATATCTTGTAATTTGACAATTTTCTGAACCCCACACATTAAAAAAAAGTTAATGCATCGAGCTGTATTTTTATTACGTACTATATGATCAATAGTTCGGTTAAAGAGCAAATTGGCATGCAACAAGCAAGTACTGTATAAGACACAGTCAATTATGATCACTTCAATGTGATAGGCAGGTCCAACCCCACTCTTAAATTTATTTTTTGTTGATTTGATCGACGTACGTTTTATAAGAAAAAAAATTAAAAGTATATTGTATTAAATTAATAGTATTAATAATGATTTGAAATTTCAGGCCTACATACTTCTTTTTAGAGTTATTTAATTTTAAGGATAACATTAAATATTATTTTTATTTTATTTTGACAATCACAAATTCTAAATAGTATAATATTTTTTATTTTATTTTGATAGTTACACACCATTATTTTTGAACACCCTTACTAATAAATTTTTTGGCTTCGCCATTGATATCAACCGCCATTATCGCGCCAGCTACTACAACACTAACCCACCCCATCATCACAACTCTCATCACCACCACCATTACTATCCAACTAACACCACTCCTTTACTATCACCACCACTACAAACCATCTTTACCATCGCTAATGAATATAAATATTTCTTTTTTGTTTTTATTAAATAAAATTTATATTTTTCAAACATTTAATTATTTTTTATTTGAATTGTGTATTTGTTATGTTTCAGATAAATAACTTATGCACATTAAGATGTTAGAAAATAATTAATCTTAATCATTCAATATTCAGATCTAGAGACCAACATTTTAATCAATCAAATGTGTATTCATAGTTAGATGTTTTAATCTTAATAAAAACAAATGAGGTCTTGTTCTTTTTCAAGACGTAAGTTTAGAGAAAATAATGATTACTCTCTCTATTCGCTTTTACTTGTCCAGTATCTAAAAATAAATTTTCACTTTTACTTGTCTATTTTAATTTAGCATATCAAAGGAAAGATAATTTATTTTTTATGTTTTACCCTGTATTAACTACTCATTCCACATTTTTTTTTAAGAAGAAGAAGTGTAACTCATTCCATGCCATTTCTCTAATCCATTAAAAACTATAAACTACTTGATATGAACACTATAATAAAATATAGATTTCATTTATTATTTTTTAAGGCGGCTGAGAAAGGTCTATAATTATAAAGGTCCTCTGCGCATGTTTTTGCTTCACTATTTTGTTTAAGAGATTGCTGATTTATAAACTAAAATTTCAATTCTTCGAAAATCTCCTAATATTTGGTGGAATAAGTTTTCAATGTCACATCACTATAATAAAAATATTATTTAATGACAATAAATAAACATATTAATAAAGAATGCTAATTTTTTTATTGGCATTAGTTTATTGTTATTGAATTTAATGTCGCTAAAAATTTTAAAAACATATAAAAAAAAACTATTACCGCTAAAAATATATATTTAACGATAATTAAATTATTACCGTTAAAAATTATTTTTAGTATAGTGCATTTCTCCGGGTAAATTGAAAATTGGACAAGTCATAAATACCTAAAATTCAGTCACATGTGCGTGAAGTTACCCTATTTCAGACGAAAGTCAAAGTTGTTAGAGTTGCAAATTTTTTATGAAACTAGGACATGCTTAAGTAGGGCCCTAAAGTCGGCTATCTGTTCAACTTCAACCCGTCCCTGTCTTACCTTTTTTTTTTTTATTGAGAAAATCGTATAAAATAGTAAATTATTAATTTAAATTAATACTATAATTACAGTTTTATTTAATTTTAATTTGTAGCAAATATTTTGTTATTGTCTCTCTGTATAAAGCGAGAGAAAATTGTATGTACAAATACAAATACAAATACATATATTTTCGTCCTATACACTTATAAATATATAAATACAGATTTTTTCCTACCAGTTCTCTTTTGTCTTTATCTCTTTCTTGCTTTATACAAATACAAATTATACAAATTACGTATAATTTGTGTTGTATAAAGCGAGAGAGAGAGAGATTTGATATACAAATATTTTATTTCGATTCAATTGTATACAAATTCAAATTTTATGCAGATATACAAACACAATTATTGATACATAGACATAGTAGTTACATATATACAATTATCTAACCGATATACATATACAATCGTTGTGCTTTTATACAAAACGAGATGTTGCCTGCGATTTATACAAATTTGATGCTCCATAACAAACATAAAATTTGTTATGAAGCACAATTATGCAAACTGTACCTATAACATACAAATATGATTTTTATGTTTGTTAAACCTAAAATTTACTCTTTTTTATTTGCACAAGTAGGCGTTAGGCCATGCTATATCACATCACGATATAAAATCGTAAGATGAAATCAGCATTGAGATATGTGATTTTACATTGGTTACATCTCAAGATATGAATCTCATATTCTCTAAAAATCTTGATTTGGAAATTTCATATTATGATTTGTGATTTTTTAAATATAAAAATTGGCCCACAAGTTTATATTTTATTATAACAACTCCACATTTATATCTACGAGTCATTTATTTCATATGTAAATAAAAATTATAATCATATCTTTACTTTTTAAATTTATTATTCTCATCAACATAAAATTTATTATTACTTTAAATCAATTCCTGCTTTATCATTTATATTCATCAAATTCATTATTATTTTAATCAAATTTATTTATCAACTAAATTTATTACTACTACTTTAACGTTTAACAAAAAACAATTTTTCCTCTATATTGAGTGAACAAGACTAACCACAATAGTTTTGAGTGAACAAGGCTGCCTCGTTTAGCATTTGTGGCACTTATTTTTATGTGAATTCAAATATTTTTTCCAAAACGTTAGTTAAGATCCAAGCCCAGAAATAAACAAGCACTGGGTTAATTAAACCAACCTCCACAATTTCCTTGTGTGCACTTTGCAGCAGGTGTTTTAACAAAAAAAGAAAAGAAAAGATGTCAAATGCCATATTCAGTTCGAAAAAATTGGAGCTGATGTTTACTCGACTAATATTTATTATCTCAAATAGTCAATTTTCTTCATAACTATCAATTGAATTACCATCTGAGAAATTAAAAGGTCAACAAAACAAATTAAAGTAGCTTGAAACACTTCTTATATATGTTAAAGAGAAACAAGAGTCATTTTCCCCAGCCGTCTTTTTGTGTATATATTTATGATACCACTACTTTTTTAAAATATTGGATATGGTAGCATGTGATAAAGCAAATGGAAAGTTTTGCACGGATCTTGATTTTGGCACCTTAATTAACTTGTTATTATGTTGACAAAAAATGGCCATTTACTATGGAAATTGGAATGATATCATCCAGCAGAAAGCAAATGAAAAATTTTCTGCTTATCTTGCACATATTGTTATGTGATTTTGTATGCTCAATTTCTAGTGCTAAAGATACTATCACTACAACTGACTTTCTAATAGAGGGTAAAACAATTGTTTCATGTGATGGAAGCTTTGAATTGGGATTTTTTTCCCCAGGTAGTTTCGCGAATAATTGGTATGTTGGAATATGGTACAAGCACGACGACGTGCCTGATAAGTCTGTTGTATGGGTTGCCAATAGAGAAACTCCACTCAACAATACATCAGGTGTTATGCTGAAAATCGTTGATCCAGGACGACTTGCTCTTGTTACTTCTGCTAATATGAGCATATGGTCTACTAATTCGTCAAGGATTTTGTCTGTGAAGAATCCAATTGCGCAGTTGTTGAATTCAGGGAATCTAATAATAAGAGATGCAAATGAAACTAAAACAGAGAACTTCCTGTGGCAGAGTTTTGATTATCCGACTAATACGCTCTTACCAGGCATGCAACTTGGTAAGAACTTTGTGACTGGACAAGAATTTTACCTGTCCTCATGGAAGAACGAATATGATCCGGCTCCAGGGAAATATACGTATCATTGTGATCCTACTGGATATCCTCAGGTTGTCATGAGGAAAGGTAAAGTTAAGGTGTTCAGTGGCGGACCATGGAATGGACTCCGCTGGAGTGGTGTACTAGGATTGACAAAAAATACAATTTATACATTTAAGCTGGATTTTGATGAAAAGAAAGCAATTTACAGCTACGCGCTAGTGGATAATTCTGTTTTATCGAAATTAACCTTGAACAGTCATGGTATGCTTAAGCGTTGGACGTGGGATGAGAAGATAAAGGAATGGCATGTTTACCTGGCTTCACCAGCAGATGCCTGTGAAAATTATGGAGCATGTGGTGCCTATGGTAGTTGCAACATCATATTTTCTCCTGTTTGTCGTTGCTTAGACAAGTTTGTGCCTAAAGATCCGAAAAATTGGTCAGTGACAAAGTGGTCCGGCGGGTGTATTAGAAGGACACCCCTTAATTGCCAGAATGGAGATGGATTTCTCAAGTACTCTGATATAAAGCTACCAGATACACAGTATTCACGGTTTTATGTGAGAATGACACTCCGAGAGTGCGAGAAAGTTTGCCTAAAGAATTGTTCTTGTATGGCTTACTCAAATCTTGATATACGCAATGGTGGCAGTGGCTGTTTGCTTTGGTATGGCGACTTAATTGACATTCGAGAATTACCTGGAGGACAGGACATTTACATAAGGATAGCTAACTCAGAGTTAGGTAAAATTTATGCAACAAATTACTATTTGATCAATATGAAGCATTAGCTGAATGAAGTAAACTTCACAAATCTTAGCTTTAGTTGTGTTTTGCTTATCTATTTGTTAAAAAGTTCACATAGCATATATTTATTTTATTTTACCCTCCATTTTTTTTCAGGCTCGAAGAAGAAAATGAAAGCACTTGTGCTGAGTCTATCATTGTTGAGCGGAGTGTCTGTCATTGGCCTGATCATAGGGCTGTATATTTTGATAAAGGCGAGAAAGAAGAAGAGGAAGATGATTCTGAAAGATGATCTAGAACTTCCACTGTTTTCCTTATCAACAGTAACTAAAGCGACCTCTAATTTCTCAGACAAGAACATGCTTGGAGAAGGTGGATTTGGATCTGTTTACAAGGTAGCATATCTTGTAGGTTTATTATATGTACTATAATTGACAGTAAACAGATAAGTAACACTTTGAATTATCCCTGTCAAAACATCCTTAGCTTCAATATGAGTCAGCTGTATGTTATGATATCGTAGGGAATCCTGGAGGAAGGACAAGAAGTAGCTATAAAGAGGCTCTCAAAATCTTCCTCGCAAGGAGTCAATGAGTTCAAGAATGAAGTTAATTGCATTGCCAAACTCCAGCATCGAAACCTTGTGAAGCTTATAGGTTGCTGCGTAGAAGGAGAAGAGAAAATTCTGGTCTATGAATACATGCCCAATAGAAGTCTTGATTTCTTCATATTTGGTATGCTTACTCTTGCTTAACACATAAAACTTCAAGTACTGTTCATAGTATAGCATTGAGCTTGCAGCTTTCACCATGATTTTGAAAAAGGTTGTTAATTTCAAATGGAAGTAGATTCTGTTTAACATACTAAAAGCAGTTAGAGCATCAGTTACTATACTAATTGTTGGAAGATCTGTTAACAGATGAAGAGAAGAGCTCGATACTTGATTGGCCTAAGCGCTTCAACATCATCAATGGAATTGCTAGAGGACTTTTGTATCTCCATCAAGATTCTCGGCTAAGAATTATCCATAGAGACCTCAAAGCTAGTAACATTTTGCTAGACGCTGATATGAACCCCAAGATCTCGGATTTTGGCATAGCTAGAAGTGTGATAGGGAATGAGACGGGTGCTAATACACATCATGTGGTTGGGACACAGTAAGTGATTTCACACTACGACCTTTTAGCATTTATCTCATGTACTACTCATATAATATCATCTGTCTAACACTATTTTCTGTCTAATATGTGATGCAGTGGCTACATGTCCCCAGAATATCTAATACACGGTGTTTTCTCAATAAAATCAGATGTATTTAGCTTTGGCGTGTTAGTTCTAGAGATAATCAGTGGTCGAAGAAACAGAGGATTTTTCCATGAAAGTCACAGTATCAACCTTCTCGGACATGTAAGTCTTGTATGTTAAAAAGTACTTACATATTCAGACCACTCGTAATGTAATTACAAGTGATAAGAGTAACTACACTGATAGTGCAAAAAGTCTTACCAAGTGTCGGTGTATATAACTTAAATCTATTAAACACGCTTCACTTACTTATACATGTTCCTTATTACTATATACTGATTGTGTTATTAACAGGTATGGAAACTTTATAAAGAAGGTAGACCATTGGAGCTGATTGATGTGCATATTACAGATTCATGTTATTTTACTGAATTGCTACGGTTAATTCATGTCGCTCTATTATGCGTACAACATAGTCCAGAAGACAGGCCAGACATGTCTGAAGTGGTTGTGATGTTGGCTAATGATACCATTTTGCCTGAAGCTAAGGAGCCTGGTTTTTACACAGAAAGCAAATTCCCTGATTCTGAATATTCTACAAGCATGTATTCGAAAAATGAAATCACTATTACACAGTTAGATCCCCGGTAAATTAAATTTCATTTTCTTGTAGATCTTTAAGTGTCTAGAAGCTTGAATAACAGAGGAGAACATTTTATGAGTTGTATCATATTAGGAAAGAATTTATCTAACTCTTGAATTAAAAAAAGACAGTCCGGTGCACTAAGCTCCCAACATTCATGGATTCGGGTCAGAATTGCACACGGGTCTATTGTACGACAGTTTTACAGGAACTTGAGTATTAGTTACAAATTGCCATTGTTGTGTATGTTACATGGTTTTGTTATACTTACAGATACGTATCCACTTTGGATGTGTGTAAGAATCTAATATGAATACTACAATTTTTTATGAAATTTTAATTTACTCTCCAAAGTTCAATAATTTTATTTTTTTTGAACATGAGTACATATAATTAGAGATATATCATCACGTCTTGAGAATTTACAAGAACACTATTAGCTTATTTAAACGTTTGGTAAATACCAAAGTGCTTATAAGCCACTACTCAAGGGCAAGCCAAAGTTTGTACCTTTTAGTGTCAAATTGATGAAGTACTCCACCATGCAATATTCAAGACCTCATTTGCTATTAGAAACAGGTAATGCAATTTTCAATTTACTTATAATTGTTCCACAATGACATTCTGTTGAGCCGCTGGTAAGGACTAAGGAGTGTTAGGGTTTTGCCCTGATTTTCTTTCCTTATTTGAAGTTTATTTATTTCCTTAAAAAAAAGTCAAAGTATTACCATAAATGCTTGAACTTTTTCTGAAAGGAAATATAATTTTCTTCCATATTTGGTTTATTCTTTCCTTAGAGGAAATGTCCGGAGATCTATAAAGTTAAGATCTATTCTCATAGCATAACACAATAGAATTCACAATGTAGTTGTTTAGAGAGTCTTGTTTATGGGGGAGATTTTCTCTCTACAGTTTTTATGCTTTTTATTAGTTTTTAACTATGTAGACCAATGGTCATATAAAATAATAATATTATATCCTTTAGTATAGTTTTATGTATCGTCTAATTTATTAACCATATTATTTGTAATTGTAAGTTTCCGCATGACGCTCTAATCACCCTTCATAACCCAACAAGGAGATGTTAGAGGTTGGCAATAGAGGGCTTGAGGAGAGGTAAAGGTAGGCTGAAAAAGTATTATGAGGATATAAACCTTGATAGGAGAGCAAGAAGGTCAAATATTAGAATAGAAGATTAGTAAATAGTATTGTTTTGCTTTTCCATTCCCGGATTAGTAGTTTTAGAGTTTGTTTGACATTATTATTGGGAGACCAAAAATAGTAATTTCAAAGAGAAAAAATATAACACTTGTTTTGAAAAATTAAGGGTTTGACAAATTAATAAAACTGTTTTTTTTTTTTTGTTTATATATTATTATTATTATATTATTTTGTGATTAGAAAAAAAAGGTAATATTAATTGAAAACTTGATAGCAATACAACATATGCTCTGAAAGTTGTATTTCCCCGTTTCACGTTGGTATGACTCTCTTAGGAGTCCGTCTTCCTCAAGGAAACAAACAGCTGTAAGTTAGGGCTCGAAGTCTCAAGTATATAAGCGGCAAAAGGAGATCTTCAGCCGCATAGTTAACGGCAAAAGCAACAAGGAGCAGATTCAAGTTGGTGTCAAGGTTAGCATTATAAATTGCAGTAGTTACATAGCGAGTTTAACTTTTTGGAGAATTGTTAGATCACGATACTTTAAGAGTCCTTAGATTGCTAAGTTGTAATCTGAATCCTACTTGTTTTAATTTTGTGTCTTATTGATTCTGTTTTGCTGTTTGCTGTGTTAATAGGTGTAGTCGGTTGAATTAGTTTTTTTAATTGGTATAAGAGCGGGTATCTATGGCTGCCCCACCCATATTTCAGGAAGGAGCTTCGCTAACTCGGCCCCCTTCTTCAATGGAAAGTACTACGGATGGTGGAAGAATAGGATGATGGACTTTATAATCGCAGAGAATTATGATTTGTGGAATGTTGTGATGGATGGTCCAATCATCCCCACTAAGCTTGGAGCTGATGGGTACAGTTCTTCCTAAAGGAAGACTTGAACTAACTCCAGAAAACAAAATTGCGCTACAGAATAATGCCAAGGCTAAAAACATTTTGATTTGTGGCCTTGGTCCTGATGAATACAATAGGATCTCGTCTTGCTCTACTGCTAAAGAAATTTGGGACACTCTACAAACTGCTCACGAGGGTATGAGTCAAATGAAAAAATGTAAGATAGACTATCTGAACAGAAAGTATGAACTATTTAGGATGAAAGATGGTGAAACTATTCGGGAGATGCATAACAGGTTTACATCTATTATCGACGAAATGGACTCACTTGGGGAGTAGCTACCAAGTGGCAAAGCTGTAAGGAAGTTTTTTAGTGTACTGCCTAATTCATGGGAAAGTAAAGTTGAAGCAATTACTAAAGCACGTGATCTTGACTCTGAGGAACTGACGACCAGAATGTTTCAGGAAATGTTGAGCAAGGGTCGTTAGTCGAGAACAACAGGTATGCCACAAGTGTGGAAGTCCTGAACAATTCTGGTTTAGTATTCAGAACTAGAATAGGTGTAGTGGGTTGAAGTAGTTTTCTCATTGTTGTTCCTGCTTGTTGCTATTTTCGTCTTTTTCATCTTTTTTGAGCTGAGGGCCTATCGAAAACAACCTCTCCAATATGGTCTTGATTATTTTCTATTTTTCCAGTGTCTGCTAAGATGAACAAGGGTGAATGCTAATGATGATTCTGTTTGCTTAGTTAGAAAATTGTACTTTTTCTGGTATTCCAGTTCACATATCTTTCTAAGATATAAATTAAAATTTAGTTGTATGTCTCTCGAATGCAAAAATAATTACTTTTAATTTAAAGAACATCGATGACAACTTTGTACCATTTTCTAGATATACTTTAACTAAAATGTGGAGTTGCAATGCGCAAATTCCACTACTAACAATAGAAACAAATAGAAGAAGTTTTCATCCATAAGTAAATAACATCTTACAACCAAAAAACAACAACAGTGGTAGTAAGAAATATATAGAAGAAGTTTTCATCCATAAGTAGATAACATCTTACAACCAAAACAACAACAACAACATACCCAGATATAGTAGATAACATCTTCAGGTAGAGAAATCCAAATTGCTGTTTAATATAGATGTTGTTATATTAGTCAAGAATCAAATTTCTATGCTATTTCTAAAATTACTATTCATGTGCACACAAGTCAAAATAGTTTTCTTGTTTACACTCTACCGAGGATCTAACAATGTGATTGTGACTTCATTTTTTGAACTTCTTGTCTGCGATCCTGATTTTTCTTTATCAAATATGTTTCGTTCTGTGAAAAATCCCGGTTCTTTTGCTTTTGGCAGTAGACTCTCATTAGCCAACATATGAACCACAGAAGACATGTTTGGTCTATCAGCTGGATTTTGTTGCACGCATAATAAACCCACATGGATTAACCTCAAAACTTGAGATATATGGAAAGAATTGTTTAGTTGCTCATCAATTAGTTCCAAGGACATATCTTCTTTGTAAAGCTTCCATGCCTGTTTGTGTTTAGATATTATGAATCATGACAAATTCTATTAATGTAAAGAAAAGAATGACCGAGAAGGTTATACAGTGCTTACATGACCGAGAAGGTTAAGGTTGTGATCTTGATGGACAAATCCTCTATTTCTCTTGCAACTCACAATCTCTAACAACAAGACACCAAAACTAAAAACATCTGATTTTACCGAGAAGATCCCATCTACTGCATATTCTGGGGACATGTACCCACTGTGCCAACAAAACAACACCAAAAGAATTAAAGAAGAAAAATGTCATATGAGAGTATATTGTATGATATTAGACATCCTTACTGTGTCCCAACCACATTGCGTGTTTTTGCTCCCATCTCATTTCCTGCAACACTTCTAGCCATGCCAAAGTCTGATATTTTAGGATTCATATCTGTATCTAGCAAAACATTGCTTGCTTTAAGGTCTCTATGGATAATTCGCAGTCGAGAATCTTGATGAAGATATAATAAGCCGCGAGCAATTCCATTTATGATGTTGAAACGCTCTGGCCAATCAAGTAATTTGCTCTTTGTTTTATCTACAAATTAAAATAAGCTTTCTTGTCAGCAGTTTCTTTAATGTTTTGACTAATAGATCAAAGTATTACTCATTTTAGCTTGTACAATAGGTTAGAAATCCAAACCAAATATGTATGAATCTAGGCTGTTGTTAGGCATGTATTCATAGATCAACATCTTTTCTTCCCCTTGGATGCAGCAACCCAGAAGTCTCACAAGATTTCTATGCTGAAGCTTGGCAATATAGATAACTTCGTTCTTGTATTCGTCAATTCCTTGCATGGAAGTCCTCGACAGTCTCTTCACGGCAATTTCTTGTCCCTCTTCCAGCACTCCCTAGAAATTGAAAATGTATAATAGCAGAACATAGATTTTGCAAAGACGAGAATATTACAGAATGAAAATTATCTGTAACATTCTTATCTTGAGCATAAACTAGTTACTTTACCAACAAATTTGCATTGTGTACCTTGTAAACAGGTCCAAATCCACCCTCTCCAATCTTGTTGTTGAGTGAAAAGTTATCTGTGGCTCTTGTTATGGTTGACAATTGGAACAGTGGCAGCTCAAAATCTTCTTTGTGTTGCAGTTTCTTCTTCTTTTTCCGTTTGTACAACAACAAAATCAGGCTAAGCAGAATCATTGCCATCAACAATGAGAAACTCAATGTGAGTATCTTTGCCTTCTTTCTTTTTGAACCTGCCTCAGATTCTACAATCAATTTCTTAAGTCAGCTACTGCAAATCGACATAGGCCACTAACTTTGCATAATACCATCTCTATGTGTTGAAAAACTAAGTGTAAGAAACACATCAAGGAAATTTCTTAAACAAGTTCTTACCTTGCTCTGAAGAATCCATCCTGATGTAAATGTCTTGTCCTCTTTCAGACAGCCTTCTGATGTCAATCAATTCCCCAAACCATAGTAAGCAGCCTTTGTCTCCGTTACTTATATCTAGACTTGAATAAGCTGTGCAAGAGCAGTTCCTGAAGCATACCTTCCTACAGTCTTCGAGTGTCATTGTTTTATCGTAATGAGAGTGCTTAGTATCCGGCAACTTGATTCCAGAATATTTTATGAACACATGTTCCTTGTTGCAGTCTAGAGGTGTCTTCCGTACACACCCTTCTAACCAATCTCCCCTTTCCCATTGTTGTGGATATTTAGCTACAAACTTTTCCAGACATCCACAAACCGGAGTATTATCTATGTCACAGCTCCCATAGGCACCACATAAGCTATGTGTATCACAATTATCCGCTGGTAAATTGTAGTAAATATGCCATCTCTTTGTCCGATCCACCCACGTCAAACGTTGTATATAACCGCTGCTAGTCAGGACTAGTCTTGTTATAGTCGAACTGTTAATGAGTGTATAGCTATAGTAAACCTCCTCCTCATTGAAACCAAATTGGAAATGGCAGCATTCTAGTAGAGGTATGGGTGACCCACTCCATCGTAAACCATTCCATGGTCCTATACGAGCCGATACACTTGGGCCACGTTTGGTGAGTAACTGTGGATATCCAGTAGGATTGATGGTACGAGTGAATTCACCTGGAGCTGGATCATTATCTTCCTTCCATGCTGAAAGGTAAACCTCATGTCCAGTTCTAAAATTCTTGCCTAGCTTCATACCAGGCAAGTGCGTATCCGTTGGAAAATTGAAACTCTCCCAGAGGAAATCTTCTGGATTGTCAACATTTGCATCTTTTACAACAAGATTACCAGAATCTAAAAGCACTGCAACTGGATTTTGGACTGATCTTGACGTGTTAGTGGACCATATAGTTTCATTCTTGTCGTTAAGAAGAGCAAGTATTCCCGGCTTGGTGACCTTCAAAACGACTGAAGATGTATTGGTGAGTGGTTTATCTCTGTTTGCAACCCATACAACTGTTTGTACATGAGAAAGAATTTGCTTGTACCATATCCCAATATATCGATTTGAGGAACCTCTGGAGCTGAAAAATCCCAGCTCAAAGGTTCCACCGTTTGAAACAATAGTTTCACCATCTATGATGGATTGATTTGTAGTGATTAAGTTTGTAGAAAAATTATTGTGTATAGAAGAGCAGAAAGCCAACAGAAAAAGTAGGAAGAAACAAGTTTCCATAGATATGCCTTGAGGTCTAAGCGTTTGATCAGCTATACATTTATGAAATTTGCATTTATTCCATATGATCCTTTGGGACATGGCACCATATTTATTCTGTTTGAATAGTCGTTAACAATGGCGGTTGTAGACGGGCAGTTGAAGTTTGTAAGGCTCTTAAACAAATTTTACATAAAAAATTGGAATTGATGAGAAACTCCGTTCCCATTTTGGAAAAAGAAGAGAAGAAAGACAATACAAGAAACTAGCTGGCGTCCATTATTGATGTTGCCAAAGTCTTTGGTCGCCTATTTATTGACTATGATTATTTTGTCTTTAGAGCCAAACTCACCTAATGTGATGTTGCAGTGTTGAAATTCCGTAGCACATTTTTGAATATTTATAGTCATTCATACTTCACAGGCTCTGAAAGAAAAAAAAAAAAAAAGATGTAAATTTTCCATTTTTTAAAAACAGCGTCTGGACAACGGTAACATTTAATTAAAAAAAAATGGACCATTTAGGAAGAAAACAAGATAGAAATTTCATGATTGTGATGTTAATATGATAAGTCGTTTTCTGCGTAATTAATTAGTATAAGAAGTCTATGTCCATTCCAAAAAGACCTGACTTTTGAGGAGAATACAAGCGACATACGGGCCCAAGTCTTAATAAAGTCGGAGATAATATCTTATATGGTGTTATTGAACAACGTAGGATTCAGGATAGTTCACTTTAGAAAACTAATCAACTTTATTTTATTACTCAAGATTTACACATTTTTTTATATTTCACCAAGATCACCCATCAATATATACTTCTATATCAAAAAAAATGACTTAATATAATTTGACACAAAATTTAAGCAAATAAAAAACTTTTTAATTTTGTAATTCTAAATTAAAATTACGTCAAATATATCAAAATGTATTTTGATCTTGTAGTCTTAAATATGTCATGTGTAAAACTAAAATTAAAATATTGTCAAAAAAGAAAAGAGTCATTCTTCTTTTTTTAAACAAACTAAAAAGGAAATGAGGTGATTCTTTTGTAAACGGAGGGAGTATGATCTTTTTTGTTAAATTTACTGAAATGAAAATTTTATATTTATTTTTGGATTAAAATAATTAATGGTACATTTTTGGACTATTAACTTAAGGGACATTTTTTTTTATAGCTTTTCCGTTTCTTTTTTATATTTTATATATAAATAAATATAATGTTTTTCACTGTTGCTCTTTTTTTCGTCACAGGGACGAAGCTTTAAGCCACAAATTAATGGCGCTTTACTTTGAGACTTTCAGGCTCCTGTACCGAAGTCTCCCTTTCCAGACTCCATCTCCGGCAGTCGCCTCTCCGTTGTAACGCTAGGGCTTCATATTTTGGTATACTTCTTTGCTGCTACTTTCATGATTTTGATATTTGGGGAAAATTGTTGGTGGAGTGATTCTGTTGTGAATCAAGTAGACTTTGTACGGGCTTATGTGTTAGAAGTGGTGAATGAGGCTTATTTAGATGGAATTATTGGGCCAAGTAAAATACTAGAGGGTTTTATTTGGTATCCAGACCCAATTATCAATAGTTAAATAGGAATAGGGATTAGACAGAAGAGTTACGCGCATTATGAAGAAACCGTCTGTTCCTCTCATCTTCTTTCTAAAGTCTTAACTTCTCATTCTCATTCTTATCTCTATCTCTAGTTACTTGATATTTCAGTACTTCTCCTTATAATTCAAGTGTTGTTATTATAATTTGCCTATCTTATTATATAATGTTTGGATATTTGTGTTGAAAATTCGAGTTTGTTTCATTGGTGCTTTCATCCAGAGGTTTCTCTAATGGAGGACCATAGAGTACTCAAGGCTTCTGTTGATGATTCAATTCGTGATTCAATACAAGAGATGAAGGATTCTATCCGTAAGGATCTCACTGAATTTTGTTCGATGTTGCTGGAGGTTTTGGGGGGAAAGGCTATGACCTCTTTTGAACCCCAAAATACAGTTACGAACCCCAAATTATGGCAGTTTAGAGGCAAGAATCCGGAGGCTTGGATAGTTCAAGCGGAACATTATTTTGATTTCTATAAAATTGAGGAAGATCAGAAGCTTAATGTGGCATCGTTCTACCTTGACGGTGAAGCATTGAAATGATACCAATGGCTATTTCGAAATAATCAATTAATTGATTGGCTGCATTTCGCTGATAAGGTGAGAATTCGATTTAAACAGAAAGAATACGAGTCCACAGAAGGGAGATTCACCAATCTCGGACAGTTACCATATGTGATTGAGTACCAAAATTGTTGTGAGGATAGATTCGGTGAGTCAGATGTACTGTTCCCAGGCTGCACATATGTCCATCCACGATGGAGCAACATAACTAACTCACTTTTATCGCAACATCACAGTGAACAATCGGGATGCAAAAGCAATACCAATGCGCGCAAGGTATTTGGTGAATCCTCTGATAGGCACAAAGATGCACATTCTCTCGGTACATCTAGCAAGCCTATTGAACTTTTCATTCCCCCTAATGATCTGGTAAGTTCTATCTCAAAGGTAAATAGTTGTGGTGATGATGTTAAAAATGAAGACAAGAATGATGAAGAAGAAATTGTTTCCATCATAAACAAACCTATAGAACTTGTGATTGCAAATGCAGATAAGCATTCATTCTAGATTAATTCTATAGTATCTACTCCCTGTAACCTTTCCATTTTTTATATTCGCAAAGCTTTGGATGATCGCTGGAATCAATTATTTGCTTACCCTTTCGGGCTTGCTCTACGTTGGGAGGTGATGCCTTCTATTTCTTCCACTTTCAATCATGCCATGCTTATGAGTAAAGTTACTAATGATGGTCGGGACTATGTTGGCTGCTATATTATTTTTTCCTTGGACATGTGTCCTGAACTTGTTGAATGTGATGGTTATGACCTTAAATGTTTGGTTTCTCGAAGCAATTTAGTTGGAAATGGTATAATTTTACATGTATGGGATCCTGGAATACATCGGCAGCTTGTGAAGTTAAACCATTTGAATAGTGGCATTTTGTTCCACACCCAAACTCAAGATATTCTTGTAAATGCAAAGCAACTTAAGAGACCAGTTTGCGCACTAACTGTGCATCAAGGAGAATCTTTCCTTGTTGGTGGTGGAATTGAGAAGAGAGTGGTGCGACGTTGGAATTCTCAGAAATTAGATCACCAACAAATATTTGAAATCGTAAGACAAAAGCATGAGCATGTTCTTGCAAGGTGGACTACAGAGCGATGTGGTATATATAAATGGGTTGAGGATTTGGACGATAACAATAAAATCAAATGCAGCATGTGTCATATAATTGTCCATCAAGATTTTCATGGACTGAGCAATATTCAGAACCTTGTTTCATGTTTCTATCCAGCATGTGCAAAGCTTGAATTTAAAAAAAGTTATTGCTTTTATCCACCCCATGTGGTATATTAATGGCAAGTGCTAATGCCTTTGTCTGGACATATATTACATTTGCATGGTCTCATCTTGAAGTTGCTTATCATAATGTGGATACAATATTGAACCACATTAACTAGTACATCAGTGTATTGACTAAAAACGAAATGGAAGCAACATTGTCATTGGAATTTCCTTCAGTCTGTATTGATGTATTTTCACCTCATACTGTAACATTTAGCAATGCAAATGTTGCTGAGAATGTCACGTTTGATATTGCCTTAGTCAGGTGGCTATTAATATATTCCCTCCAAAGGATTGTCCGGGAAGACAAAATACTTGTCAAAGCAACTCTTAACATATATCCAAGTCTTAACAAGTTCGCTGCTATGATATTCATATTGTTCTATCCGAACCTTGAGGACAAGGTTCTTATTCAGGATGGGGGTATTGTTGTGAATCAAGTAGACTTTGTACGGGCTTATGTGTTAGAAGTGGTGAATGGGTCTGATTTAGATGAAATTCTTGGGCCGAGTAAAATACTAGAGGGTTTTATTTGGGATCCAGGCCCAATTATCCATAGTTAAATAGGAATAGGGATTAGACAGAAGAGTTATGCGTATTATGAAGAAATCGTCTGTTCCTCTCATCTTCTTTCTAAAGTCTTAACTTCTCATTCCCATTCTTATCTCTATCTCTAGTTACTTGATATTTCAGTACTTCTCCTTGTAATTCAAGTGTTGTTATTGTAATTTGGCTATCTTATTATATAATGTTTGGATATTTGTGTTGAGAATTCGAGTTTGTTTCAGATTCTACATTACTTGTGTACCCGTTTGAGTTAATTTGCATTCCCTTATAGATTAAACTTTATTTAAGAAGAAACGAATCTGATTTCATTCTTTTGAAACTACTTTCTGCCTTTTCTTATTTGTTCTTTACAAAAATAATAATTTATAGGTGGTATATCAAAGTTTCTTTCTGATTGATTCCAATTTTCATTAAAAAAAAATGAAATAACTCGAGAGGGTAGAGTAGTTATCGCTCTATTGAATCAGAAGAATGACTCTCGCCTTTGGAACATATAAGTTCGATACAAATAACAAAGAATAGAAATTAGAGAGCAGGTGTCTTTCGCTAGTGGAAAATGCGCAGTTCATTTGAGGTATCATTACATATTTTTTATCTCTGATTAGAGTGGTCTCACCCTTCAAGGACTTCTCTGGGTTTTGAAATGGTTCAAAATATATTGCTTCATTTAGCAGAGTTAGTGAAAAGTCTTTTGGCCTGACGTTATGCTGGGTTTTGAATGGTCAACATTTGGTTATTGAAATAGTTTATTCAAAGAAAATATGATTCTTTCTCAAAAATTGACTTTGTTGAGAATTTTATATGATTTTACTAGGGGTATAATGCAATATGACAATTTATGTGACATAAAAGAATGCACTCACTACTTTTTGGGGTGAATGCAGGTTATTGACATCAAAATGAGTTGCACTAATTCTGATGAAAGAAAAAAAAGGTCTAAACACTGCAAAGTGAAAAGAGAAAAAAAGCATAAGAAATTTTTAGAATGGCTCAATGGAGCAAGGCATGACAAGGCGAGCTAAAATGTAGTGGATTAAGGTTAGCCCCTCCGTTTATCATCAATTGTTTTTTGCTTGTTTACTATTTTATATTTTGAACCCCCTTGGTAAAAATCATGTCTCCGCCACTAAAAAGAGTTACTTTGTCACACTCTACCGAGGATCTAACAATGTGATTGTGACATCATTTTTTGAACTTCCTGTCTGCGATCCTGATTTCTCTTCACCAAATACGTCTCGTTCTATGAAAAATCCCGGTTCTTTTGCTTTTGGAAGTAGACTCTCATTAGCCAACATCTGAACCACAGAAAACATGCTTGGTCTATCATCTGGATGTTGTTGCACGCATAATAAACCCACTTGGATTGACCTCAAAACTTGAAAAATATTGCAAGAATCAGCCAGCTGCTCATCAACTAGTTCCAAGGACTTATCTTCTTTGTAAAGCTTCCATGCCTGTTTGAGTTTAGATCTTATGAATCATGACAAATTCCATTACTGTAAAGAAAAGAATGAGTTGTGTGTGTAATAAAGGTTATGCAGTGCTTACATGACCGAGAAGGTTAAGGTTGTGATCTTGATGGACAAATCCTCTATTTCTCTTGCAACTCACAATCTCTAACAACAAGACGCCAAAGCTAAATACATCTGATTTTACCGAGAACATCCCATCTACTGCATATTCTGGGGACATGTAACCACTGTGCCAACAAAATAACACCCTGAGAATTAAAGCAAGATGTCATATGAGAGTACATTGTATAATATTAGAGATTCTTACTATGTCCCAACTACATTGTGTGTTTTTGCTCCCATCTCATTTCCTATAACACTTTTGGCCATGCCAAAGTCTGATATCTTTGGATTCATTTCTATATCTAGCAAAACATTACTTGCTTTAAGGTCTCTGTGAATAATTCGTAGTCGAGAATCTTGATGGAGATATAATAAGCCACGAGCAATTCCATTGATGATGTGGAAACGCTTTGGCCAATCAAGTAATTTTTTCTTTGTTTGATCTACAAAATAAGTTTTCTCGTTAGCAGTTTCTTTCAGGTTATGACTAATAGATCAAAGTATTACTCATTTTATCTTGTGTAATAGGTTAGAAATCCAAACCAAATATGTACGAATCCAGGCTTCTGTTAGGCATGTATTCATAGATCAACATCTTTTCATCCCCTTGGATGCAGCAGCCCAGAAGTCTCACAAGATTTCGATGCTGAAGCTTGGCAATATAGATAACTTCATTTGTGTATTCATCAAGTCCTTGCATGGAAGTCCTTGACAGTCTCTTCACGGCAATTTCTTGCCCCTCTTCCAGCAATCCCTAGAAATGGCAAATGTGTTAGAGTCCCACATCAGTGGGATGAGGAGAATTTGGACTCCTTATATGATCTTGGGCAATCCTCCCCTCATAAGCTAGCATTTGAGTTGAGTTAAGCCTAAGGTTCATTTCATTACATGGTTTTAGAGCTAAGCCCATCCCAATTTATGGTTTACCGATGTTGGGCCCCCATGTTAATTGTTCTCTAGATGTCCAGTGTGAGACGGGATCTTTGAGTCCCACGTTGGTGGGATGAGGAGAATTCGAACTCTTTATATGGTTTGGGCAATGTTTCCCTCATAAGCTAGCTTTTGGGGTTGAGTTATGCAAGGTTCATTTCTTTACAAAATGTATAATAGCAAAACAGAGATTTTACAAAGACGAGAACATTGCAGAATTAAAATCTTCTCCAACACTCTAATCTTGAGCATAAACTAGTTACTTTACAAACAAATTTGCACTATATACCTTGTAAACTGCTCCAAATCCACCTTCTCCAATCTTGTTGTTGAGCGAAAAGTTATTTGTGGCTCTTGTTAATGTTGACAATTGGAACATTTGCAGTGCAAAATCTTCTTTGAGTAGCAGTTTCTTCTTCTTTTTCCGTTTGTGCAACAAAAAAATCAGGCTTAGCAGAATCATTGCCATCAACAATGAGAAACTCATGAGTGTGAGTATCATTGCCTTATTTCTTTTTGAACCTGCCTCAGATTCTGCAATCAATTTCTTAAATCAGCCATGGTAAATCGAGATAGGCCACACTAAGTGTAAGAAACACATCATGGGAAATTTCTTAAACAAGTTATTACCTCGCTCTGAAGAATCCATCTTGATGTAAATGTCTTGTCCTCTTTCAGACAGCTTTCGGATGTCAATCAATTCCCCGAACCAAAACAAGCAACCTTTGTCTCCGTTGCTTATATCTAGACTTGAATAAGCTGTGCAAGAACAGTTCCTGGAGCATACTTGCCTACACCCTTTGAGTGTCATGGTTTTATTATACTGAGAGTACTTTGTATTTGGCAATTTGATTCCAGAATATTTTATAAATACATGTTCCTTTTTGCAATTTAAGGGTGTCCTCCGAACACACCCTTCAGACCAATCTCCCTTTTCCCATTGTTGTGGATATCTAGCTACAAACTTTTCCAAACATCCACAAACTGGTGTATCATCTATGTCACAGCTCCCATAGGCACCACATAGGCTATGTGTATCACAATAATCCGCTGGTAAATTGTAGTAAATATGCCATCTCTTTGTCCAATCCACCCACTTTAAATGTTGTATATAACCATTGCTAGTCAGGACTAGTCTTGTTAAGTCCAAGCTGTTAATGAGTGAAAAGCTATAGTAAACCTCCTCCTCATTGAAAATAAATTGAAAAAAAGCAGCATTCCAGTAGTGGTATGGGTGATCCACTCCATCGTAAACCATTCCATGGTCCTATACGAGCCACTACACTTGTGCCACTTTTGATGAGGGCTTGTGGATATCCAGTAGGATCAATGTGACGTGTGAATTCACCTGCAGCTGGATCATTATCGTTCTTCCATGCTGAAAGGTAAACCTCATGGCCAGTTCTAAAATTCTTGCCAAGCTTCATTTCAGGCAAGTGCGTATCAGTTGGAAAATGGAAGCTCTGCCAGAGGAAATTTTCTGGATTGTCATCATTTGCATCTTTGACAACAAGATTACCAGAATCTAAAAGCACTGCAACTGGATTTTGGACTGATCTTGAGGTGTTCGTGGACCATATCATTTCATTCTTGCCATTGAGAAGAGCAAGTATTCCCCACTTGTTAACCTTCAAAACGACTGAAGATGTATTGGTGAGTGGTTTCTCTCTGTTTGCAACCCATACAACTGTTTGCATATGAGGAAGAATTTGCTTGTACCATATCCCAATGTATCGCTTTGTAGAATCATTGGGGCTGAAAAATCCCAGCTCAAAGGTTCCACCTGATGAAACAACAGTTTCACCATCTGCAATTGACTGATTTGTCGTGATTACATTTGTTGTAGTGGAAATGATCTTGGGTATACAATAGTAGAAAGACAGTAGGAAAATTAGTAGGAAGAAAATAGTTCCCATTTACTATGCCTTGATGCCTAAGTTTAAGTTGTGTGGCCTATATATCACCCACAATAGTTAGATTTTAGACTTCAGGTGTTGTTTCACACTCATGAATTAAATTGTGTTAATTACTACTACTTGACAATTGACATGCCTTTGGGACACGGCATTTACTAGTATTGTTTATTTCTACTAGTCATTATCGATTTGGGATAATTTGTCGAGTAAATATCTTAAAACGTTATTCAACATTCACCATCAATCTCTACAATCAATGTTGCAGTCACTGCAGAAGGGAGATTTCAACTACTCCTACTTTGACATATAAGTTTCTTGGCTGATCTCGTCCAATATTCAACAAAATACGGTATGATTATGGATGGACATTTGGTGGTCTTACCTAGGTTCGATTTTTGACTAGCAATTTTTCAAATTCTATTTTTTTTGAAATTTTAGTAACTATAGTCCAGTTTTCTCTTAATTGCTTTTTTTTTTCTTTAGCTTTCAAAGAGTTCACCTCAAATTTTGTATTGAAATTGATATGTCTATACTATCCGAAGGAAAAACAGAATATTTATATTAAATATAGTGATGCCCCCGACACTCGTATTTCCTTGGGTCCATCTCTCAAAGAAAAGAAGGAAATTGCCGTGCGAGTTGGGAAAAAGTAGCTTAACTTTCATGTGATAGTAAACTACATGAAATGGACTTCCTTCAATTTGTATTTGTAAGTGATATAAATGGAGGACCACACGTCCAACCTCACTCTTAAATTCATATTTGGAAGTCACTAAAATTGGTAGACTCGTTATATACGTTGGAACGTGAATCTTGTGTTGGAAGACAAGATTTTATTATAATTGATATTATTGTAATATAGTATGAATAATCTTAGTTTATGAATTAGAATTTAGAAAGGTTAATGTATTGGTCTCACATGCGTTTAATTAAAATATTGAAATACTAATTGATGCCAAACACTAGAAGTTTAAATTTCAAAAGAAATTCATCAACTTCATTTGTGTAAGTATTGAACTCTTGTACAGTCAGTTTTAAAAGTTTGAATTGTACAAAAACAATCGTAAAATTTACTTACTAAAATTCAGGATTGATGGAGAATTTAATTTTGTTAAAGTTTTTTTTTTTTTTTTTTTGTAAAGCAAGATACTTATATTAACAATTTAATATGCATCATTACATGGGATGGGCAGAGCAGTACGCTCGCTTAGTAACGTAAGGGAGGATTCAGCAGCATTGTAGCTATTACATACATTAGGAGCTAATATTGGCTTTTGTAATCTAACAAAAATGTTCCTTCCTTGTCTGCTTCCAGCGCTTCTGAGACAAACACTGGAGGAACATCCAAGCACAAAATGGAGTTATCTTGGACTGTTTTTGATCCTTCCCTTGCTAGTGCATTTGCCACCCTATTAGTCTCCCTAAACGAGTGGTGGATTGGGGGCTCCCCAGCCTGCGCAGCAGATCCCTGCAATCAAGAAGCATGTTAGTGTAGGAAGGGTGATCATTATTTATGATGCTTATGAGTTCCTTGCAATCTGTGTTGATCTCTAATGGCATTAGACCTCTGATTAATGTCAATTTGAGCCCTTGTATAAGTGTTGTTAATTTTGCTCTAATGTTATTTGCCAGATGGAGATTTCCTATGAAGCCTACTATCCATTCTCCTTTGGTGTCTCTTATGACTCCACCTATTCCACTTTTGCCTGGGTTTCCTTTTGAGGATCCATCAGTATTCAACTTGTAGCCTTGTATAGGAGGAATCCATCTGATCAAAGTTTTGATCGTTTTTTTCCTTTAGGCAAGTGTTTCCCGTAAGGTGTAGAACTCGATAGCTTGGTTAAGAATTTTTTTCGTGCAGATGTCAGTTTTAGTGTTCTGGTGGTAATTTTCATTCCTCTTGAGCCATATGTTCCATAGGAAGAAGGGGAATCCCTCTTTCCAGCCAATGTATTTTGTGTTTAAAAGTACTTGGAGGTTTTTAATGATGTTTAGCCAATCACTCCCTTGGGCATTTCCAATCTGATTTATGGATTGTAGCACTTTGAGACTTTTCCACATTTTTCTTACGGTAGGTATAGCATTCTACAAAAATATGTTCTATTGTCTCCATTTTGTTACATATGTGGCATAGTGGGTCAATCTTTATTCCTATAGAATGTAAATACTTTCGAGTAGGTAATCTTTTATGTTGGCATAGCCAAATGAAGTATTTTATTTTGTTTGGGCAGTAAAGGGGCCATATCCAACTGAAGCTATCAGAAGTAATGGTCTTATCTTGTTCTGCTAGCATTTTATATACGGAGGTCGTTGATAGTGTTCCTCGAGGGCTTGGCCTCCACATAGCCTTATCTTTTCTGTTATGGGATATGTATGTACAATTTATTTGTAGGAGGATATCTTTTGAGAGCTCAAAGGTTATTACGTTTAAGTTCAGAATGTTGTTCTTTAGGATTACTTCTCCCACTCTAATGTTATTTTCTTTTTTCTAAGGGGGCCCTGTATTTGTTCCCTAATTGTTTTCCCATTTGGTAGCCAAACATCGTACCAGAAGGATGTCGACTTCCCATCTCCCAGAACCCATCCCATGCCTTTTCTGCATATATTCCAGCCTGTTAGCATATCTTTTCAGAGTTTGCAATGTGTACTGTTGGCTTTGGTATCCTTATCTAATTTCATATTGTTGGAATACTTCCTTAGTAAAACTGAGGCCCATGGCAAATTTGGTTGTTGAAAAGCTCTCCAAGCTAATTTGGATAGGAGGGCTAAATTTTTTGTTTCTGATCTTTGGACGCCCAATCCCTCTTCATTTTTTTTGGAGGTTACTACTTTCCATTTAACCATATGTAATTTCCTTTTCTCACTAGTGGATCCCCAAATGAAATTACGTTGTATTTGATCAATTTTTTTTGTGATAGTTCTTGGTAATTTTATCATTTGCATGATATGAATGGGAATATTATTTAGACAGGCTTTCGCTAAGGTAGTGCGTCCTGCTAGATTAAGAAATTTTGTCTTCCATCCTGCTAGTTTCGATTGGAGGTTGTCAATAATGAATTGGAAGTCATTGTTTGAGCTTCTTTTGTGCATAATTGGGAAGCCTAAGTATTTTTCAAAATGACTGCCTTTTTTTATGTTCAGCTTCTTGGATATCATGTTGCTTGTATTGTCAGGACAATTTTTGGAGAATATTAGTTTTGATTTGCTCGTGTTTACTACTTGTCCAGAGGATTCGCAGAAGTCTTTCATTATTTTCAGAATACACTTACAGTTGGCTTTATAGCTCTACTCATCAGTACTAGGTCGTTTGCAAAAAATAAGTGTGATATCAAGGGCCCTTTGTGGGATATTTTTATTGGAGTCCAGTTTTTCAGTTGGACCTCCTGATCTATTTTCCTAGATAGGATTTCCATACAGAGGATAAAGAGGTATGGCGATAGTGGATCCCCTTGTCTTATCCCCCTTGATGGTTCAAAGAATTATGTTTTATCTCCATTGACTAGGATCGATATTTTACTTGTCGTAACACACGAAATGATAAGTTTTATAATGTTACGAGGGAAGTGAAAATAGATAAGAGTTTATCTGATTAAGGACCATTCTATTTTGTCAAAAGCTTTCTCGAGGTCTATTTTTAGAATTAGGTTTGACTTCTTCCCTTTCATTTTTCCGAAGTGGGAAATGATTTCTTGGATGATGATGGCATTATCCGAGGCTTGTCGATTTTTTAGGAAACTTGTCTGGCAGGGCCCAATTAGTTTATCCATAAAGGGCCTCAGCCGTTGGGAAATAATTATACGAACGTTTGCTCTAAGTAAAGAAGTTGATAGCCATTTGATGTGTTTTTCTGTATTTTTTTTTTCTTTTTTCCTCCCAAGTAATTTAATACTTACTATAGTTTAACTATAGGGACCAGTGACGACTATTTAAGCATTAAGGTTACAAACTTTGACAACATTTTATTTTGTTAAATGAGCATCAAACAATAATCTCGTTTCCTCGCGATGAGCGGATAGGAGAAAAATAACATGATAAAATAAATAATCTACTTTTTATCACTAATATCTTCTTCTTCTTTTCTATAGGAATAATCAAATTTTTTTTCACAAAATGACTTAATTAAATTATGTGTTAGCTGATAAAAAAATATACAATTCATTGAAAAATCATTATTTTACATCATCACCCAGTCATCATTTTGTCGGTACAATGCCACATGAGTTTTAAACAAAATTACATCGTTATGGCTTATATTCTAAAACATAAATGATTGGCAATATATTAGAATTAAATGAAACAAAAATTCTTTTTGGTGTGGTATATGAAAATTCTCCGATACAAATAAAAAAGTTAAAATTATCACTTAGCTTCTTACCATATCTTAGTTACTCTCAAATTGAAACTCCACTAAAAATCTAAGAGTAAAATAAAATTATTCTCTCAATTTAAAGCTCCGTTACGAATAAGTAGTAAAAACAATTTTTTTGTGCATCCCATGGGCGGCCTTGCTATCATTTGTAGGACGAGACGTTAACCTACGTCCGTACATTTCAACATGCCTCCTTGGGACTTAGCTCTGAAGATGAATTCCCGGTTAGGAGAACAGTTAGAGGTAGGAAGAGCTGCCGACACGAACAACTAAGAATTCTCGCTTCAAGGCTATCGGCCTATTCGCGCCATGAAGAGCCTTTTCCTCTGTGAACATGCCCATAAGACACGATAAAAAAGTAAAAAATAAGGCTTCCAGACGGCTTACTATAAAGAAGCTTCGGCCCCTCGGTATCTTACACGTCTTCTTCGACCCTGCCGAAGCAGCTTTCTTTCTTCAAGTAGTAAAGTCACTCTGATTTGTGTATGACTTGACGCTCTAAAGTCTGTATATTTTTCCCCTAGTTACTTAATCGTATTCGACTTCTATCGCAAATCTAAAGTCCAATTGTTAGAGTGAATAAAGTTATTCAATAGAGAGAATTAAAAAAAAGGGGTCCCTTATATCCAAGTATAACTTCAAAAATTTGTGGTGAATTAGCAACTACTTCTTCGTGCTTAAGCAGAAATCTCGATAGTCCCTTCTATCTTGGGTAGCGGACAGTAAGTAGTGGAAACCAAAACCGGAATTTTCTCTTCCTAGTCTACTTCTCCATTTTTAGAGTTAATAACTTTGATGGTCACTCAACTATTAACTTTTTTCGAGGAAAGTCACTTAACTTTTATTTTCAACTCAAAAGTCACTCAACTATGACTTCTTTGCATAGAAAGTCACTCATCCTATTTTATTATTATTTTCACTAAAATTTGTTGACATGAAATTTTTATTTTTAATCAAAATTTTAAAAACCAAATACATATCCATTTAAACCATTTAATGACCCGTCCCATTTAATCCGACCCGCTAAAAATATGATATTGAACTTTTTATTTTATCATTAGTTCCCCAAAACATTCTCTCTGTCTCAATTTTCTCCTAGCGTTCTTGTTCTCTTTTTTTTTAACTTTTTTTAAACTCTAAAAACAAATACAAGCCCTCAAAGTGGCCTGTTAAATATACAGACAGCTAAAGAAAAAGTTGGAGATATACCGACAAAAGGTTTCATTCCATTAACATATATAAAAAAAAGTTGGAGCTATTAAATATTAAGCTTCTTGACAGCTAAAGAAGCCAAGATTAATTAGGCAAGAAATCAGAATGAAAAACAAAACCAAAAAAAAAAAACGCAAAAAAGAGCAACTCTTATAATCTTGTCTTGCTTTTGAGTTTATCATAGATAAAAGTTTGTTTAGCCTTTGAGGGCTTGTATTCTTATTTTTATTTTAATTCCAAAGGCCAACAGGCACCTTTGAGGGGTTGTATTTATTTTTAGAGTTTAAATTTTTTTTAAAAAAGTAAAAAAAAAAAAAAAAAAAAAAAAAAAGAAGAACGCTAGGAGAAAAAGGAGTCAAGAGAGAATGATTTGGGGAACTAATGATAAAATAAAAAGTTTAATATCATATTTTTAGCGGGTCGGGTTAAATGAGGTGGGTCATTAAATGGTTTAAATGGATATATATTTGATTTTTTAAATTTTAGTTAAAAATAAAAATTTCATGTCAACAAATTTTAGTGAAAAAAAATAATAAAATAGGCTGAGTGATTTTCTATGCAAAGAAGTCATAGTTGAGTGATTTTTGAGTTAAAAATGAAAGTTGAGTGAGTTTCTGTGAAAAGAGTTGATAGTTGAATGACCATCAAAATTATTAACTCCCATTTTTACTCTATAGTTGCAAATTTTGGTATGTTGTTCTTTGCTGCTACTTTCAGATTTTGATATTTGGGGAAAATTGTTGATAGAGTGATTCTGCATTACCTGCGCAATCATTTGAGTTAATTCTGCATTCAACTTTATTTAAGAAGAGCAGTAGAGGTATCATTCACATATTTCTATCTCTGATTAGAGTGGTATTAACCTTTAAGGACTTGTCTGTGTCTTCAATTTTTCAAAATATATTGCTTCGTTTTGGCAGATTTAATGAATATGAAACGACAATTTGGACTCATGTTTGAATGGGCAACATTTGCTTATTGAAATCACTTTCTTCTTCTTTGTTGTTGTTATACAAGTGACATATCTAAAGTATAATATATTCATAGAACAATACAAATAGATGAAAAGATCCAATCCATAAGTAGATAATATCTTCAAGTAGAAAAATTCAACTTGATGTTTATTTTAAGTATTACTTACTACTTTATTTCACAATAGCCATAATATCTTTCCTATTCATGTGCACACAAATTTAAATTGTTATTTTGTCATACCTACCGAGGATCTAATAATGTGATTGTGACTTCATTTTTTGAACTTCTTGTCTGCGATCCTGATTTTCCTTCGTCATATACATTTCGTTCTGTGAAAAATCCTGGTTCTTTTGCTTTTGGCAGTAGACTCTCATTAGCCAACATCTGAACCACAGTAAACATGCTTGGTCTATCATTCGGATGTTGTTGCACGCATAATAATCCCACTTGAATTGACCTTAAAACTTGAGAAATGTTGCAAGAGTAAGCTAGCTGCTCATCAGCTAGTTCCAACGACCTATCCTCTTTGTAAAGCTTCCATGCCTGTTTGAGTTTAGATCTTATGAATCATGAAAAATTCTATTTTTGTAAAGAAAAATATGACTTGTGTGTGTAATACAGGTTAAACAGTGCTTACGTGACCGAGAAGGTTAAGGTTGTGATCTTGATGGGAAAATCCTCTATTTTTCTTGCCACTCACAATCTCTAACACCAATACGCCAAAGCTAAACACATCTGATTTTACCGAGAACATCCCATCTACTGCATATTCAGGGGACATGTAACCACTGTGCCAATAAAACAACACCATGAGAATAAAAGAAGCAAGATGCATTCATATGAGAGTACACTGTATAATATTAGAGATTCGTACTGTGTCCCAACAACTTTGCGTGTTTTTGCACCCATCTCATTTCCTGTAACACTTCGAGCCATGCCAAAGTCTGATATCTTTGGATTCATTTCTATGTCTAGCAAAACATTGCTCGCTTTAAGGTCTCTATGGATAATCCGTAGTCTAGAATCTTGATGGAGATACAATAAGCCACGAGCAATTCCATTGATGATGTGGAAACGCTTTGGCCAATCAAGCAATTTATTCTTTGTTTGGTCTGCAAAATAAGCTTTCTTGTGAGCAGATTTTTTCATGTTATAACTAATAGATCTAATTATTACTCATTTTAGTTTGTGTAATAGGTTTGAAATCCAAACCAAATATGTACGAATCTAGGCTGTTGTTAGGCATGTATTCATAGATCAACATCTTTTCTTCCCCTTGGATGCAGCAACCCAGAAGTTTCACAAGATTTCGATGCTGAAGTTTGGCAATATAGATAACTTCATTTGTGTATTCATCAAGTCCTTGCATGGAAGTCCTTGACCGTCTCTTCACAGCAATTTCTTGTCCTTCTTCCAGCACTCCCTAGAAATGGCAAATGTATAATAGCAAAACATAGATTTTACAAAGACTAAAATATTGCGGAATGAAAATCATCTCTAGTACTCTGATCTTGAGCATAAAGCTATAAACTAGTTACTGTTTCAACAAATTTGCACTGTATACCTTATAAACAGGTCCAAATCCACCCTCTCCAATCTTGTTGTCGAGCGAAAAGTTATTTGTGGCTCTTGTTATTGTCGACAATGGGAACAGTGGCAGCTCAAAATCTTCTCTGAGTTTCAGTTTCTTCTTTTTCCGTTTGTACCACAACAAAATCAGGATTAGCAGAATCGTTAACACCAACAATGAGAAACTCACTGCGAGTATCTTTGCCTTCTTTCTGTTTGAACCTACATCAGATTCTACATTTTTTAAGTCAACCACTGCAAATCAAGACACGCCTCTTACTTTGAATAATACCATCTCCATGTGTTGAAATACTAAGTTAAGAAACAGTTCATGAGAAATTTCTTAAACAAGTTCTTACCTTGTTCTCTAGAATCCATCTTGATGAAAATGTCTTGTCCTGTTTCCGACAGCTTTCTGATGTCAACCAATTCCTCAAACCACAATAAGCAACCTTTGTTTCCATTACTTATATTTAGACTTGAATAAGCTGTGCAGGAGCAGTCCGTGGAGCATACTTGCCTACACCCTTCGAGTGTCATGGTTTTATTGTACTGAGAGTGCTTAGTATCTGGCAACTTGATTTCAGGATATTTTATAAATACATGTTCCCTGTTGCAATCTAAGGGTGTCCTCCGAACACACCCTTTTGTCCAATCTCCCTTTTTCCATTGTTGTGGATATTTAGGTACAAACTTATCCAAACATAGACAAATAGGTTCATTATCTATGTCACACCTTCCATACACACCACACAAGCTATATGTATCACAATTATCCGCAGGTAACCTGTAGTGAATATGCCATCTCTTTGTCTGATCCACCCACACAAAGCGTTGTATATCACCGTTGCTAGTCATGACCATTCTTGATAAAATCGAGCTGTGATTAATGAGAGAAAAGATATAGTAAATCCCCTCCTCATTGAAAGCAAATTCAAATCTATAAAGTCCGCTTTGTTGTAGCAGTGGTATGGGTGCCCCACTCCATTTTAAACCATTCCATGGTCCTACACGATATAATACATTTGTCCCACTTTTGGTGAGAATCTGTGGATATCCTGTAGGATCAATGCTACGAGTGAATTCTCCTGGAGCTGGATCATTATCGTTCTTCCATGATGAAAGGTAAAACTCATGGCCAGTTTTAAAACTTTTGCCAATCTTCATACCAGGCAAGTGTGTATCAGTTGGAAAATTGAAGCTCTGCCAGAGGAAATTTTCTGGGTTGTCTTCATTTGCATCTTTTACAACAAGATTACCAGAATCTAAAAGCACTGCAACTGGATTCTGGACTGATCTTGAGGTGTTAGTAGACCATATAATTTCATTCTTGTCATTGAGAAGTGCAAGTATTCCCGGTTCGGTGACCTTCAAAATGACTGAAGATGTATTGGTAAGTGGTTTCTCTCTGTTTGCAACCCATACTACTGTTTGCATATGAGGAAGAATTTGCTTGTACCATATCCCAATATATCGATTTGAGGAACCGCTGAGGTTGAAGAATCCCAGCTCAAAGGTTCCACTGGATGAAACAATAGTTTCACCATCTATGATGAATTGATTTGTAGTAATTAAGTCGGTTGTTGTCGTAGACAAACTACTGTGTATAGAAGAGCAGAAAGTCAACAGAAAAAGTAGGAAGAAACTAGCTTCCATAGATTATGCTGTGGTTTAATTTCTGGAAAGTGTTTGCATATAAAATTCTGAAATTTGTATTTACTTCATATCCTTTTTGGACACGGCACCATGTTAATTTCTAGTTGAATAGTCGTTAACAATGACGGCTATAGACAGTCATTTGAAGTTTGTAACACCTCTTTGACAAAGTTTACATTTCAATATTTGAGTGTAGGAATTCCGTTACCATATCAGAAAGCTATGGTCAGTCCATCACCACCTCACTTTTCTGGATGATATTATTTGACTAGTCTAGCCTTGGATTTTGGTTCCAAAGTTTGCCATACCACAACTTAAAGCATCTAATGGACGGTAGCGGTGGAGTCAGAATTTTTAGGTTATGAATTGAGTCAACTAAAAAGGTAAGGAGGGAGTAGTAACTCTTTTAACGTGAAATAGGATGAATCAGGAATGTGATAACTGATTGATACTAACCACTATTGTTAGTTGTCACTCTGATATTTGATACTGAGATTAAAAAAAAAAAAACTTTCCATAAAAGAGAATCTTGAGTTATTGCTAAAAATCTTGAGTTCGGAGCTTAAAGGGTAAAAAATTTGACAAACATTTCAAAAGGACACATCAAATTTTTTTCTAACCAAAAGGGGACGTAGCGATTTTGTTTGACACCGTTAACAGATCAAAATCGCTGCCCTATCAGCAATTTTGTACAATTTTTTAATTATTTTTTTCAGAAAATCGCTGCCTGTGCAGCGTTTTTGCGATTTTTTTTTAAAAAAATTAAATCGTTTTTATAAAAATAAATTTATTTTATTTTTTTGGAGGGCAGCGATTTTCGTTAGTTTTTTTTAAAAAAAATAGCTGATGTTGCAGCGTTTTAGAAATCGCTGTTAAAGACAGCGATTTTGATGGAACTATTTTTATTTTAAAAAAAAAAAAAAAGCAGCGATTTTGGTGAAAAAAAAATTTCGTTTGATTTTTCTTTTTTAAAAATTTCTGTCAGCTAATCAACATCTAATTGTAAATTTTTTTTTTAATTATTTTTTAAAATCTTTGGTGGAATTTTTTATTTTTTTTGGTCAACTAGTCGACATGATGTTGACTAGTTGATAGATATTTCAAAAAAAATAAAAAATTCCACCAAAATTGCTGTCAAGGCAGCGATTTTTAAATTATTTTTTTTCTTTTACAATTAGATGTTAACTAGTTGACAGAAATTTCAAAAAAAAAAAAAATTCCACCAAAATCGCTACCATGGCAGTGATTTCTAAAAATTAAAAAAAAAAAAACCACGAAATTTATAATAACGCTGCAACAGCAGCTATTTAAAAAAAAATAAACGAAAATCGCTGCCAAGGCAGCGATTTCCAAAAAAATAAAATAAATTTGATTTTATAAAAATGCTGCACGGGCAGCGATTTTCTGAAAAAAAAAAAGTTGGACAAAATCGTTGATAGGACAGCGATTTTAATCTGTTAACGGCGTCAAATAAAATCGCTACGTCAGTAGCAATTTTGCCCTTTTAATTAGAAAAAAATTTGATGTGCCCTTTTAAAATTTTTGTCAACTTTTTTTTGCCCTTTAGGATCCGAACTCCTAAAAATCTCAACCAATGCAATTAATACACGATTGCAGAATACAAGCTAAGAAGAAAGCATACATTGTTTGTTTTCGTTGAAGATTATCCTTACATGGATCTAATAATATATATGATTAATAAGGATTATGATGGTATTGATGATAAAATTCTTTTATTTTTAATTCGAAATTTCTGATTGAGTCTTAAATATGACAAAAATCATGTTAGAAAGAGCTTTTTCCTTAAATTGATTTTACACGATACAAAACTATAAGATCGAATTAAGCAAAACTCCAATACATAATATTAAAATTAACTTTATTAATGGTATATTAAAACTTTTAATCTAACAACTTTTACTTTGTATATTATCTAAAGGTACTAAGGATAATATGGAGAAATATTAATAAAATTCTCTTGATTTGACGTGCATAAATGGACATTTAATGATCTTACTTGGGTTTGATTTTCCACTTTAGCATGTATCAAATTTTAATTTTTTAAAACATTTTATTAATTATAGTCCAGTTCGTTTGGTTGTTTTTTTCTTCAGTTTTCAGAGAATTCACCTCAAAATTTATAGCAAGTAGTTGACATGTTTATATTATTTATATTAAAAATAATGATGTCCCCAACACTTTTAAATCATTGGGTCCACCTCTCAAAGAATCAAGAGAGGAAATTGCCGTGCAAGTTAAGAAAAACTAGTATTATTAGTGGGGTTGTTGGGCAGGAATAAGTTATTTTATGATTAATTATTTTGGAATAAATTATTTTGAGATAAGTTATCATACTTATGTATATGAAATAATTTATTTATAATTTAAATGATAAAATAAATAATTTAATTATCTAATACCTTCAATCAAATAAAAAATAAAATAATTTCACATTTTATTTCAAAACTATTATATTTTATAGCTCACGTCAACATAATCTACATGAAATGGACAAGTGGACGTCCTTCAATTTGTAAGTGATGTTCCAGTCAAATATTTAACACCTTATTTTCCTTAGATTCGAGGGAAATGGTGGGAAGCTTCTTTTTTAACCATAAATACCAAGAAAATTTCATTGAATCCAAATAGAGCAATATAGAAAGTTACACTAAACACTAAAAAAAAAAAGTATGAAAAGAGCAATAATTACCCACACAAAAAAAAATTGTGTCCTTCGGGATGACTTAATTGGTTTGGAGGGTGGTTATCCACACGGATGACCCGGGATCGATCCCCCCTCAATGCCTTCTGAGTCGAGTCTGTCGCATAGGGTTTGCCTAGTGCGTTTACATCTCCTGTGTGGTTTGCAGGCTATTACACAGTGGGGGTTTACCCAGTGCACACAAAGTGCTCACCACAGAGTGCTCACCCGAAAGGCAGAGGCTGTGGCTACAGTTTGCAGGCTATTACACAGTGGGGGTTTACCCAGTGCACACAAAGTGCTCACCACAGAGTGCTCACCCGAAGGGCAGAGGCTGTGGCAGAGGTTGTAGCGGCTGCGGGTTATCCTGGGTTCCAAAAATAAAAATAAAAATTGCATAGTAAATATGTGAGTATTCCCTATTTTCCCTTTTGATGTTTACAACAAAATTGCTCGTTCTTAGATCCTATTTCTCAAAGTAGATTTTTCAGGCTAATCTTCCGGAATTATCCCTTTCCAGACTCCATCTCCGGCAGTCGCCTCTCCCTTTACAAGAAGCTCTACTTTGGTATGGTTCTTTGCTGTTACTTTGATGATTTTGATATTTGGGGAAAGTTGGTGTTGTAGTCATTCTATATTAATATTACCTGGGCAATCATTTGAGTTAATTTTTTGTATTCACTTATAGAATTGTTCAAAATATATTGCTTCGTTATAGCAGATTTAGTGAATATGAATGGGGAACATTTGGTTAGTGAAATCAGTTTCTTCGTCTTTGTTGTTATATAAGAAACACAAACATACCTAAAGTATGTATTCGAAGAACAACAGAAATAGATAAAAAGATCCAATGCATAAGTATAGATAGATAATATAATCAAGTAGAAAAATTCAACCTGATGTTTATTTTAAGTTCTTACATATCTTTCCTATTCATGTACACACAAGTTTAAATAGTTATTTTGTCACACCTACCGAGGATCTAACATTGTGATTGTGAATTCATTTTTTGAACTTCTTGTCTGCGATCCTGATTTTCCTTCATCGAATATGTTTCGTTCTGTGAAAAATCCCGGTTCTTTTGCTTTTGGCAGTAGACTCTCATTAGCCAACATATGAACCACAGAAGACATGCTTGGTCTATCATCTGGATGTTGTTGCACGCATAATAAACCCACTTGAATTGACCTTAAAACTTGAGAAATATTACAAGAATCAGCTAACTGCTCATCAGCTAGTTCCAAGGACCTATCATCTTTGTAAAGCTTCCATGCCTGTTTGAGTTTAGATCATATGGATCATGACAAATTCTATTTTTGTAAAGAAAAAAATGACTAGTGTGTGTAATACAGGTTAAACAATGCTTACATGACCGAGAAGGTTAAGGTTGTGATCTTGATGCATAAATCCTCTATTTTTCTTGCCACTCACAATCTCTAACACCAATACCCCAAAGCTAAACACATCTGATTTTACCGAAAACATCCCATCTACTGCATACTCAGGGGACATGTAACCGCTGTGCCAATAAAACAACACCATAAGAATTAAAGAAGCAAAGATATCATATGAGAGTACATTGTATGCTATTAGAGATTCTTACTGTGTCCCAACCACATTGCGTGTTTTTGCTCCCATCTCATTTCCTGTAACACTTCTGGCCATGCCAAAGTCTGATATCTTTGGATTCATTTCTGTATCTAGCAAAACATTGCTTGCTTTAAGGTCTCTATGAATAATCCGTAGTCGTGAATCTTGATGGAGATACAATAAGCCACGAGCAATTCCATTGATGATGTTGAAACGCTTTGGCCAATCAAGTAATTTGTTCTTTGTTTGGTCTGCAAAATAAGCTTTCTTGTGAGCATATTTTTTCATGTTATGACTACTAGATCAAATTATTACTCATTTTAGCTTGTTCAATAGGTTAGAAATCCAAACCAAATATGTATGAATCTAGGCTGTTGTTAGGCATGTATTCATAGATCAACATCTTTTCTTCCCCTTGGATGCAGCAACCCAGAAGTCTCACAAGATTTCTATGCTGAAGCTTGGCAATATAGATAACTTCGTTCTTGTATTCGTCAATTCCTTGCATGGAAGTCCTCGACAGTCTCTTCACGGCAATTTCTTGTCCCTCTTCCAGTACTCCCTAGAAATGGCAAATGTATAATAGCAGAACATAGATTTTACAAAGATGAGAATATTGCAGAATAAAATCATTTCTAGCACTCTGATCTTGAGCATAAACTAGTTACCGTTCCAACAAATTTACACTGTATACCTTGTAAACAGGTCCAAATCCACCCTCTCCAATCTTGTTGTTGAGCGAAAAGTTATTTGTGGCTCTTGTTATTGTAGCCAATGGGAACAGTGGCAGCTCAAAATCTTCTCTGTGTTTCAGTTTCTTCTTTTTCCGTTTGTACCACAACAAAATCAGGATTAGCAGAATCGTTGCCATCAACAATGAGAAACTCACTGCGAGTATCGTTGCCTTCTTTCTTTTTGAACCTGCCTCAGATTCTACAATTAATTTTTTAAAGTCAGCCACCGCAAATCAAGACAGGTCACTAACTTTGCATTATACCATCTCTATGTGTTGAAAAAAAAAGGTTAAGAAATACTTCATGGGAAATTTCTTTAACAAGTTCTTACCTTCCTCTAAATAGTCCATCTTGATGAAAATGTCTTGTCCTCTTTCCGACAGCTTTCTGATGTCAACCAATTCCCCAAACCATAATAAGCAACCTTTGTCTCCGTTGCTTATATCTAGACTTGAATAAGCGGTGCAGGAGCAGTCCGTGGAGCATACTTGCCTACACCCTTCGAGTGTCATGGTTTTATTGTACTGAGAGTGCTTAGTATCTGGCAACTTGAATCCAGGATATTTTATAAATACATGTTCCCTGTTGCAATCTAAGGGTGTCCTCCGAACACACCCTGTTGTCCAATCTCCCTTTTCCCATTGTTGTGGATATTTAGGTACAAACTTGTCCAAACATCCACAAATAGGTTGAGTACCTAAGTCACAGCTCCCATGCTCACCACACAACCTATATGTATCACAATTATCCGCAGGTAACTTGTAGTGGCTATGCCATCTCTTTGTCTGCTCCACCCACATGAAGCGTTCTATATCACCATTGCTAGTGATGACTATTCTTGATAAAACCGAGCTGTAATTAGTGAGAGAAAAAATATAGTAAACCTCCTCCTCATTGAAAATAAATTGAAATGTATAAAGTCTGCTTTGTGTTAGTAGTGGTATGGGTGCCCCACTCCATCGTAAACCATTCCATGGTCCTATACGGTTTAATACATCTGTGCCACGTTTGGTGAGAACCTGTGGATATCCAGTAGGATCAATATTACGAGTGAATTCTCCTGGAGCTGGATCATTATCACTCTTCCATGCTGAAAGGTAAACCTCATGGCCAGTTTTAAAATTCTTGCCAAGCTTCATATCGGGCAAGTGCGTATCAGTCGGAAAATTGAAGCTCTGCCAGAGGAAATCTTCTGGATTGTTATCATTTGCATCTTTTACAACAAGATTACCAGAATCTAAAAGCACTGCAACTGGATTCTGGACTGATCTTGAGGTGTTAGTAAACCATATAGTTTCATTCTTGTCGTTGAAAAGAGCAAGTATTCCAGGCTTGGTGACCTTCAGTTGTACTGAAGATGTATTCGTGAGTGGTTTTTCTCTGTTTGCTACCCATACAACTGTTTGGATATGTGGAAGTATTTGCTTGTACCAAATCCCAATATATCGATTTGAGGAATCGCTGGGACTGAAGAATCCCAGCTCAAAGGTTCCACCGGATGAAACAATAGTTTCACCATCTATGATGAATTGATTTGTACTGATTAAATCTGTTGTTGTAGTAGAAATAATATTGTGTATAGAAGAACAGAAAACCAACAAAAAAAGTATGAAGAAATTAGCTTCCATAGATGATGCCATGGTTTTTACTTTCTGGATAGTGGCAAATACATTTCTGAAATTTGTATCTACTTCATATTTTATTCTATTCTATTTGAATAGTAGTTAACAATGGCGGCTTTATACAAGAATTGGAAGTTTGTAAGGTTCTTAATGTCTCTTTGACAAAGTTTACCTCCATTATTTGACTAAAGTAACTCCGTTCCCATATCAGAAGGCTTTGCTCAGTCCATAACCACCTGACTTTTCTTGATGATACTATTTGTCTAGTCTATTATCTTGGATTTTGGTTCCAAAGTTCCGTTTCATCTTACTTGGTCCTTATTGATATAATAATACATCTTTATCAAAATTTAATTAAAGGTGTATATTACTAAATTAACCTTGTTAATGATGCTTCCGAACTTTATATTTAACTACTGCTATTTTATTTTGTTATTTAATACTAAGAGTAGAAAGGATAAAATTATCTTGATTTCATAAATTAGATAAGTAAATTAAAACAATTATTTTTTAGAATGGGGATAAGTAAATTGAAACAACCACCCAGTAATATGAAACGGAGGGTGTGCTATCATAAAAAAAACTTTCCACAAAAGAAAATGTACAGTAATTGCTAAAAATGCACTTGATTTCTCCCTTTTTTTAACATTTAATTAATATTGTCAAAGACTTTGAAACATCTGGAATTAGGAAATATTTTAGTCCAAAGTTAGTTGCAGAAAGTCTTTCTTTGCGGCAACTTGTTAGGACATGAACCAACCATCTTGTGACCAATTAAAAGCCCAAAATAGTTCCTTATTTTTGGGTTGAGACTCCAAGTTATCCTTGAGTTTTTACATGGAGCAGTAATAATCCCTTATGTTTATAATATTGGTGCACTTTTGGTCCTCTCCCAAAACTTTTGCCTATTTTTCAACATTAATTTTTTCCACAATTTATGTATGAAATATTCGGTCGTCTTTTTATATATTTAATATAAATAATAACTCTATGCGAAAGAAGGTGAGAAGAGGAACACCTTGTTTTGTTTGGTAAAAAGATTATTGCGGATAAAGTTGAAAGGTTCATCATGTCGTTTTCACGTGCAATAGTATAATTTTTTCTTTTCATGCAACACCATATATCAAGATTTTCTTAGTTTAGCTACAATAATATTTCTACCGAACAGTACAATGTTCTCTTCTTCTCACCTTCTCTCACATGGAGTTATTATTTCTATTAAATATATAATAAAAAAACAATTGAACATTCCATATATAAAATTAAGGACAAAAGCAATGTTAAAAAATAGGCAAAACTTTGAAGGATGACCAAAAGTGCACCAATATTGCAAATATGAGTGACTATCACTGCTCTATGTGAAAACTAAAGGAGAATTTTAAGTCTTAACCCAAAGATAATGGATTATTTTGAGCCTTTTCAGCGAGAAATGCTATTATGGTGCACATATCATATCAAATTATTAGTGTGTTTGACCAATGATTTTAACTTTTATGCTTAGATAAGAATTCAATGTTTTAAAAGACTGTGTCGAGACCCGGTTCGGGACTCGCTTTGGAGCAGGGCTATAGTAAAACGCTCCGAGATTTATGTGTGGGGCTTAGTTTTATGAAACTTACGCCTTAAGCGTCCGTTTGTACGTCCTAAACATGCTCAATGTCCAACACGAGGGGCTTTAGCAAATCTTACACAAATTATGTGTTAAATTCTTTAGTTAACATTGTTGACCATCATAATTTTTTAATAAATGAATGATACCTAATAGTTTTTTAAACTATATATATATATATATATATATATATATATATATATATCAAATAACAAGTCGTAGTATTGTATATTTACTATTTCGTAATATCGTGAGGGTGATTATTATTTTATATTTCTTTTAAAAGTATCTAGCCAAGTTTTATAGCTTTACTTTTATTGGTCATGTTTTTGTCATATATCTCACAATTATCATATTTTATTATTTCGCTATTTAAAAATAATTTAATAGTTATTCATGATGGAGTGATAATAAGTTTTATTAATTGTTTTTTAAGGGAGGTAAATTGCATAGGATAACAATAATATATTTTTAGGAATAATGATTCTTTTATTAATTAAAAGTTAAGATATTAAAGTTGATTTGCTTCTCATTATAATGTTTATATCATTATTATTTATACTTGTAAATTCATGTTAGAAGTTTTATTTTCTATGAGTTTCCTTAATCATGTTTCCTGTTTGATGTATTTTTATAATTTTGTGCTATTATATTATATTTCTATAATAGAAATTAAAAATTGAAAGATTCATGGGACTTTTGCTCTATGCCTCGGGGATTACACATTGTTATGTGGTAAGTAAAATGTCATGTCTCACGCTCTTACCTTTTAAAACACTGAATAAGATGATATGTTTACGCTACTATATCACTTAAAAAATTACCTAACTTTTCGTGACTAACAAATTAGTCACTTGAAAAACTTAATATGCTATTTGTTTCAACATGTTAAAAAACATAGAAACAATTTTTGTTCGGTTACGAGTGGTTGTTAGTTAGAAAGATAGTTATTCATGTATTAAATTAAAAATTGGAATAGTTAATATTATGTTAGCTAGTTTTTTTTAAAAAAAAATCAACATATCAAATATGGCGTTTGGTTATTATTTTACAATCTCACGTGAATATAATGTGTATTACTTACAAGTTATGCATCAACGTATATGTTATTTTATATATTCTATAATTCTCAACAGATGCAATTAATACACCATTGGAGAAAACAGGCCAAGAAGAAAGCACACACTGTTGTTGCCGTTGAAGAGTATCCTTAGGCGGAACTAATAATATATGTGATCAGCAGAGGTTATGACGGAATGAATAAGATTCTTTCATTTTTATTTAGAAGTCTCAAGTACGAGTCCTAGATAAGACAAAAATCACCACATTAGGGAGAACTTTCCCCGTAAACGTCTAACAGGAAACGAACCACAAGTTCGGATTAATCGGAATTCCAACATATCAAACATCAGGTTTGGAAACTAAAAAAAAAAAAATCTAATAATGTGATGGTGATTTGATTCCTTGAATTTTCTATCCCAGGTTCCTGCATTAGACTTCCGTTACCTCTTTAATATCATCGTCTAGACAGACTTTTGAATTGTCTTAAATTATAATCCATCATTCAATTGTTAATATTATAATGGGTAAATTATAATATTGTGTTTGAGACAGGTAAAGGGCTGCAAGTCAAAATAGCTTTTGTGTTCACACACTACCGAGGACCTAACAATGTGATTGTGACTTCATTTTTCGAATTTCTTATCTGTGATCCTGATTTTGCTGCATCAAGTACCTTTCTTTGACAAGAGGGAGTTGCTCGGATAGTAAGCATCCCTCACTTTCAACCCGAAGGTTATGAGTTCGAGTCAACAAGGGAGCAAAATGGGTGGGAGCTCCTAGGGAGGAAAAAAAAATACCTTTCTTTCTGTGAAAAAACCCGGTTCTTTAGCTTCTTGAAGTGGACTTTCATTAGACAACATCAGAACCACAGAAGACATATTTGGCCTATCTTCTCGGCATTGTTGCACGCATAATAAACCTACTTGGATTGACCTCAAAACTTGAGATACATTGCAAGAATCAGCTAGCTGCAGCTCATGATCAATTAGTTCCAAGGACTTATCTTCTTTGTAAAGCTTCCATGCCTTTTCGAGTATAGACCATGGGGCGTGTCAAATTCTCTGTGTTGTTAAGAAAAGAAGAAGGGTTATATATGTAATACAGACAATATATAGAGTGCTTACATGACCAAGAAGGTTAAGGTTGTGATCTTGATGGACAAATCCTCTGTTTCTCTTGCAACTCACAATCTCTAACAACAAGACACCAAAGCTAAATACATCTGATTTTACAGAGAAAATCCCTTTCACTGCATATTCTAGGGACATGTAGCCACTGTGCAAAAACATGAGCAAGAGAGTTGATTAAATTAAGAAGTGATCAGAGGCAATATGAAAGAGCACTTTATACATATGGTATGGAGGTTCTTCCGACCACACGGCTTGCGTTTACTTCCATCTTCATTACCTGCAACACATCTAGCCAAGCCAAAGTCTGATATCTTTGGATTCATTTCTTGATCTAGCAACACATTGCTTGCTTAAAGGTCTCTATGTATGATTCGTAGACGGGAATCTTGATGGAGATACAATAAACCACGAGCAATTCCGCTTATGATGTGGAAACGCTTTGGCCAATCAAGTAATTTCCTCTTCGTTTGATCTACAAATAAGCTTTCCGATTAATTAGTTTTTTTCTGTGAAGGTGTAAATATGCATGTTATGACTAATAGAACAAAGCTTTGTATATTATTTTGAGCTTATGTAGTAGTGAGAAATCCAAACCAAATATGTATGAATCCAAGCTTTTGTTAGGCATGTATTCATAGATCAACAGTTTTTCTTCCCCTTGAATGCAGCAACCTAGAAGTCTCACAAGATTTCTATGCTGAAGCTTGGAAATATAGATAACTTCGTTCTTGAATTCATCAAGTCCTTGCATGGAAGTCCTTGACAGTCTCTTCACGGCCATTTCTTGTCCCTCTTCCAGGACCCCCTAGAAATGACAAAAGTACATGAAGATTTTACAAAGACAAGATTAATATTGTAGAATGAATCAAGATCATCTCTGATACACTAATCTTGTGCATAAACTGTTTATTACTCCAACAAATTTGCAGTGAATACGGGTCCAAATCCACCCTCTCCAATCTTGTTGTTGACCGAAAAGTTATTTGTGGCTCTTGTTATTGTCGACAATGAGAACAGTGGCAGCTCAAAATCTTCTCTGAATTTCAGTTTCTTCTTTTTCCATTTGTACCACAACAAAATCAGGATTAGCAGAATCATTGCCATCAACAATGAGAAACTCACTGCGAGTATCTCTGCCTTCAATTCTTTCTTTTTGAACCTGCCTCAGATTCTACAATCAATTTTTTTTAATCAGGCACTGCAAATCTAGATAGGCCAGTCATGCATGTTGCATATTATGGTCTCCATGTGTTGAAAAACTAAGTTAAAAAAAGTTTCTTAAATATTACTCCCTCCGTTTCAAAAAGAGTGGTCTAGTTTGACTTGACACAGAGTTTAAAAAAATAAAATAAGATAGTGTCACGTAGGGTAGAAAATTATAAATTAAAATAAGTTCGGGGAGGTAATAAGACCTTAGTAAATGTTAGGTGTGTCTCAGGAATTTTGGGCATAGACTGGGGGTACTTTTGCATTTTTCCTTTTATTTTCTATGAGTTTCCTTAATCATGTTTTCAGTTTGATGTATATTTATAATTTTGTGCTATTATATGGGACTTATGCTCTATACCTCGGGGTTTACACTTCGCCCTGTACTAAGTAAAATGTCTTGTCTCACGCCCTTGCCTTTTAAAACACTGGATAAGATAATATGTTTACGCTATTATATCACTTAAAAAATTACGTAACCTTTCGTGACTAACAAATTAGTCACTTGAAAAACTTGATATGCTATTTGTTTCAACATGTTAAAAAACATAGAAACAATTTTTGTACTGTTACGACTTACGAGTGGTTGTTCATGTATTAATTAAAAATTAGAATAGTTAATATTATGTTAGCTACTTTTTTTATAAAAAAAAATCAACATATCAAATATGGCGTTTGGTTATTATTTTACAATCTCACTTGAATAAAATGTGTATAATTACTTACAAGTTATGCATTAAGGTATATATTATTTTATATATTCTATATTTCTCAACAGATGCAATTAATACACCATTGGAGAAAACAAGCCAAGAAGAAAGCACACACCGTTGTTGCCGTTGAAGAGTATTCTTTAGCGGATTTTTCTATTATATAGAAGAGCCAAGTTGAAGACGATCAAGGGCAAATTTGTCATTTCATAAAAATTCTAGAATGTTTGTTTCTATGTTATGGCATCAAAAAAGTGGTAATAGATTTATAATGATAGTACAACCAAATATATTTTTCTAAATGTCATGTGTATCCTAATGATATGACATTTATTATGGACCCATAGTTTCAATCACATTTTTATATTAAGATATTATAATTTATTTTAAGTAATATTCTTCTATATCATAAAGTAAAGAATTTCATACTATGAGGTCACATAAAAATATTCATACCAATTTTTCATAAAACATCAAATTTGTAAATTTTCATAATAAAATAAATTACATATTATAATAAGTAAATAAATTTATAGAGTGAAATTTCTTTACACTAATATGTATATGACATAACTTATTTAAATGTATAGTTTGTACTCCATTTTTTCATAAGTAATTTTCAACTGTAAATTGTATCTTATAATTTTTTATTTATTATGACAATTAACATTTCTATTATATAGAAGTGTCATGAGAAGGACGATCAATGGCATTTTAATAGTTTTAACATCATTTAAGGGTAAAATAATAATTGTGTAATTAGTGGTCAAAATGAAAATCTAGAAGAATTCATATATTGTATGTCTTTACTTTTGTTATGAGCCCATAAAGATATTTTTGTAATTTTGTTAAAATGAAGAATTTCTATTAGTTAACTTCTTACAAACAATAATAAATGCTAAGCTTGTTTTGACATGTTTTAGAAAGAAAATTTTGAACTAATTTAAAATAAAATGTGTTTGAATAGTTAATATTTTGTTCCTAAAAATACTTTAAAAGATATTGTGTAAACATATTTTTAATATTATGTTACACAATATGACCACTAAATTCGTATCTTGATCATTGAAATAGTCTTTAAAATGACGTATCAATATTTTTTAATTAATTTGAAGAAAATATCAAATTTCGTGACTAAAAGAATGAACAATGTTTGACTATCAAGAAATTAATGATTTGATAATGTATTCATCGAAAGATTAAAAAATATAATTTTTTTCATTTCTATAAAGGATATTTTCTTAATATAATATAATAAACTATTTAACAGAGAAAAATTGACAAGGAGAAAGTTTAACATTCAAATTCTAAGGAATATTAAAATACAAACTAAAGAAAAATGAGTAGTTATAAAGAAGAATGACAAAATACAAAGTCAATAGAAAAGGACTTTGTTGAGAAATATAGAGGAACAAAAAAACTAAATAAATAAATAATTTAGGGAAAAACAACCTGAAAAAGAAAAACAAGTATATTGGTTATTTTGTGGGGGTAAGATTTAAAGTTTTCTTTTACAGCATATGTTAAGAGTGTAGTATCAAAAAAATTTATTAATATAATTTAGAATATAACATTATGATAATTGTTATTGCATATAGAAAAAAATTGCTTTCATGATTATTTTTATTGGTGTGGAGTTAGAAATAATTTTTTAATAAATAATTTCAATATTTAGAATATAACATTAAGATAATTGTTTTTGTATATAGAAATAAAGTTACTTTCCTGCTTGTTTTTATTGTTGTGGAGTTAGAAATCAATTTTGATTAGTACTTTCAATATTAAAATCAAAATAAATAGAAGTATTTCTATTTATCAAAGACAATAATAAAATGTATCACAAAATTCATCGACAAAGCAAATTACAAACACAGTATACTAAAGTTAAACCAATAGAGATTTGAAAAACTTTGAATTGATCTTTACGAATTGGTTGATCAATGATTAGTATTTTATCATATGCAAAGCTTATGGTGCAAATATTACAAAAAAAAAGATAATAACATAGTGAAAAATAGATACCACTTGTGAAATATATGTAGATTGATGAACTTTTTCAAAGACATCAACATTTTATATATTCCTCGAACACGATATGTTTTAACTCATAATCTAACACAATTCTCTATTTCCTTGCTGCATAGAATTTTTCAGAATTCAACTTTCTCAATTTGGATTGTAAACGACGCATTTATGTCGTATGAACATTTGAAATAGATTATTAAGTGATATATTGAAGTTGTTTATTGAAGAGTATAAAGTACAAAAATCTCATATCTTTGGAGGCTAATTAAATCCTATTCCAGAAGTTTCTCAATTACAAAAATCTCAAATTTTTCATTGTTTTCGAATACATTCCTTGATTTTCCAATACATTACAAATGATATATTACTCTATGGGAGGGATGTATCCGAGAGGAAATAGGTATGTATCCGAGAGGGGATAAATGTATCCGATAGGGAATAAGGATGTATCCGAGAGGGGATTATGATATCTTAAATTGTAAATTTTGTAATTTTCTAATAAAATATGTGAAATTATATTGGGCCCGTATTACGGGCCTTAAATTATGTAGTATTAATAAGGGTAAATCACATAAATATGCTATATTAAAAAAATATTTACCATTTATGTCAATATAATTTTTCTAACTAAATATAACAATTTTTTTGCAATTAAGAAAAATGTACCGCCACTTGCCTCTGTCTCAGCCCTTTTTCCTCTTCCTCTTTATTTTTTAATTCTTCTTCATCTTTCTTTTCTCTATAATTATTATCTTCCGACTCTTCTTTTCTCTTCTTTTTTTTTTTTAATTTCTTCTTCTTCTTTCAAATTTTCATTTAAATAACAAATCAATTTTTCATATTTCATTATTTTTATCCAAAAAATACAACGAAAAAAGAAATGGAAAGATGAAAATTTGTACAAAATCATGTTTTCAAGCAGAAATTTCAAATCTCTAAAACTACAACAACAAGAGTTCACCATTGATGGTCATTATAAAGATTCAAATTTTGAATTCATTATTTGAATTTTACGAATTTGTGATTAGTTTGGATAGGATATTCCTACAAATTATTGAAAATGTCGTATGGAATTTATATCACAATTTCAAGAGGGTTTGGTTAAGTTTATAATTGATTTTAGGAGAAATATTAGATTGAAACTCGAAAAAAGTGAAGTTTATGAAACTGTATCACAATTGTATTAAAGTTGTATTAGATATGTTTCATAATTGTATTAAAATTGAATTAAAATCATGAACAATACATTTATAATACATATTACAAACTTCACTCTTTTTAGTTATATCAACCAAAATAATTTAAGCAACACACTCTTAATACATTTATAATATAGGAACAATACATTTGTAATACATATTGCAAACGTCGTCTTTTTCTTAGTGGTACAAATCAAAATAATTTATAAGATATATTTAATACATGTTTTATTCATGAATAGTACATTTATAATACATATTGCACGCTTCACTCCTTTGTTAGTGATACCAACAAGAATAATTTAGGTAATACACTAATAATATCTTTTTAAGACATCCACATTACATTTTAATACATATTGCAACCGTCACTCATTTTCTTAGTGATAAATTAAAATAATTTATAAGACACATCTAATATAAGTTTTATTCATGAGCAATCCATTTATAATACATAATGCAACCATCACTCATTTTCTTAGTGATACAAATCAAATAATTTATAAGACACGTATAATATAAGGTTTATTCATGAACAATACATTTCTAATACATATTGCAAACTTTACTCTCTTCTTAGTGATACCAACCAAATGATTAATACATGCACACTACATTTTTAATACATATTGCAAACATCACTCATGTTCTTAGTGATACAAACCAAAATAATTTATAAGACACATATAATACATGTTTTACTTATGAATAATACAAGTTTAATTTAGTCTATAGATTATTATCTTGTCTTTCGTTAGTTATGTTTTTTTATTTATTCTTAATTTTCTGTTCTAATTCAACTTTAATATTGTGTAATACACTTTTAATGCAAATTTAATTCATTTTGTAGTTTATTATTTGTTGCTATTATATTACTTGTTTAATTCATTATGATATAAGTTTAGTTCACTCTATAGATCATTGTCTGGTGTTTTCATTAGTTACATTTTTTATCCATGCTTAATTCTCTCTTCTAATTCAACTTTAATATTTGTGTAATACACTTTTAATTCAAGTTAATTCATTTTACAGTTTATTGGTTGATTTGTTATGATTAAATTACTTGTTTAATTCATTATTAATACAAGGTTTATTCAGTTTACAAATCACAGAATGCTCTTTTGTTTGCTACATTTTGCATGCATATTTAATTCACTTCTAATTCAACTTTAATATGTGTGTAATACATTTTTAATTCAAGTTTAATTCATTTGGCAGTTTATTAGGTTTCTTCATTTGTTACGATTAGATTACCTGTTTGCTCTTTAGTTTGGATAGGTTGTTCCTACAAATAATTGAAAATATCATTTGGAGTTTAATATCTCAATTTAAAGAGGATTTGGTTAAGTTTAGAATTGATTTTAGGAGAAATATTAGATTGAATTTCGAAAAGGATGAAGTTTACGAAACTATATCACATTTGTATTAGATATGTTTCATAATTGTATTAAAATTGTATTAAAATCATGAATAATACATCCCATTTATAATACATATTGCAAACTTCACTCCATTTTTAATGATATGAACTAAAGTAATTTAGGTAACACACTTATAATACATCACACTCGTTCTTAGTGATACAAACCAAAAATAATTTATAAGGCACATATAATACATGTTTTATTAATGAATAATAAAAGTTTAATTCAGTTTATAGATCGTTGTCTTGTCTTTCGTTAGTTACGTTTTTCATTCTTTCCTAATTATTTCTTCTAATTCAACTTTAATATTGTGTAATACAATTTTAAAGGAAGTTTAATTTATTTACTTGTTTAATATTAGTGTAATACAATTTTAATCAATTTTGCAATTTATTAGTTGATTTTTTACATTTAATTACTTGTGAAATTCATTGTTATACAAATTCATTCCGTTTATAGATCATAGAATGCTCTTTCGTTTGCTACATTTTGCATTCATATTAATTCTCTTCTAATTCAACTTTAATATGTGTGGAACACATTTTTAATTCAAATTTAATTCATTTTGCAATTTATTTTGTCTCTTCATTTGTTACGATTAGATTACTTGTCTAATTAATTAATTATTAATAAAAATTTATTTAGTCTACGAATCATTGACTATATGAAAGAAAATAGAGAGAGAGAAAGGGGAAAAAAGCAAGAAGGAGAGGGAGAAAGTGCAACAAAAAGAAAAAAGATAGAAAAAACAATAGAAAGAAAGCAAGAGAGAAAAAGCAGCAGCAGAAAGAAAACAAGGGAAAAAGAACAATATAAAGAAAAAAGGGGAGAAAGAGCGAGAAAAAAAAATTAAAAATTAAAAAGGCGAGAGAGAAAAAGAAGAAAGAGGCAAAAGAGGAAGACAAATCTAATAAAACATATAGTATTGTTATATATTGCTATAAATGGTAATAATTAAAGAGTATATTTAAAATAAGTAATTATTTTTTAAAAAGGATCCACTCAAGTAATTTTTCCTATTAATAATATATGTGATCAAATGAGATGAATTAAGATTCACTCATTTTTATTTATTCAAAAGTCTCAAATTTCACATTAGGAGAGCTTTCCCATAAACAAGTCTTACACGGTCACTTTTCCTTGTTAGCATTTCCCCTTTTTTTCTTTATTTCGCTCCATTTCTAGACAGTTGACCCAAATTACAAGAAGCTCTACTTTGAGGCTAATCTTCCCATTCAGTCTCCATCTCCGGCAGTCGCCTCTTCCTCGTAACGCTAGGGCTCCTTATTCTGGTATAGTTCTATTCTGCTACTTTGATGATTTTGAATTTTGATATTTGGGGAAAATTGTTGGTGGAGTGTTTCTACATTACCTGCGCAGTGGTTTTGAGTTAATTCTGCATTCACTTGTAGAATTGTTCAAAATATATTGCTCCGTTTTAGCAGATTTGATGAAACCACTATTTGGCCTCGTGTTAGGTTGGGTACATTTCGTTACTGAAATCACTTTCTTCCTTCTTTGTTGTTGACATATCTAAAGTATATATTCAAAGAACAATACAAATAGATAAAAAGGTCCATACATTAACATAAGTAGAACTTGATGTTTATTTTATTTAAGTAATACTGTATTTCACAATAACCAAAGTTGTAATGTATATCTTTCTTATTCATGTGCACGCAAGTCAAAATTGTTATTTTGTCACACCTATCGTGGATCTAACAATGTGATAGTGAATTCATTTTTTGAACTTCTTGTCTGCGATCCTGATTTTGCTTCATCATATACATTTCGTTCTGTGAAAAATCCCGGTTCTTTGGCTTTTGGAAGTAGACCATCATTAGCCAACATATGAACCACAGAAAACATGCTTGGTCTATCATCCGGATGTTGTTGCACGCATAATAAACCCACATGGATTGACCTCAAAACTTGAGAAGTGTTGCAAGAATCAGCCAGCTGCTCAGCAACTAGTTCCAACGACCTATCCTCTTTGTAAAGCTTCCATGCCTGTTTGAGTTTTGATCTTATGAATCATGACAAATTCTATTTTTGTAAAGAAAAAAAATGAGTTGTGTGTGTAATACAGGTTAAACAGTGCTTACATGACCGAGAAGGTTAAGGTTGTGATCTTGATGAACAAATCCTCTATTTTTCTTGCCACTCACAATCTCTAACACCAATACGCCAAAGCTAAACACATCTGATTTTACCGAGAACTTCCCATCTACTGCATATTCAGGGGACATGTAACCACTGTGCCAATAAAACAACACCATGAGAATTAAAGAAGCAAGGTGTCATATAAGAGATATTACAGATTCTTACTATGTCCCAACCACATGGCGTGTTTTTGCTCCCATTTCATTTCCTGTAACACTTCTGGCCAAGCCAAAGTCTGATATCTTTGGATTCATCTCTATATCTAGCAAAACATTGCTTGCTTTAAGGTCTCTATGGATAATCCGTAGTCTAGAGTCTTGATGGAGATACAATAAGCCACGAGCAATTCCATTGATGATGTGGAAAATCTTTGGCCAGTCAAGTAATTTGTTCTTTGTTTGGTCTGCAAAAGAAGCTTTCTTGTGAGCAGATTTTTTCATATTATGACTAAGAGATCAAATTATTACTCATTTTAGCTTGTGTAATAGGTTAGAAATCCAAACCAAAAATGTAGGAATCTAGGCTGTTGTTAGGCATGTATTCATAGATCAGCATCTTTTCTTCCCCTTGGATGCAGCAACCTAGAAGTCTCACAAGATTTCTATGCTGAAGCTTGGCAATATAGATAACTTCGTTCTTGTATTCATCAATTCCTTGCATGGAAGTCCTTGACAGTCTCTTCACGGCAATTTCTTGTCCATCTTCCAATACTCCCTGGAAATGGCAAATGTATAATAGCAGAATATAGATCTTACAAAGATGAGAATATTGCAGAATGAAAATCATCTCTATCACTCTGATCTTGAGCATAAACTAGTTACTGTTTCAACAAATTTGCATTGTATACCTTGTAAACAGGTCCAAATCCACCCTCTCCAATCTTGTTGTTGACCGAAAAGTTATTTGTTGCTCTTGTTATTGTCAACAATGGGAACAGTGGAAGCTCAAAATCTTCTTTGAGTTTCAGTTTTTTATTTTTCCGTTTGTACCACAACAAAATCAGGATTAGCAGAATCATTGCCATCAACAATGAGAAAATCACTGCGAGTATCTTTGCCTTCTTTGTTTTTGAACCTGCCTCAGATTCTACGATTAATTTTTTAAGTCAGCCACTGCAAACCAAGACAGGCCACTAACTTTGCATAATACCATCTCCATGTGTTGAAAAAAACTAAGTTAAGAAGCAGTTCATGGGAAATTTCTTTAAAAAGTTCTTACCATGCTCTGAAGAATCCATCTTGATGAAAATGTCTTGTCCACCTTCCGATAGCTTTCTGATGTCAACCAATTCCCCAAACCATAATAAGCAACCTTTGTCTCCATTACTTATATCTAAACTTGAATAAGCTGTGCAGGAGCAGTTCCTGGAGCATACTTGCCTACACCCTTTGAGTGTCATGGTTTTATTATACTGAGAGTACTTAGTATTTGGCAATTTGATTCTAGAATATTTTATAAATACATGTTCCTTTTTGCAATTTAAGGGTGTCCTCCGAACACACCCTTCAGACCAATCTCCCTTTTCCCATTGTTGTGGATATCTAGCTACAAACTTTTCCAAACATCCACAAACCGGTGTATCATCTATGTCACAGCTCCCATAGGCACCACATAGGCTATGTGTATCACAATAATCCGCTGGTAAATTGTAGTAAGTATGCCATCTCTTTGTCCATTCCACCCACTTCAAATGTTGTATATAACCATTGCTAGTCAGGACTAGTCTTGTTAAGTCCAAGCTGTTAATGAGTGAAAAGCTATAGTAAACCTCCTCCTCATTGAAAGTAAATTGATAAAAGCAGCATTCTAGTAGTGGTATGGGTGCTCCACTCCATCGTAAACCATTCCATGGTCCTATACGAGCCATTACATTTGTGCCACTCTTGGTTAGGGCTTGTGGATATCCAGTAGGATCAATGTTACGAGTGAATTCTCCTGGAGCTGGATCATTATCGTTCTTCCATGATGAAAGATAAACCTCATGGCCAGTTTTAAAATTCTTGCCAAGCTTCATATCAGGCAAGAGCGTATCAGTTGGAAAATGGAAGCTCTGCCAGAGGAAATCTTCTGGGCTGTTATCATTTGCTTCTTTTACAACAAGATTACCAGAATCTAAAAGCACTGCAATTGGATTTTGGACTGATCTTGAGGTGTTAGTGGACCATATAGTTTCATTCTTGTCATTTAGAAGAGCAAGTATTCCTGGCCTGGTGACCTTCAAAACAGCTGAAGAAGTATTGTTGAGCGGGTTTTCTCTGTTGGCAACCCATACAACTGTTTGGACATGAGGAAGAATTTGCTTGTACCATATCCCAATATATCGATTTATGGAACCTCTGGGGATGAAAAATCCCAGCTCAAAGGTTCCACCGGATGAAATAATAGTTTCACCATCTATGATGAATTGATTTGTACTGATTAAATCTGTTGTAGTAGAAAAAATATTGTGTATACAAGAGCAGAAAGCCAGCAGAAAAAGTAGGAAGAAACCAGTAGCTTCCATAGATGATGCCATGATTTTTAATTCTGGAAAGTAGCAAATACATTTCTGAAATTTGTATAAAAATCTTATTTTATTTTGTTTGAATAGTGTTAACAATGGCGGCTTTAGACAAAAATTGGAAGTTTGTGAGATTTTTAATGTCTCTTTGACCATGTTTACATCCAATATTTGAATAGGGCAACTCCGTTCCCATATCAGAAGGCTATAGTCTCTTGGATTTTGGTTTCCAAAGTTTGCCATACCACACCTTAAAGCAGCTAATGGAAATTTGAAGTCACTGTGGTGGAGTCGGAATTTTTAATTTATGGGTTTTGGGACATAATTTTATTTTCATATTAAGTTTTGAATAGATTATTTATACGTACTAAATAAATTTTTAATATAAACATAAGGTTTGGCTTTGTCTGAAAAATTAGCTGAGAGGTTGGTAGTTGAAGATTTTGAAGTCAGTTAATTATTTTTCGCCACTACCACTTTTATGATAGACAGATATTATTGTTCCTCTATTATTTGATTTGACATACCCATAAAAAAATTATCTTAGTCATGTTATTTTATTAAACTAATCTTATAAATTCTATATTTGACTATTACTATTTTATTTAGTTATTTAATTTAACTTAAAAGATAATGTAACTTTTCGCAAGATTAGTCACTTGAAAAACTTGAGATACTGTTTTGAAAAAACATAGAAACTTTTTGTACTGCTTGGGGTTATTGCTGGTTAGGAAGATAGTTATTCATATATTAAATTAAAAATTAGAATAGTTAATATTATATTTGGTAGTTTTTTTTTTTATTTATATAAAATTCAGTATATCAAGTATGGTATTTGGTTATTATTTTATAATCTCAGGTGAATAAAATGTATAGTATGAGTTTGTGTGTTAATTTTTATATTATTTTATATATTCTATTTTCTCGACCGATGCAATTAGTACACAACTGAATAAAACGAGCCAAGAAGAAAACACAAACTGTCGTACGCCGTTGATGAGTATAATATATATGTGATCAACAAATGATATGATGGAATGAATAAGATTCTTTCATATTTATATTCAGAAGTCTCATGTACGAGTGTTAGATAAGATAAAAATCACAGGAGAAAGTGTCAAGTCTTACACGGTGCGAAATCGCACGATCGGATTAATAGGAATTCCAAATATTGAATTGCATTCCTTGAATTTTCTATCCCAAGTTCCTACATAAGACTTCCGTTACCTTTTTGAATTGTCTTAAATCATAATCCATCATTTAATTGCTAACATTATAATGGGTAAATTACATTAAATACATCTATAATATGATTCATTTATAAATATACTCCTTTATATTTTAAAATCATACGCTTAACCTCTTTATAGTTTATACTTTGAAGTTTTTTCACAAGTAGTAGTTTGAATAGAATTTTCATTTTACACGAGCAATTAAAAGACAAATTAAAATGGCAAACAGAAAGTTCCTATATGTATTTGATTTCATGAATTTAATAGAGAGAGAAAAATAGTTTTGTTACCCGCTTGAAATCTTTATGACATTTTTTTCATTTTTAACATGTAAGCTAGTCTCTTTTTTCCTACAAAAAAAAGCATAAAATATGCATGAATTTCTCATTTTATTACTTTAAGTTGAAGTAAGTAATTGATAAAATTCGAAAACAAACATTAGTTTGTAGACAATAAATCGGACCAATGGTCCATAAAATTGCTAATAAATGAAGAAGTTAATAACTTGATTATATTAATCAATAAATCGGATCAATGGTCCAAGTTTATTGAATATAATGTTGAAACGTCAAGTTATTGCAAGTTATTGACTTCTTCATTTATTAGCTCAAGTTATTGATTGCTTCATTTATTAGTTCAAGAATATAATCAACCTAATTTGTTTAAGTTTAGACGGATTATTGACTTTTTATTTATTAGCTCAATTCATTTACTGCGTATTCGGACAAGTAGCCACAGTGCAAAACCAAGGGCAAGAAAATTAATTAAATTAAGAAGTCTGATAGATCTTTGGATTTCTTGATCTAGCAACAAATTGCTTTCTTGATCTATCCTATGTAGCATAATATTAATCAGTTCGAATGTATCTCAAGCAAATCGTTATACGTCTACTTGTTCAATTTTATACAAGTTTACGTGTCTAATTATGTATTCAAAGTTGAAAGGCATAGATGTCAACTAATATCAAAGTAAAAAACACATTTATGTATTATACCTATATATATATATAATTCGAGCACGAGACAATTGGTTACCCGGACACTTGAAGTTAGTACAACAATGGCTCGACTTTCATCATTGGTTTAAGGGATAAAAGTCTGAAAAATATTCCAACTTTAGTCGGATTTGCTGTTGCGATACTAAACTTTCATAAGGACCTATTACCTCCCTAGACTATTTAATACCGTATTTTTTACCCTCTGAACTATTTAATAGTGTATTTTAAAGGTATATATGTGCCCACGTGGACACATTACTATTTATAATTTTGCATTATTTTTTATGTCCACGTGGGCAAATATATATGTTTAAAATACGGTATTATATAGTCTAAGGAGGTAATAGGTCCTCATGAAAGTTTAGTATCGCAACAACAAATCCGATCAAAGTTGAGACATTTTTCAGACCCTTATCCCTTGGTTTAACCTTCCCAGGAAATAAGTTTTTTTATCATTAAAATCACAGTTAATAGACTGTTGACTTTTAATTAACGGTTTAATCACGGAGTATCCCAAATCAAAGAAAGGATATAACTAATCTATTTTTAATAGTTAAGGGCTTTTCTAAAGGAAAAATTAACCATTGGAACATTGTCCCCGTTCTCCTACTTTCCAATGGAGATTCTTCATTATCTCAAATTTCAAACAACATAGATCATTTTAAATCAAAATTTGATAACTTAATTAAGTCTTTAATATAAATAATTAAATCATTTCTAATAAAATATTAATGGTAAGCTGTCAAGTAATTTTTACATGTTTTTTTTTATAACTTGAGTTTTAACATTATATTTAGTATAATTTCATAAATAAAATAAAAAATTGTCATCAATTTAATTAATATCTAATATATTTCCTGAAGAATTTAAAATATTAAAAGGTTGTAGAGAACTCAAGAATACTACTGAGTGCAGTTCCAAATAGGGAAAATCAAGAACTTCTAAAATGAGTTATTAGATCCTTCTATATCTACTTATAATTAATCATTTAAGTTATAAGCAATTAAACAAGTAAAAAGTGAGCGATCAACCAAAAAAAAGAAGAGAGATAGTGACTAAAGTGTGAGCACAAGATATTCCTATAATTTAACGTAGAGAGAATGTTTCCAATAGACTATTTATAATATACAATGATACCCCTATAATTTGATGTTTTAGAACACTTTTAAAAGATTTATTAAATAACAAATTAACCTTTTTAATACTAACAAAAATACTTGTCCAATAATTTAGAAAAAATACTTTTACAAGATCACTTCCCAAAATAAGTAAATTCTTAAAGGTTACCCAAACAGACCATACCCTCTGTTGAAATTTCCTGGAAAATAATTTCTTACCCTTTCCGCCTCCACTTCTCCATTCATCAGTGCAAGTCCTTTACGAACGATGCTGCAAGAGTTGTAGAAGAGGAATGGGGAAAACTGAATAGCTGCTGCAATTAGATCTGAATATTGAGGTACGAGTTGTTAATCCCCTGTTTTTTTTATGGATCTGATTATTGAGGTGCGAGCATTGTAATGCTGATAGGTTTATAAGTTAAACAATGAAATCTGATATGTTAATGAGTTTTATTGCAGTTGTGGTACTATTCAGGAGAAGCGATGTATTGATGGAATACTCAACCAGCAGACTTTCAGGGAAAAAAACCTTTACTTCTAAGAACAGGTAATGTAATTTCCGGTTTACTTTATTAATGTTCCGCAAATAGCATTTTCTGTTATAAATGTTGCTGAGGGTCTATCGGAAACAGTGTGCGTATCTCTATCCTCGCAGACTGATATTTGGTTTGAGATGAGTGAAGTGCTGCTTAAAATCTTTTAACAATTTTGTACCATTTTCCGAATATATTTTAACTAAGAATGGAGTTGCAAAGTTAAAAGTTTAAACTATTAATATGGATTTGTGGTTTCTAAATACATGACAAACTTTCCTATAGCTATTAGTTCTAGAGAACAAATTAAGCAAACATGTTTTAAAGTTTTGTTTTTAAGAAACATATCTAAGGTTTATGTTCAAAGAACAACCGAAATAGAAAATTCATTCTAAAAAAGTTTTATTTATAGAACTAATACTCATGTGGCTATTTACAGCAATAAAATGAGTTATGTATGCCTAGCAATGGCTACGTGTCCGAGAAGGTTAGGGCTTTGATTTTGATTGAAAAATCTTCTATTTATCTTGCACTTCACAATCTGTAAAACCAAGATGCCAAAGCTAAACACATCTGATTTTATGGGGAAGATCCTGTCTACTGCATATTCTGGGGAATGTAGCCACCATGTCAGAAAAAGAAAAATAAACAAAAACACCAATTGCATTATAGAAGTGAGATGTTGTACAGAGGTAATTTGTTTGATATTAGAGATTCTTACTGTGTCCCAACCACCTGGCTTGTGTTTGCTCCCATCTCATTCCCTGAAAAAATTCTAGCCACGCCAAAGTTTGATATCTTTGGATTTATTTCTATATCCAAAACATAGCTTGCTTTAAGGTCTCTATGGATAATTCGTAGTCGAGAAATTTGATGGAGATACAATAAGCCACAAGCAATTCCATTTATGATGTCGAAATGCTTTGGCCAATCAAGTAATTTGCTCTTTGTTTGATCTACAAAAGAAGCCTTTCTAATGATTCAGTTGTTTTTGTGAACATGCCCTTGCCTAGGTCCAGATGTACATGTTATGACTAATATAGCAAAGTTAAATACATTGCTTTAGCTTGTGTAGTTGGTGAGAAATCCAAACAAATAGTATGTATAAGTCCAGGCTTTTGTTAGGCACATATTCATAGATCAACATCATTTCTAGCCCTTGAATGCAGCAACCTAGAAGTCTCATAAGATTTCTCGGCTGAAGCTTTGAGATATAGATATAACTTCATTCTGACTTAATCCAGTCCTTGCATGAACGTCCTTGAGAGTCTCTTCATGGACATTTCTTGTCCCTCTTCCAGTTCCAGGACTCCCTAGTTAATGGAACAGTATATCAAGAGGACATAGATTTTACTGGGGAATGATCTATGTCACAGCTCCCATAGGCACCACATAAGCTATATGTTGTATTAGGAGGTAAACTGAGGCAAAGCCAACTCTTGGTCTGATTCACGTACATGAGGCTTTGCATATAACCATTGCTTGTCAGGACTAGCCTTGATAACACCAAACTGCTAATGAAATAAAAATTATAGAAAACCTCCTCCTTATTGAGAACAAACTGAATTTTATAAATGCTGCTTTGGCTTGATGATGGTGCGTGATCCCCACTCCAATGTAAACCATTCCATGGTCCTGAGCGACCTAATACACTTGTGCCACGTTTGATGAGGGCCTGTGGATATCCAGATTCCAGAAGGATCAGTGTGTAGAGTGCATTCCCCTGGAGTTGAATCACTGTCGTTCTTCTATGCTGAAAGGTTAACCTCCTTGCCAGTTTGAAAATTCTTGACATGCTTCATTTTAGACAAGAACATATCAGTTGGAATATTGAAGTTCTGCTTAGAGGAATTTTTCTGGGTTGGCATCATTTGCATCCATTGCAGGAAGATTACCAGAATCTAAAAGTAGTGCAACTGGATTTTGGACTGATCGTGAGGTGTTAGTGGACCATATAATTGCATTCTTGTCATTGAGAAGAGCAAGTATTCCCGGCTTGAAGATGTATTTATGAGTGGTTTTCCTCTGTTGACTTAACGGTCAGCATAGCAAGAATTTGCTTTTACCATATCCCAGTATGTCGCTTTAAGTAACCACTGGGACTGAAAAATCCCATTTCAAAGGTTCTGCCGGAGGAAACAATAGTTTCACCATTTGTGACGGAGTGATTTGTAGTGATTATATCTGCTGTAGTAGAAATCTTGAGCACAGAAGAGTAGAAAGTCAGTTGAAAAAGTAGGAAGAAACTAGCTTTCATCTGTGATGCCTGAGCCTTTGTATTAGGTGTGAATGATCAAGGACAAACACCCCCTCCCATATGATACCAAGTTATCTCGTGGTGACCCCAAGTCTCACATAGAGTAATATCTAAGACAACTTGGCCAGGATTTAGATATTGAGGAAACCCAATTGTCAGATTAATAAATGTGCTTTAAGTCCTTTTCTGGTGTTCTAACTAAGTAGCTGTATGCACTTCTTAAAGAGGAGAAGAAATTGTCAAAGGTTTTATACTATTTCTATGTGATAGTTGGTCACACAAGGACCGTTGAAGTTATATATCGAGGACCATGTCCAACCGCACTCTTAAATTCATGCTTTGGAAGTCATCAAACTGCTCATTACAGTGATGAGCTTCTCTCTTGGGAGAATGATTTGCAGGAGCATATTCAAGATTGAGTTTATGAGTTTCCACGTATAAGTACAACCACCTCAACTTAATATACAGTCATAACTGAGTTCATCATTAAATTTAATAGAGTTCTTTTTTTATGACCTTTATTTAATAGATTTCTTAATATATATACATATATATAGGGGCTAGACAAAAGCTATTGGGTTTTCATGAATCCATATATTATATTGTGGATAAACTCCTGGTGATTTGGCACCGAGTTAACTTTGGATTGCACATGGATCAAATGGCATAAACAGTTCTCTTTGAGGGAAATATCTTCAGTTTTTCCTTTACTTTTTTATCAGCTTAAAAACCCTTAGTATATGTGGCAGTACAATATCCTTTTTTAAGAGTATATACTCCAATATATACGATTATTTGAACTCTATAACTTGAGTTAAAGTTTTATATACCGTCAGTCCCTTTTTTATTATACTATTAGGGTATCTAAAAAGATATCTACTGGTAAGGTTTTCTTAAACACTAATCACTTTCCACATATAACAGTCATTTAATTTATTGTTTACTCCCATGATTTTCTTTACAGTTACATGGTGAAAGAATCAAAATCAAACAGTGAAATATTCCTACTCTGATTGTCTATCAGAGATCCTAATTTTGACCAATCAGAGAATACCCGTAGAATGCCTCAAAGCTCATCAACAAAGACGCACGATCAAGATCCGGCGGACATTACCGGATCCACCCTAAAATCACAGCGTACCAAAATGGTGAATACTTCCGATGACAGTGAAAAAAAGAGTTCTGGTAAGAAGCTGAAAGAGCTTGAAGTTGGCGTTCCAATAGTGTATGGAAATGTTGCATTTTGGCTTGGTAAGAAGGCGAGCGAGTTCCAGTCTCATAAATGGACTATTTATGTTCGTGGTGCAACTAATGAGGATCTGGGTGTGGTGGTGAAACGTGTTGTTTTTCAATTGCACTCAAGTTTTAACAATCCTACAAGGGTTGTGGACAACCCTCCTTTTGAGTTAACAGAATCTGGATGGGGTGAATTTGAAATTGTGATGACCCTTCATTTCCACACTGATGTTTGTGATAAGCCATTACACTTATATCACCATTTGAAACTATATCCAGAGGACGAATCTGGGGCTCTATCCACTAAAAAACCTGTTGTAGTAGAGTCATATGATGAAATTGTGTTTGCGGAGCCTTCAGAATCTTTTTTTGCCCGTGTACAGAACCATCCAGCAGTCAATGTGCCTAGACTACCTCCTGGCCTAAATTTGCCTCCTCCTGTACCTATAGAAGATGTTGATCGAAGGAAACGTGGTGACACCAAAGATCATCCTCTAAGTCAATTGTTCACAAATTTTTCCGAAGCAGACGAATTGTTAAAACTTACAGCAGCTCGGCAGCAGGTGCAAGGTCATATCGCAAGATTGAGAAGACAGTTGAGCATGGTAGATGGTCAGCATCAACAATTGAAGCCTGCCTCTGATCTGTGAATGTGTATCATTGTTATATCTACAGTCGTCCATCCAATTTTACTCTGCAGACAGCCTTGACGAAAGTGACCGTCCAGTTTTTTCTTCTTCTTAAAATTGGGGCCGGGGAAGGGGATTACAAGGTGAGGAATCAAACCCTCACCAACAAGGTGAGAGTTCACGTAGCCAACCAACTGAGCTACTAAGATTTCCCTTCCCGCTTTTCTTCTCCTTTTGCCTTTTTTTCTTTTTCTGGTTATCTTTGACAGCATCACAAGAAGAGATGCAATAGATTCATTTCTTAATAGATTGATACTGAGGTTAGTCCATTAATGGTGTTCTTTTACCATAATGAATGTTTTTTTAATACTAATCCTGAATGAGAAATTCATATTAGCTCAATGAGACATAATCAAGTTGCATAATTTTTCATGACAGTCATGGCTTATGTTTCTCGAGATTGTCTGTACAACATCTTTAAACATTTTGAGATGTTTATACTATTTTTTGGTAACTTAAATGTATGCCGGATTTTACTTTTGGCCAAATTACGTACTATTTGTTTTATTAGGAAAATATAGATAAAAGAAAATGACTTAGTTTTCGAAAAAAATCGATTAAACTTATGATTTAAGAGAAATCGAATTTTCAAAAGATCAGAGTCGCCACTTAATTTTTTTTAGTAAAAATAAAGAAAAAGAACTTAAGTTTTCAAAAAGATTTAAATAGATAAAATCAATTGAAAAATAAATAGGGTCTGAAGTTCAATGTACATTCCGAGAAGGTGTTAGGCCCTCAGAATGCCCGCTAACTTGCGGTTGACCGGCGATTTGACTAAAAATGATTTTGACTAATTTTAAAATTTTAACTAAGTAAAGAAAACTCATTTTTATTTTAACTAATTTTTGAGAGAAAAAAAAAAAACTTTAACTAAGTAAAAGAGCTTATTTACTTTAACTAATTTTGACAACTTCAACTAAGTAAAGGAACTCATTTACTTTAACTTATTTATTTCTTACTATTGTTATTACTTTTTTATTTTTTTATCATTGTTATTTTATTATTATTATTATTTTTTATTATTTGAAATATTTTAAGGGGAAATGAACTAAAAGGGGATTTTTTTAAAAGGGGATAAATTTAAGTGACAAGACTAAATAAAATAGAGCTAAGTATAAAACATAGATATTTTAATTTGAATAAGATAAAAAAAATAAAATGGCTATCTACAGGAATTTAATTAAATTAAACCATATAATGAACGAAGTTAGTCAAATAATACAATATAAATAATAAGAGAGGGAGAGGAGATAATTAGACTTGGGCTTTGGCCCAAATCCAATTAGATTGCCCTTTGACCCATTTTTCCATTCCCAGATGATATACACCAAGTGTATATACGATGTATACACCATGTATACCGTCAACTCTCGAACTCCCGAAACTGTAATTTTGTTTTAACTATACATCCCTGCATTTTTCGCCTGCATTTTCACGTTTTTGCCCTGTACGTGATATTTTCTGACTGTATATTGGTGTATACAACAGGTATATCAGCCTATTTTTGACTCTTTCAGAGCTTGAAAATTTAATTTTCAACGTTATCTTGTTGCTTTCAACCTGTGCGCCTGTTTCGCTGACCTGATAATGAGGCTGACTCGAATGATATCATAGAGCCTTTATGGCTCGACTCGGAAATGCAAGGAAGAAAGTCCATCATGGACTCAAAGGAGTTCATATATCACGTGAAAGAGAAGACGACATTAGCATACGAAATAAGGAAATAGCTAAGACATGATTTTAATCTGAGAGGCAAGGTAGATGCTTTTTTTAAAAAAAAAAAGAAAAGAAAAGAAGAAAACTACTGCTAGTGTATAGATTTCAAAGAAAGTAAAAAAAAATTCAAAAAAGAAGAAGTGCACACACAACAATAAGAACCATATTTTATCAAATTTAATCAACAATGCAACATCACTTCCTATTAACTAAGAAAGGCATTTCACATACGCACTCCTCACATAAATATCAATAACCAACAAATGGAGGCATATTGGATAACACACTCAACCTAACATGCTTGAATATGACCAAATTCAATTGAATGCCCAGACCATACAGTAAACAACAACAAACGGAGAGGCATTCCCAACAATAGCTACTGAAATAATGCACAATTATCATCTTTTGCTCAAATGAATAACTATGTATGCTGACAGTAGACTACTCACAATAAAATTTTCATTCCCAAGTAAAAAAAAAAAAAAAATCTAACAACACAACTTAGCTTTCCTACACTTTATTGAAAAGCAATTAGGCCTAACTTGATTTTTTTTTCTCTTTGCTTCAAAACAGAGGTTACAAGCAGAAAAAAAAATACTTGAATATTAAACCCGATTTTTGCTCCCATTTGACTCGAAACACTTGGAGAGATCACAAAAGCCAAAGCCAATATGCTATCACACATACGCTAAAGGCATTAAACCATTAAACCCAAAACTATGCTAGGTCTAAAATCAATTTAAGAAGACATAATGGGCGGCCGAAATTTAAATGCAACAATCACGAACTAAATTTGCCTTAAGTTGAATACACCGCATTTTCGACTCAAAAACTAAGAAGGTTCGTACATTTAGAACTCATTTCGGCACAACAATTACTAAAGTGAACTCGAAATCATACCAAACATGTTATTAGCAAATTAATACTTGAACAAATATCAACTGTGAGGAAATATGAATAATGAAACCATCAGTCCAAAGAGAACATTAGAGAAAAATAAACTTATCAAAACAACAACCTTTAACAGAGGCACTGAACTAATATATATCTGATATTTTTATGAATCGGTAGTGTAAACACGGATCTAGATGCTTATTGCTTATGAGGACGAACGCAAGACTAAAACCAAGAGGAAACATTACTCTTTAGACCAAAATCAGACGAGTAACAAGAACATGAACACCGGAAAAGTCATTTAAATATCGAAACAAAGTCTTAACACATGAAAACTAAAACAAAGTTGAAAACACACAAAATAAAATAAAAACATAAAAAAAAGAACTAGGAATTAAACGAAAGCTAAGGGGGAATTTACCTTTCTCCGGGTCGTGAACTGAGTCACGAGTAGAGGAATATCGAACTTAACACCGCAACGAGAACTTTCGAGAAATCCAATTAATCTTTTTGCAACCCACAAAGAATCGGGAAGAAAGAAAAATATATATCTGAAGTGTATGTTTCTGGGGAACTTTTTCAGCTTTTTTTTTTAAAAAAAAAATTCTATCTGACTTCTCCTTAAAAGAAAATTTCTCCCCCTTACCGTGAGTGAGGAAAGGGTACTTATGGACAAGGATTCGGGTTCGGAATGTGGGGAGTAACAGATAGAAATTCCAAATTCAAAAATTGAATTCCTTCACCAATTCGGACAAACACCTTTTCCTTGGGGTTTTGACTCATTCCGAAAGCGGAAAGCAGAACAGAGCGCGTGCCTGCTGCGATGTTAATGGGGATAGGGACGTTGGAGAAGAAACAAAAATTTGCAGCGTACGTCTCTCTGTTGCTGCTGCTTGCTGGACTCGGGTTGCTTTCTGTGTGTTGGATTGCGAATTGGGTTTGTTCTCTCCGGATCGCTGGAGGAAGAAGAAGAAGCGCGGTGGGTACTGTTTGCTGTATGTGCACATTGTTGAAATGGGTTTCTTAGTTAATGAAGGAATTAGGCTGGGCCGGGTCAAGTAAGAAGAGGAATGGGTCAGTTTAGGAGTAATAAGAGTGTGGGCTGGAGCTTGGGTTGGGCTGGGAATCGAATTAAAGTATTGGGTTGGTTGGGAATTTGGGTTTAACATATGGGCTGGAAGGTTTGCTGTAGATGCCACATAAAATCCCAAAATTTGGTCATTTAAGAATGGGTATAGAGTAAAAAATTATATTGGTTAGATTTCAGAATTTAAGTAATAGCTAAATTGAGTTGAATTAACGGATTCAGCTAAAACCTATATAAGGTGAACTAATAAAAATTAATTGGCGAGCTTCTTAATTTTAACGGAATAAAATAATTAACTTAATAAAAATAACTAATTCAACAACATATCTATAATTCAAATTAAATTAGATTAATAAAGTGTTTACGTTAAAATAATAATAATAATATCGATAATAATAATGAAATCTTTTTCAAGATAGTTTTCAAGTATTTATAAAATATATTAGTTACATACGTAACAATATAAAACATATTTATTATTTAAAATATTATAAAAGTGAATAAAATTCTTAAAATATCTTGAAACATATTTTGAATTTTTTATAAAATTAGTTATTTCAAATCGTTTGGGATTAAGGAAGCTCACAAATTAATTTTTATCGCAGAGGGTCAAAATTAGGTGTCAACACTATTGTTGTGCTGAAGTCCTTGGACCACTTTTGTTCTTTCAAATTTGCCACAAAATTCTTCCATTTTACGGCTAAAATCCAAGGCTGATGTGTTATTATTCATTCTAATTTTCTCTCTCCCAATTTTATGGCTGAAATTCATGTGTTGATAAACTCAATAAGTATGCCCGTATGAATTGCTAACATTGTAGTCCGGATTGTATCGTGATAGAGAATTGCTTAAAACCCCAAAGAATATAGAAACAACAACTCTTTGAAAATAGTGACCTATTCGTCTTTCTCGCCTCAGCCTTAATTTCTCTGTTATTCATCTATATATTATTTCTAACATTCTATGTTGTGTCTCGTGCGTTTGGTTTGAGATGAGTAAAGTGCTAATTAGTTCTGGAGAACACATTAAGTAACATTTATAAAAGTTTGTTATTGAAAACATATCTAAAGTTTATATGCAAAGGAAGGATAAAAGTTCATCCATAAGTAGATAATATGTAACTTGCTGTGTAATGTGTTATTTAGCTATTGCTGTATTTTCCAAGAATCAGAAGTTCGAAGTTTTTTCTTCCTTTCTAAAATTACTACTCATGTGAACACAAGTCAAAATAGTTGTATTTTTTTTTCACTCTACCGAGGATATAGAGATGTGATTGTGAGTTCATTCTGTGATCCTGATTTGTCTGCATCAAGTACCTCTCTTTCTGGGAAAAATCCTGGTTCTTTAGCTTCTGGCAGTCGACTTCCATGACTGTTACCCAACATCATAATGACAGAAGACATGTCTGGTCTATCTTCTGGACATTGTTGCACGCATAATAGACCGACTTGGATTGACCTTAAAACTTGAGAAATATGGCAAGAACCAGCTAGTTGTTCATCAATTAGTTCCAAGGACCTATCTTCCTTGTAAAGCTTCCATGCCTGTTTGAGCGTTGATCAGAGATCATTATAAGTTCCATGTATTGTATAGAAAGAAAATGAGTTATGTATGCCTAATAAAGACTAGATAAGTGTGCCTACATATCCGAGAAGGTTAAGGCTTTGATTTTGATCGAAAAAGCTTCTATTTTTCTTGCAACTCACAATCTCTAAAACCAAGACGCCAAAGCTAAACACATCAGATTTTACGGAGAAGGTCCCTTCTACTGCATATTCTGGGGACATGTAGCCGCTGTGCCAGGAAAAAAAAAAACAGAACATCAATCGAATTAAAGAAGCGAGATGTTAAATGAAAGTACTTTGTTTGATATTAGAGATTCTTACTGTGTCCCAACCACATGGCTTGTGTTTGCTCCCATCTCATTCCCTGCAACACTTCTAGCCAACCCAAAGTCTGATATCTTTGGATTCATTTCCATATCTAGCAAAATATTGCTTGCTTTAAGGTCTCGATGGATAATACGTAGTCGAGAATCTTGATGGAGATACAGTAAGCCACGTGCTATTCCATTTATGATGTCGAAACGCTTTGGCCAATCAAGTAATTTGCTCTTTGTTTGATCTACAAAATAAGCTTTCTAGTGAATTAGTTGTTTTTGTGAACATAATTTTGCCTAGTTCTAGATGTACATGTTATGACTAATATAACAAAGTTAAGTATATAAGTATAGCTTGTGTAGTAGGTGAGAAATCCAAACCAAATATGTATGAGTCCAAGCTTTTGTTAGACATGTATTCATAGATCAACATCTTTTCTTCCCCTTGAATGCAGCAACCAAGAAGTCTCACAAGATTTCGATGCTGAAGCTTGGAAATATAGATAACTTCGTTCTTGAATTCATCAAGTCCTTGCTTGGAAGTCCTTGACAGTCTCTTCACAGCCACTTCTTGTCCCTCTTCCAGGACCCCCTAGAAATGGCAACAGTATATCAAGAGAACATAGATTTTACAAAGACGAATATTGTAGAATGAAGATCATGTCTGATACACTAATCTAAGCAGAAACTGGTTACTGTTCCAACAAATTTCAGTGTATACCTTGTAAACTGGTCCAAATCCACCCTCTCCAATCTTGTTGTTCACCGAAAAGTTATCTGTGGCTCTTGTTATTGTCGACAATTGGAACAGTGGAAGCTCAAATTCTTCGAGTTTTAGTTTGTTCTTTTTCCACTTGTACAGCAGAAGAATAAGGCCTAGCAGAACCATTGCCATCAATAGTGAGAAACTCACTGCGAGTATCTTTGCCGTCTTTCTTTTAGAACCTGCCTCAGATACTACAAGCAATTTTTTCTATCAGACACAACAAATCAAGACAGGTGCATTACATGGTCACCATGCATCGTGAAAATTTCTTAAACATAAGTTCTTACCTAGTTCTGAAGAAGCCATCCTGATGTAGATGTCCTGCCCTCCAGATATCTTTTTGATGTCAATCAACTCCCCAAACCAAAACAAGCAACCTCTGCCTCCATTCCTTATATCTAGACTCGAATAAGCTGTGCAAGAGCAGTTCCTCGAGCACACTTGCCTACAGTTATCTAGGGTCATGGTTGTATTGTACTGAGAGTACTTGGTATCTGGCAACTTAATTCCAGAATATTTTAGAAACACATGTTCCTTGTTGCAATCGAAAGGTTTCCTCCGAGCACATCCATTTGACCAATCTCCCTTTTCCCATTGTTGTGGATATTTCGCGACAAACTTTTCTAAACAACTACAAACAGGGGAATGATCTATGTCACAGCTCCCATAGGCGCCACATACGCTATACGTATCACATGTATTAGGAGGTAAACTGAGGTAAAGCCAAGTCTTGGTCTGATTCACCCACATGAGTCCTTGTACATAACCAGTGCTAGTCAGGACTAGCCTTGGTAACATCAAACTGTCTATGAAATAATAACTATAGGAAACCTCTTCCTTATTGAAAACATACTGAATTTTATAAATGCTGCTTTGGTTTGGTGGTGGCACGCGATCACCACTCCAACGTAAACCATTCCATGGTCCTGAACTACCTAATACACTTGTGCCACGTTTGACGACAGTCTGTGGATATCCAGTAGGATCAATGTGAAGACTGATTTCCCCTGGAGTTGGATCACTTTCATTCTTCCATGCTGAAAGGTAAACATCTTGGCCAGTTTGAAAATTCTTGCCAAGCTTCATATTAGGCAAGAACGTATCGGTTGGAAAATTGAAGCTCTGCCAGAGGAATTTATCGGTGTTGTCATCATTTGCATCTTTTACAACAAGATTACCAGAATCTAAAAGTACTGCAACTGGATTTTGGACTGATCGTGAAGTGTTGGTGGACCATATCATTTCATTTTTGTCATTGAGAAGAGCGAGTATTCCCCGCTTGGTGACCTTCAAAACAACTGAAGATGTATTGGTGAGTGGTTTCTCTCTGTTGGCAACCCATACAACTGTTTGCATAGGAAGAATTTGCTTGTACCATATCCCGATATATCGATTTGAGGAACCACTGAGACTGAAAAATCCCATCTCAAAGGTTCCACCAGATGAAACAATAGTTTCACCATCTGTGATGTTGTGATTTGTAGTGATTACATTTGTTGTAGTAGAGATAATATTGGGTATAAAAGAGTAGAAAGAGAGTAGAAAAAGTAGGAATAAACTAGCTTCCATTTGTAATTCTTAAGCCTTTAAAATTTTGTGCCTATGACAGTACCTTCTGTTTGATAAAATTTGATTATAACTTCTCTGTTATATATATAAATGAAATTGGCCTACATGTCACGGTGTAGGGTACGTTTGGGAAGTTAGCAAATTGTGTGTGGGATTCGATCAAGTAATTGACCTGCTCTGATACCAATTGTTTGGAAAGTTCAATCCAATACACTAGCTTATTAGGCGATCGAGAGCAATATAAGTGAGTAAACCTAATTGTCAGAATAATTAATGTGGCTCAAGTCCTTCTCTGATCTTCTAACTAATTAGTCGTACATACCTCTTAAAAGAAGAGAAGAAAATATCAAAGTTTATATACTACTATTTCAGTGCGACAATAGACCACTCGAGGACCATGTCAACCAACCCCACTCTTAAATTCATGTTTTGGTATTTATCAAACTGATCACTACAACGATGAGCTTTCACTCTTCGGAGATAATGATTTGTAGAGATGGATTTAACATTAAATGTTATGAGATCGTACTTACAATAATCTCAAATTAATATATAATGATAACTCGGTTGATCAAGATGGGGCCTCAATTAGACATGCATGACCAAGATACATAATTTTTCGTGTGACTCCATTTTTATTTTTTCACCCACTTGAGGAGTAGTGATGTGAAGAGAATTAAGATGAAGGAATTTAATGGGATCTAACCATTTGACATATTCTAGCCTAAGAAGAAGTCGTCCCTCCCTATGTTGAAAAATCGTGTTTAATTTCAGGCATTTTGACTGACCTAGGGATCCTCGACAAAAAAAATACTGTATATAGTATATGTATATATAAGGTGATATATCTATTTTGAATTTTCTAAATACAAGATTAGAGGTTGACTTAGTGGTTTAGGAGGTTCAGTATTTACCTTGAAATTCCAAGTTGAAAATTTTAGTCATGATTGAGGTGCGCGCAAAGCTAGCTCCAATATGATTATTATACTCCATCCATTCACTTTTACTTGTCACATTTTGACTTGACACGCTCATTAAGAAAATAATTAATGATATAAGTATTTTATCAAACTATCCCCTATTAAATGATGTTTTAGAAAATGATTTGGAAAATAAGTATTTAATGTTGAGGGTAAACTATGGAAAAAAATATAGTCTTTTTTTGATATATCAAAAGTGGCAAGTAAAAATGAAAACTTATTTAAGGAATAAGTGACAAATAAAATTGAACGAAGGGAGGGAGTAATATATATGAGTGAAGTGTATATAAGAAGTAGACATGTGTGTTTGGAATTTTTGTTCTTCAAATTTTAACCTCTTCAGTCTTCAAGTGTTCAACATACATCAACGTCCAAATTTACTTCAAACAAACTCAAATATGTAACATCAGTTTTATATATCATAAAGAATAAACTTCAATCATCAATTTATTAAAATAACAATAAATTTAAGAAATTCATTTAGCATTCTTTTAATTTTTAATTTCCCGTGTAAATATGAATTTCAATCGTAGCATGACTCAAAATAAAAAGGATACATGACCGAAGCATATTTCAAAATTGACTAAATTTTAGTTATGTGTCTAAAATTTTGTTTCAGTGAAGTGCAGGTAAAAAATGACAAAAATTACCGTCATATATGCTTTTAACTTTTTTTTGGCCAAATTAAATTTATTTTTTTGATTCTTCAAATTTCAATACTCAAACACACGATCGATCAACCTAAATCTACTTTAAGTAAACTTCAATTTTAAACATAAATTTCATATACTATAATTAATCAACCCCAATCATTAATTTATCAAAATAACAACTTTAACAAATCCATTGTAATAATATACTATTGTATGAAGTGGGGCTTTAATTTATGTCTTAAGCTATCCTTTTGCATCTGTATAAACTCTTTTCTAATGATATACTATTACAGAAATAGAATTATCATACTGATATGATTGAGCTTATAACTCTCTCCTTCTCTTTGTTCTCTATGATATTATCAAGGTCCATCATATATCTCCAACAAGTTAATTAATCATCATTTTATGCACTATATATATGGTGGCTTCGTGGATATGGAATATGTTCTTGTGTATTTTGAGAGATTTATCAGAGTGATTTTTAAGGCGAATGATTTTGAATTTTTGACTTTACTTGTCTTATGAATAAAATTTTAATTTTAACAAGCTTTAACTTTTTAATGACCATAATTAAAGGTTTGCTCACGGCGATGGTCAAAAGTTTAAAACCACCATTTTTCAAAATTATTGAATGTAATTTCTAGATATATTCCAGTTTACATCGGGATTAAATATAATTTAAACTGTTGGGTCCAATTTCCGCATCTTAATTAGACGTATTTCACAATCATATATACTATTATCATTTATACTTTCAAAATATTTAGTATCTTACCACTAATTAAGAATTTCCTACCATATATTGAGGAAGATACACTTAGATGCGTGTATTTTTGCTACCAGATACACTAAAATAGGGAGAGAGGTGAGTGAGATGGGAGGGAGGCGAACGAGATTCGTTATGTATCCCATGCAAATCACACTAGATACATATTGTATATGAATGTATCTTGTGTAATTAGCATGTATCTAGGATACTAGAAACATAGGAGAGTAGCAAGTAATGGGAGAGAGGCAAGCGATATTTATTATGTATCTCGGATATATACGAATCCACTTGGATACAATGTAGCTAGAACAAATTACACCTAAATTTGACCCCATGTATCTGAGATACATATATCTAGACGTATGTGGAGGCACCAAAATTTGATAAAATACGTAATATTACAAACTTAAGTGTATCTAAATAATTAACTCATAAATTAAAGGAATTTACGTAGGTTTCCTAATTCCTATCATAAATGAAGTGTTAGGCCCATTCAAAGAAGAACAAAATAACATAACAATAATAATAATAATGGAACCACATCCCATATTATGATCAATTTTTCCTTCACCTCTTTCTTGTGTAAATTGATCTTAGCTTAAATAATGTAAACAATGTTATGACTGATTATATTATTTTGTCAAGTAGTAGTATCAAAAACCAATTGACGTGTAAACACATCAAGATTCCTTCTCTGTAGGTAAAACACCCTGTTTTTTCAACAAATTTATTACTGTACTCATTAAAATAGAATAATTAATTTAGCAGCCTTCATTTTCAGGTCATTGGATATGACAGATCTCAACCAATTTCTTATCTTAGTCGGTGTCTCCATCTTTTGTTTGAACAAGCCATTTCAATATATTTCTACGAGCTTAGTAAATATTCAATTCTTCAACTGACTGATTATCCCATATGGTCAAATACATAATTATTTAGCCTCGTCAAATTTGTTTGCTTTGACCATATATATAGCTTCTTTCTTTTTCCACTAGTGTCCGGAGCCCACATTGGAGCTCCGATTAAATCTGAATAGCGTAATGCAGGGCTCATTCAGGGGTAGGTAGCACTCCCAATAGAATTTTCTCCCGGATTCAAACTCGAGAACTCTAGTTAAGGATGGAATAGTCCACCACTGCACCACAACCATGTTGGTTCTTTGACCATATAGTTATTCTCAAATATATGTCCATATGTTCACATATATATATGATCTAGAACATGCTTAGGTTCCAATTGTTAACGGGGACCAACATTATTTTCTTCAATAGGGTACTAACGTTTACTTGACCTGCCTATATGTGTTTCTCAATAATTTCATGGAAGGTCATACGTTCATATCATAAAAAAATAGTTTTTCTAAAATGTGAAAGTTGATATCGTCCTATTAGGTCATTCAGGATTTCAACCGTTAATTCTTCCTAAAATGTGAATTTGAAAATAAAATTTATTACTATATATACTACATGTAAAATAACATGACAGTATAAAAAGTTTGTCTACGCACCATATTAACTTTAAAATGTTCATAGTACCTTTAATATAATGATTTATAGTCTCACAAACATGTAGACTGATTTATAGTGATAACTCATAAGTTTCAAAAGTCTTTCTTTTTTAAATTCTCTGTCAAGTCAAACTACATCATATGAATTGGAACGGAGGGCAAAGGAGATTAAACCATGCAGTTACCTTGCGAGTTGCACAATTCTCTTGTTTTTTTAAAAAAAATTGGCTTGCGCAAGGACTATGAAACGAAGCAACGTCACACATTCTACCGTGGACTACATAGCACATATGGGCCAGTCAATAACTAGTTGCATAATGCAACAAAACTTTGTGACCAAAAGTCAGGCCTTGGTGGGTTGGCTCTAGCACTAGCAGACTTGTGACTTGTCACTAAGGAGTACTTCCAAATTTAGGTAAAGATGTCTTATTACTTATGTCACATCATGATTATGAAATTTCTCTCTTCTTTCCGTCAAGAAGAGGCACTAAGAAACTTCAAATCATTATATGAAATAAGGACTAGTAAAAAGTTAATCTAAATATCAAAGGGCAATATATAGGCGACCAAATTAAAAGGTTTAGGCATCAAACACATTGATGGAATCTAAATACTTCATACTTTTCTTACTATCTTTCTACTCTTTTATACCGAAGATTAGTTCTACTACGACAAATGTAATCAATACTAATCGGTTCATAACAGATGGTGACACTATTGTTTCATCTGGTGGAACCTTTGAGCTGGGATTTTTCAGCCCCAATGGTTCCACAACGCGATATATTGGGATATGGTACAAGCAAATTCTTCCTTATGTCCAAACAATTGTATGGGTTGCAAACAGAGAGAAACCACTCACCAATACATCTTCAGTCGTTTTGAAGGTCAACAAGCCGGGAATACTTGCTCTTCTTAATGACAAGAATGAAACTATATGGTCCACGAACACCTCACGATCAGTCCAAAATCCAGTTGCAGTGCTGTTGGATTCTGGTAATCTTGTCCTAAAAGATGCAAATGATGACAATCCAGAAAATTTCCTATGGCAGAGTTTCAATTTTCCAACTGATACTTTCTTGCCTGATATGAAACTCGGAAAGAATTTTAAGACTGGTATTGAAGTTTACCTTTTAGCATGGAAGAACGATAACGATCCAACTCCAGGGGAATACAGTCTCCACATTGATCCTACTGGATATCCACAAGGCCTCATTAGACATGGGGCAAGGGTATCAGCTCGAGCAGGACCATGGAATGGTTTACGGTGGAGTGGAGCACCTGCACCACTACAAACACAAAGCAGCATATATACTTTTCAATTTGTTTTCAATGAAGAGGAGGTTTACTATAGTTTTTCTCTCATTAACAACTCACTGTTAACAAGGTTAGTCCTGACTAACAATGGTTTTATACAACGTTTGACGTGGGTGGATAGGACAAAGAGTTGGCATCTTTACCTCAATATTCCTCTGGATACTTGTGATACATATAGCTTATGTGGTGCATATGGGAACTGTGTCATAGATAGTTCTCCTGTTTGTGGATGTTTGGACAAGTTTGAACCTAAATATCCACAAAATTGGCAAACGGGAGACTGGTCACAAGGGTGTGTTAGGAAGACACCTATTGATTGCAACAAGGAACATGGATTTCTAAAATATTCTGGAATCAAGTTGCCAGAAACTAACAACTCTCAGTACAATAAGACCATGACACTCGAAGGATGTAGGCAAGTATGCTCGACAAACTGTTCTTGCACAGCTTATTCGAGCCTAGATATAAGCAATGGAGATAAAGGTTGCTTGTTTTGGTCTGGGGAGTTGATTGATATCAGAGAGCTCTCTGGAAGAGGACAAGACATTTACATACGAATGGATTCTTCAGACCTAGGTAAGAACTTATGTTAACGAAATTTCTAATGATGTGTTTTTGAACTTTAAAATTTTTGAACATATGTAGACCATATTATATATGCAAAAGTAGTGGCCTATATCAATTCGAAGAAGCTAATTTAGAAAATGGTTGTAGTATCTCAGGCAAGTTCAAACAAAAAGAAGACAGGGACAGTACTTGCAGTGAGTTTCTCGTTGTTGGTGGCAGTGATTCTGCTAGGCCTGATTCTGTTCATGTACATACGTAAAAAGAAGAAACTAAAACTCAAAGAAGATTTTGAGCTGCCACAGTTTCAATTGTCATTAATAACAAGAGCCACAGATAACTTTTCGGTCAACAACCAGATTGGAGAAGGTGGATATGGACCTGTTTATAAGGTATAAACCAAAAATTATTGGAATAGTGACCAGGCTAGAGATGACTTTCATTCTGCAATACTCACGTCTTTGTATAACATATTTCCTTCTGATATACTTTTTCCATTTCAAGGGAGTGCTCGAAGAGGGACAAGAAATTGCTGTGAAGAGACTGTCAAGGACTTCCATGCAAGGAATTGATGAATTCAAGAATGAAGTTACCTATATTGCCAAGCTTCAGCATAGAAATCTTGTGAGACTTCTGGGTTGCTGTATTCAAGGGGAAGAAAAGATGTTGATCTATGAATACATGCCTAATAAAAGCCTGGACTCATACATATTTGGTTTGGTTTTCTAAACTATTCTACAAGCTAAAATGACATGTTTTCAAAAGTTGCTAACAAGAAAGCTTTTTTTTTTTTTTTTTTTGTAGATCAAACAAAGAAAAAGTTACTTGATTGGTCAAGGCGTTTCGACATCATTAATGGAATTGCTCGTGGCTTATTGTATCTCCATCAAGATTCTAGACTACGTATTATCCATAGAGACCTTAAAGCAAGCAATGTTTTGTTAGATACAGAAATGAATCCAAAGATATCAGACTTTGGGATGGCTCGAAGTGTTGCAGGAAATGAGATGGGAGCTAAAACATGCCATGTGGTCGGGACACAGTAAGAATCGATCATACAGAAGTACTCTCATATGAAATTCCCCTTCTCATGGTGTAGTTCTTTTTTTGGAACAGCGGTTACATGTCCCCTGAATATGCAGTAGATGGAATCTTCTCAGTAAAATCAGATGTGTTTAGCTTTGGCGTATTGGTGTTAGAGATTGTGAGTTGCAAGAAAAATAGAGGATTTGTCCATCAAGATCACAACCTTAACCTTCTCGGTCACGTAAGCACTCTCTCTATACATTCTTGTGATCTATATTACATATAGAATTAATTTGTCATGATCTAAATTACTCAAACAGGCATGGAAGCTTTACAAGGAAGATAGGTCCTTGGAACTAATTGATGAGAAGCTAGCTGAATCTTGTCATATTTCTCAAGTTTTAAGGTCAATTCAAGTGGGACTATTATGTGTGCAACAATGTCCTGAAGATAGACCAAACATGTCTTCTGTGGTTCAAATGCTAGGTAATGAGAGTTTACTTGCAAAAGCTAAAGAACCAGGATTTTTCATGGAAAGAACGCTACATGATTCAGATAATTCAGGAATGCAGACAGGAAGTTCGAAAAATGAAATAACAATGACAATGTTAGATCCTCGGTAGAGTAGGCAACTTTTATTCATACATATTACATGGCAGACAATACTTATATGAGATCCTCTCAGGTTTTGCCAAGTGAAGTTTGGGTCACACTTATAGAAAATGTGTTAAATGCCCCATTTCTTTCTCTTTCTCCTATTCCGTATCTTCTTCTTCTCCTTTTTTTTCTTTCCGTTTCTTCATAAAATTTTATTATTTTTCTTATTAAATATATTTATTCATCAAACTTCGAAACTTGATTTCTTTGCTCGTGATTTAGTTTGGATCATTTTTTATCAAACGAAAATTAATTTAATTAATTTGATTTTTCAAATGTTAAAATCAAGTCAAATTAATTAAGTCGATTTTTCATCACTTTAATTTTTTTAATTTTTCTTGCTATTTGGTTTTTGTGGACTTCTCGAAAATATACAATAAAATAAAATTTTGGTAAGGTATATATAGGATCCTTCAAAAAAATAATATTATGCATTATCTAAGAATTTAATCATTTCTAAGAAATATGATAAATTATTTCCAACGATTTTACTATTTTCTTACAAAAATTAAAGATTTAACGACGATATATTAGGATGTCTTGTTAATATTTGATTTAAATAAAAATAATCAATTAAATCACGAGTTATTTTGAACATGAAAAAGCACTCTCGGCATTATCAAAATAAAAATATAAATTAAACTATAAAGTAAATGCAAAGAATTTGATTATTATAAAGAGAAACACATGAATACTAACAAAGAGAACAAAAAAAATATTTCTAATAATTTTTTTAATTTTAAAGAAGTATATATATATATAATCATTACGGACCATTTATTAATAAAATAATAGGATGAAAAAATTTATCCTAAAAAATCAATGTCTGATCTTTTATAAACGAACACAAAAATTAATTTATTATTCTAAAATTAAAACACAAGATTTTATGATTTTTTATTTTTAGTTTCAATTTCTTTAATCTTATTGAAAAACTATTTTTTTTCTCATCACATTCACTTTACGTTTTGCTTAAATAAATGATATAAAAATAAAATAACAAACGGAAAAGGGTCAAATATATCCATGTACTATAGGAAATAGTTTATATATACCCTTTGTTATACTTGTGGGCCAAATATACCCCTCCCGTTATACTTTGGGCCAAATATACCCTTTATCCGTTAAATATGTGGGTCCCAACCTTAGAATAAACATAAGAAATGTTGGAATTAATTTTAAAAACTCAGATCATTTTTATTCGGTTAATACCCAAAATAACTCACTAAAGTACTTTCTTTGCCAAATCCTCAATAAGTCAAACAAAACCAAAACTAAATGTTTGTCAAAAAAAATTGTCAACTGATTAGCTTCAACTGATACATGAAAACTCATTTTTATAACTAATGTTCCCATTTATTATCCGAGTTCAATTCTAAATTTTTTGAAAGTTCAATTAAGGTGGTGCTTGAAAACTCCATTGATTGGATTGATGTGCTAAAATTAGAATGCACATTAGGTGGAGAAGTTGAAAACAAAGTTGTTGGATTTTTGTCTTTTGAATTTGTTGCCGATAAACTTTTAACGTTTGTGATTGAAAGTTGTTGTAAATCAATCGAGTATTGAAAAATTATTTAGGTTATTGTTTCTTTAAGCTGAGATTTTCTCGTCTACTACGATTAAGTTGAATTCAATTTTTGGGTTCTTTGAATTCAAAAATAGAGATTGAAAAATCAAAGTTCTTCAATAATTCTTGTTCATGACTGATCGATTAAGTTACTGAGATTTTTGAAGTATTATGTGTGTTTGGATGTTGAGAATCATCAAGTTAAGTGAATACAATTATTATTGAAGTGATAGAAACTGATTTGAAGAAAACAACTTTTACATTACTCCATTGTTGAGATTTGAAGCTTTATTGGAGTTGGGCTATGGGTTATTTTTGCTTTTGGCAGGGACATAAATTATTTGGGTTCATCTAATTAATCTCAACCCTTCAAGTAATTACGTATTTTGGGTATTAACTGGATAAGAATGATCCGAGTTTTTAAAATTAATCTCAATCCTTCACATGTTTATTCTAAGGTTGGGACCCACATATTTAACGGATAAAGGATATATTTGGCTCAAAGTATAACGGGAGGGGTATATTTGACCCAAAAGTATAACGAATGGTATATATAAACTATTTCCTATACTACAGGGGTATATTTGACCCTTTACACCGAATAACAAAACATTGTGGCCAAATCTTTAAAAAACGTACAAACTACAAATGAGGAAAAAAGAATTGTAGAAGAGAAAGTTTAAAATGAATGAGAAAAGTAAGAAGATGTAAATGAAATGGGTAAAGTATGGATTCCATATTGTACATTTGACAGTCAAAGAAATCCTCATACAACTGACAAAAGGTGAGCCTCTCACAAAATAAAATTTTTAGGCAACTACTGTTGATAAGCATGAGTAACAAATATGTATAAAAAAAATTTGATCTTTTTACAATAAAGTGATATATTAATTACTTTAAAGGGCGTGATGACGACATTGAAGCTCCCGAGAAGCGCTCAAGCATCACCTCGGGGATTAAACGTGCCTTTGAGTATTTAGAAAAATGGTTCATAATTGCCATGCTATTATAAGCAGCTATTCAACTTGATTTTCATTTGTATCTTATCTTAGAAAAAAATGTAAATTCTAGTAAGCAAAAATGTCCAAATTATATAGCCTATAATAATGCATAAAATCAAATCAAACTGACAGATACACGAGCTCTCCAATATCTGCATGGAAGAGTCCAATATGTCGTTGAAATTAAAGGTCCCAAACTTTGGATTCCCATATTTGAGTAAAGAGAAGAAGATAGGAAAAAAGGCCATAAGCCCACATTGACCGTGCACGGCCTTTCATATCCATCTCGGCCCATTATTAGGGAAAGTAATCGGGTATGAATAGATAAGAAGGTGAAATTTGAATCCAACCCGGCCCATAGTCAGTTTCGAAAGTACTCTTACTTTTCATTTTAGTCCGGTTAAAAAAGAATAAACGTCTTTTTTTGATAATTTTTTAAATTTTAACTTATCATTTACCATGTTTAAAATGATAGATTAAACGTCATTTTGATACATTTGACATACTTTCATTTAAAATCACAAGACTGAAAAGTCTTTTTTTACTTTTTTATTTTATGTGTCAAGTCAAAATAAAACGAATAAATTAAAACAGAGACTGAGAGAGTATGTAACTTCTTTCCTCTCTTGGGTTGATCACATAAAATTCATTTTGGTATTACAATAAATAGATCTTTCGGGTTCAAGTTATATCGTCACATATATATTATAAACTTCTTTTTTATGTATTTGTTAAGAAAAATGAAGTGAACAGGGGATGTATACATAATTAACTTCATTTAAAAATGTTATTTGTAACCATTTAAGACAATAGTACCAACAATTATTTATATACTTACAGGTACAATTACAAAAACGGATACTTTTTCAACAAATTATTAAAATAAAGAACAGCCTTTTTTTCAGGTCATTGGATAGGACAAATCTTAAGGAATTTTTTTTATCTTAGTGAGTGTCACCATCTTTTGTTTAAATAATCAGTGTCAATTTTAGATATTTGTTTTCTAGAATATATTAGATATGTTAATGTAACTTTAATATATATTTTAGTAAGGTAGTCGTCGTTTGGTTGTTGTCATTGCCAAGGAAATTGAAGACCTTTATCACGGATATTATCTTTGGTAATTATTATCGTCATCTAGTACTGTTGACAGATTGTGATTTCAGTATCATAATTAATTTTAATTTTTTGTCTTAATTAAATTGGGGAAATTTTGGTTGTTTGTTTGAGGCTTTTTCTGTGTAGTTCTTTCTTGCTGAGGATATTCTTTTCTGACTTTACAGAAACTTAGGCGCTTATAAGTTTGTTAATTTAAAATTAAATAAAGTTAATGCAATGCTACCTTGTGTATTTTAAAATGTGGAACTATTTATCTTTATTTATTTGTCTTTCTTGGCTCCATATTTAGCTTAATTTGTTCAGTATTTACCTACCATTTTAAAAGAAGCATTCTTTCTATCTATTTCTTTTTTTCTCAAATTCTTGTGGAGATGATTTTGCTCCGACTTGTTTTTTTTTTTTAAAAATAAAATAAAATAGATTTTCCTAAGCTACTATTAATTACTCCCTCCAATCATTTTTACGTATCCATAAATGAAGTGTATATTTGATCATGATAGTTGTCTTAATGGATGTATAGTCGTCTTTATAATAGGTTGTAATTTAGAATTATGAGTAGTTAATACGAAGGTAAAATTAAAAAGAGAAATTGTTTTTTTTTTTTTTAACAAATAAAAGTGAAAATTTATTTTCGGTACACAAATAAAAGTAAGTGGAAAATGGACTGAAAAGTTTCTATAAACTTGCGGCTCAAAAAAACACAAAATTCCGTTTAGATTTTATTAATTATGTCAACGGAGTTTTAACAAACCACGACCTTAGCTTACCAAACAAAAGTGTTCATGAGGAACAAAAGTCAAGAGTTAAAAGATGATATATCAAAGTCGAAAGTATAGCATGAACTGTAATCAACTTTCTTTTGTGTACTTAATTGTCAGTTATAATTAAGTTCTTAGTTCTTAGAATTTTTGTCTTTAGTGTGACGTTATCGTGAATTGATAAAATTAATCGTTATTGCATAAAAGCTGATTTAGAATTTAAGTTATTTGATTTAATTCTAAAGATTTTTAGTATTGAAGTTATTATATTTTTCAAAATTATAAACTCATACCTACAATTTATTGTAATTTTAGTGTATTTTTTTCATATAAATTTATATTCAACTGAAAAAGTAATGGATTCAAATGAACCGGGCGCAACACTACTATGTTGTCTTCGCCACTGCTCGCCAACTTATGGACGTACATCGTTGTAACTTGTAGCTAATTAGTTAGAAATGTTGACAATATTGTGGCTGCTTTGGTGTCATGATATAATTAACTAATTAGAAGTGATTGTCATTGATTTTTTTCTTTTAGCGGTAATATATTTTTTATCATAAAAATTTGTAGTACAGTAATAGTTAATGTTATTGCATTGAAAGTTGTTAAAGACTTTAACGATATTTATATATATAATATTGGTATTAAATATTAATTATATTTATTATTGTCGCTAAATATGATATTGTGACAATTATATTATTATCGTACAAATTATCGCTAAATCTTTTATTTACTATAGTGTGTGTTTCTTTCTAATATCTGAGTTTTTATACGAAGTGATCACACACTTCAACAAGCCACTATCTTAACATCAAAATCGAACCTATCTTGTAACAAATTTTGCATGTAATAAAAGTGGACAAAGTACACAAGAAAAATCTTGATTTAACTTTTTCCTTGAGGGAATCGAGTTAGATTGGACTACCTATATGTTCATTGCAAATTATTTCTGAAAAAGGGGATCAATCAACAGAATTCTTAAGGGTGGAATCATGTACGAAATATAATCGATCCCATTTATATCTTAGACATTAAAAAATCTTATCAAATTAGTACTAATATTGAAACATGCACATAGTACCTTTGCACGCTAAAACCCAGCAAGTTATGCCCAAAGAGACCAGAACTTGTTGCAATAGGAATATTTTATTATTTCGAAATATGTCATGAGTTGTGACTGATATCTCCTCTGAGCATTCAGAAATAAGGTGAAACATATGTATGGCTAATATAAAGTGCATATGTATTAGTATATCTGTGAAAAATCAGTCAAAAGAAACAAAAAATTCAAGAAAACAAGCTCTAAATTAATGGAAAGGTGTTAATGTTTGTGCATTGACGGTGTAAAAAATATATTCACATAATCAGGTCACTTAAAAGGTAATTGTATGTAATTCTATTAATAAACATTGATTGATAAACGTCAAGAAAAAATGATGTAGCAATAATAAAATCGACAAAATTAGAGAGAACATGCTAAGATATAGTAATAAACAAGTTTATTAGGGTTCTCCAACCTACATAAAGCATTCACCCCTCTCCTTTCACAACAAAAATTTACAATATAATAAAATGTCAAATAAAATGTACAATAATAATAATAATAATATTATTGTGCCATAGGGTATCTTAGTTCATCAAGTGCACCTTCTTGAAGTATAACACCTTGTTGAGAATTACCTCCATCATTAGAAACAATAATTGGAGGAAGAGGAAGCACATAAGGATTCATCGATTCCCAGTCTAAATTTCCTCCAGAAGTAGACGCAGACTTATCGATAAACACATCATCCTCGTATAAAAATTCAAGACCATCTAATTTTTGTTGATGATTATTTATCATATGCTCAAATTCAGCTGTAAAATTGCTAGCTTCCCCATTCATGTTGTATGGATCAGTATTTGGCGTGGTCATGTTGTTGAAGACATTGTCTATTGGAGACGAAGAGATTAAATTGATATGATTTTGATACATTAGCTGCATCGATGAATTATCGATAGGATATTGAGAATTTGGTGACACAACATTTGTCAATTGGTCATTTTCTGAGAATTTACCTCCAAGTTTGATTAATAACTTTCTGATGGATGTATGGTCATTATTTGAGAATTGTATTGGCTGTTGCATGATGGGAAGCTCAGGCCAACAAGGGTTTTGGTTCATGTTGTTGATGTTATTGGAAATTGTTGAGATAGAGTTGATTTCTTTTCCTTTTCTTGATCCTTGCTTTTGACGTTGTTTCCCAAACAGCTTCTTCTTTAGCTTAGTATTCCAATAGTTCTTTATATCGTTATCAGTTCTTCCAGGAAGTTGAGCTGCAATTATTGACCACCTGACATAATATTCCTCATACAATTCAGTAATAGAGCTAGATGTAACCAACGAGGTTCAATTGAATTTCTGTTGTCTGACCATTATAGTGCACAAAATAGGGTACAATCAAATTAAATGTGTTTGTGTATATATACAAAAAAATAAAAAATAAAATCTCCTATTGGTATAATAAGGAAAGCTTTCAAAAATTATTTTAGGTCACAAATTCAAGTGTCAACCGTACGTAATATTCCTATATTTTCTGAATCTCTTAAGAAATTTTTTGGCTCCGACTCTACTCAGATTCTGGTATTAACAACTAGCTAATATTTCTAGTAAGAGAGAGAGAGAGAAGATATTAATGAGAAGAGAGGGATAAAGAACATGATTTGAAGAGATTAATTAAGGGTCTTAAATTAATTACCTGCTTCCAATACTTATGTAGAGGCTGCAAATGATCCTATCTTCTTCTTCTGAAAATCCTCCATGCTTGATGTTTGGCCTCAAATAATTTAACCATCTAAGCCTACAACTTTTCCCACATCTCTTAAGGCCTAAATTTTTCACAAAAACAGCATGATTAACATTATTAATCATGGTATGCATAAGAACAAAACAATCAGAAACAACAACTAACATGACCCTTGGTCCACACTTCAAAGTTTGTGACATCTCATCGGTCACACACTTCAACATAGTATCAGAGCAAGCAAAGCAACTGAGACACTTCAACACACTCAGTATCGTAGGAGTACTTCATGAACTTACCTAGGTCAGTACTATAATTTTCATCAAGATAAAAAAAAGGAAGGTGGAGGGGAGGGGGAATTAATTTGAATTTTTAATACCAATTTTTTGAGGCAAAGCAATCCAGTTTCCACCAGTTCCATTTTGCTCAATATATGACTTCAACTTAGCATCTTCTTCAGGTGACCATGGCCCTCTCTTGACATTGTTTTTGTCACAACAAGGAGCTCTCCCCATTTCTTGATATTTTCACCTTAATTTCACTAACAAAATAGTTTTAATTAAGCTAATTATATCCCCTCTTCTTCTTGTTGAGTGTATTTTACTTTAATTTGTGTCTAGAGAGAGAGAGAGAGGAAAGAGGAATAATAATAGAGATTAATATATAATTATAAAAGAGAGAGGATAAACATGTTTTAAGGAGCAGTCAGAAAAGTAGAGTATGGCTAGATAGAAGATGATTAATGCCAGTAGAGAAAACAAGGGTTTTTTCTTCTTGTCTTTCTCTTAGTCGAATCATTAAATATACACTAGACTTTTTTTAAAGAAAAAATTTGGAAGTTTATGTCTTGTACCTAAAAAAAAGTTGGAACTGTATGTCCAATAAATTTAATATCTTATTTATAAGACTATACGTACCGTCCATTTGAAAATCATTGACATATGTATTATTACAAAGTCTTCGCTAAGGTAAATAATAGGCGAGCTAATATTACAAAGTATATCTCTATCGAGAAATCATAGTAGCTCAGTTAGTTAGTTGTCTTTTGAGTTTTCTCTTTTATTGCTGAAAGTTTGATTTCTCATGTTCTACTTCACATTTCACCTTGCCAACCTTCAAAAATATTTATCGCATATTGGATGTATGGAGGCACAACATGATCATGTCATCTAAAAGTTTAAGTTATTAAAAAAAGCACGTTATTAATTATATTTTCAACATGTCCCTCACACGTAACTTTGATTATATATTTTTTCTTTTTATTTTTACCCTCCCTAGGAGCTCCCACCCTTTTTGCTCTCTTGGTGAGTCGAACTCGCAACCTTCGGATTGGAAGTAATGCTTACCATTCGAGCAACTCTCACTCGTCAACTTTGATTATATGTAATACGTGGTTCAGTATTTTTTTTACTTCCCCATTTTGGTTTTGTATCACCTTTACTCCACTAGTGTTTAATTACCTAGAGAATGAGTCACACAACAAATACAAATCTTGTATAGAGAATACTAGTCTACACCTAATTAATTTGATGTTTTCCTTTTTTTTTTTCATTTTGTTTATTACTTAAATTTCCATCAAACAGTAAACAATATTGAAGTAATTTGGACGCAATCATTGAGAAATCATGAAATTTTACAACTTCCTAGAAAGTACATATTAGCTAGGTGGGCTAGGGCTATAAACAACGAAGTCAAATTGATGTCGGATTATGAAACACTACAAAGTAAAAACCATCAAAAAGTTCTAGAAGCAAAGTATGTCAAGGCACTCAAAGATGGCAAATTCCAACAACAAAACATGAAATCAGCTACAAAATTTATCGATAATCTCTAACTAATTTACTGCTAAAATATTTTTAAGTAATTGAATTTTCTTATAATTCATCGATATTCCATAGCTGAATGAAATTAGCATGGATTTTTATTGTTAAGCTAGAAAATTTTGTTCATTCACTAACTTTTTATTTTCTTGTGAAAATAGATACTTACATAAACACAAGAAAGATTTTCCGTTTGGGTAGGTGACCAAATGACCACCAAAGTTAGAAATGCAAACACATTTAATTGGACTGTATTTTGATTTTTTGAGTATATATAGAGTTAATATCTCATATGGTCACTCAACTATGCACTATTTTCTCAGAAAGTCACTCAATTTTGGTTTTTAACTTCAAAATCACTCAACTATGAGTTATTTTCTCAGAAAGTCAATCAACTTTGATTTTTAACTCAAAAGTCACTTAACTATGAGTGTTTCACTTACAAAGTCACTCAACTGTGAGTGTTTCACTTACAAAGTCATTCAATCTATTTAATTGATTTTTTTCATTAAAACTTACAAACATGAAATTTCTATTTCTAACTAAAATTATAAAAAATAAAACGATATTCATTTAAACCATTTAATAACCCGATCCGTTAGAAATATATTACTTTAATGATTTAATTATTTTTTTCAACTGAATTTACTAACATGATTTTTTTATTTCTAACCAAATTTTTTAAAAAATAAAAGGATATTCATTTAAACCAATTAATTAATTAAACTATAGCACTCTAAAATCAACAACATGTAAAGACCATTTTACAAAAAAAAAAACATGTAAAGACCAAATCTTAATTAACTTAACGGTAGGAGAAACATTAGTAACAAATTCAAGTCAGTTTTTTTAATCACTTCTTTTGGTTCCTTCATTATGTATCGTTGTTACTAAAATTTTGTATTTACTAAAAAAGTAATTTTGTAATTTCTATATTTTATGAACAATGCATGGAGATCGATGTATTCACACACAATTGGAGAAAAGGGGTAAAATAAAAGGTAATATATTATATTTTTAGCGGATCGAGTTATTAAATGATTTAAATGAATATATTTTTATTTTTTAAAATTTTAGTAAGAAATAAAATTTTCATGTTTGTAAGTTTAATGAAAAAAATTAATTAAATAGATTGGGTGACTTTGTAAGTAAAACATTCATAGTTGAGTGACTTTGTAAGTGAAACACTCATAGTTGAGTGACTTTTGAAATAAAAACCAAAGTTGAGTGACTTTCTAAAAAAACATCTCATAGTTGAATGACTTTTGAGTTAAAAATCAAAGTTGAGTGACTTTCTGAGAAAATAGTGCATAGTTAAGTGACCATTTGAGGTATTAACTCAGTATATATAGCAGTTTCAAAATTTGATTACTTCTCTCAAATTTAGTAGATACAGCTAATTAGAGTATGTATTGACAAAGGGAGACGAGTAATTAAACGTTTTAAAGTGCCAAATTTGGCCAATAAAGGAGGTCTCTCTACATTTGTGCCAGAACAATAATTAGATATTAAGGATTAATAAGCAAATGTACTCTTCACAATAAGTTAATTTTGATCTCCAAAGGACAATTAAATTATCAAGAAACCAAATTACACGAGTAAATTTTTATGTCAGAGTATCCAATTGAATATATATTTTTTTCCTAATTTGCATTGTTCCAATCAGATCGACGGTGTAATCTGATTTTCTTACATGGTCACAAGCAAATTCTCATGATCAATTGAGCTAACTTTTTAAAGTGAAATAGATTCAAGATTTATTTGCAATTATGTACACATCTTAATTCTCATCATTTAATTGATGTTGGTGCCCCATCTTATCTATATCACCCTCCATATATCCAATCCTGGGTGTGAGGGAGAGGAAGCGTTGAGTTTCACATCAAGTGAATTATAACACTTTAATCTCTTTATATGATTTTGGACAATCACATTTCATGAATCAATCGGAGAGATTCGAGAATCTTCCATGAAGCAAATAATGTATGACAATATGAAAAACAGGAGGAGAGGGGTGGGGTTGTAAAATGAGGCCCCACCAAAGATGGATAGATACATGACAAAGGTGCAGAGAACTTGGCCGTTGGGAGATAGTGCTTACTGTCACATCATTGGACTTGCATACTTGACCTTATTACTCTTCTATTCTAATTTAACAAATCTCACACTTTTTTCCTTAGATTAGTCATTAGCATGTGTTACACTACCATCTAATTTGACTAATTGTTGTCTATTCTGAAATTTGTACGTCTTTTATTGATATTTAGTTTTGGATCTTAAAAAATAAGTAAAATACTGAAGATAAAATATGAAAATTTTGATGTACTAAATTCAACAAGTAAAAATGAAAAAATATTTTTAATATAGTGAAGAAGTAAAAATAAACGAAGAAATTATCTAATAGGCAAAAGGCATAAATTATCTCCTAAACTTGTACCCAAAAATCATTTACACACTTTAATTAATGGAGAGACCTATTACACACCTTAAGTACATAAAAGTGTATGTATTTCCCCCTTCCGTCACTCAACTCAAGGCGCGTTTCGCTCTACATAGTTGAGCGCGTCAACACGCTAATAAAGCCATTTTTATTTATTTTTTTAATTAAAAAAATCCAATCCAACGGTTATATTTCCATTCTCTTCTTATAACCCACCCACCCGACCCTAATGAACAAGAACCCTAAATTTTCACCCAAAAATCTTAATCAAAAACCCTAAATTCAAACATAGATCAAAATTCCTTCTTTTGAATTAAAGGTAACTCTTTTTCATTATTATTCATTCATCTCTTTTCCATTTTGATTCATTCCTCTCTTTTTCATTTCCACAAAATTTCTGCTTCTTCAATTCTCTCTCTGAAAAACTTTGGTGACTTTCTGTCTCCACAGCCCCTCCTGTTTTGGTGTCCTTCTCTCGCAAAAAAAAAAACTTACAGAAAATAATATCTGGCATGTGAGAATATAATCTACTAAGTCACCATCATCTGCTTTAAAAACACTACAAAATCGAAGAAATCTTTAGCTAAAATTAGGATTTACAGACGAAATTTATGATTAGGTCTTAGAGAAAGGAAACGGGTGGGTGAAATAAATGGACTAGGGTAAAATAAAATGGATTTGGGTGAAAAGAATCGGATTTGGGTGAAAAGAAATGGGTTTGGATAAAATGAAAAGATTTGGGATCTTTTATTACGTGGCTTCACTAGGAGGCGAGTGGCTCTCACTCTAGGCATAATGTCCTGGGTTGGGTGACGGAAGGGGGAAATAAATATACTTTTATGTAGTTAAGATGTGTAATAGGTCGTCTCATTAGTTAAACTGTGTAAATGACTTTTGGATACAAGTTTAGGGGTATGCCTTTTGCCTATCTAATAATGCCGTCACTATTTATGAAGGCAAATGCGCGACAGATCTCCTGGTTAAATTCCGTTGCTGGCGGCTACACTTTTTTCTAATTGTACTTGCTTCACATATATCATCGAAATGACTCCAAATTAAATTATATTGCACCCTCATTAATATTATGGCCTATGGGCTGTAAAATTGAGTCAAACTCATATAATTAGTCCAGACAATAAATATGGACAATAGTGACTTTGAAGATAAATTGATTTGAATTATGCTCAAGCTAATCCACTAAAAAAACATTCAACCTTTAAAAAGTGTTTTAATTCATGAAAATGTATTTTTGATATATACTGCTCATTTGGTGTTGATGTGTAACAATTAATAATACATTCAAATCATTATTTTATAAGTCTCTTATATTAGTGGAGTCATGGAATATAAGTAATTTGGAATTGTAAAATAATGGGCATGTTGGTTTGGTTCTTATATTTGCTTATTATGACTCATTGTGATCTCTTGACTCAACCCATTTTTGTCTATGTTTAACTTTGGATAGGATGATCGAAATGTACAGATATCTGACATTGGGATTATCATCTAACTCATAAAAAATTATTACACGTCTCCCACTTTAAAATGACTTCAGATATGTTGTGTTTGAAATTTTATACTAATGAAAGTTCAAACATATTTGTACGAATATCAACACATATTAACTATTTTCCATATATATATATATATAATTGAATGTAGTTTGTTTTACTTGTATATCTAAAGTTATTTCGAAGTGATCAACGGACGTCTAACAGATAAGAAAGCCGGATAGTTTTAAGTAGGAGCCATTCAAATAAATGTAACATGTAAATGTAGAACAGAAATTTTGATTGAATAAAGCCAAAGTCAGTTGTAGCATAGTACAACAAACGTTTTCAACAGAAATAGAAGGATAAGAATTACATTAAATGAGACAGAAATTATAGTTGAGACAAGAAGACCATTGGGCTGACTTTTCTAACACAAGTAATTATCAAGTCTTGCTGGTACCCACTTGGATTGAGTATACTATGTCTACGATTTGACTTAGTTAATGAAACTGTGTACACATCAATACAACTCTCTCTCTACGAAACTTATCGTTTTGCTCTTCATTTTCTATAACAAGTATGTACTATAATTATGTGACTAATACTCTCTTGTTTTCATGTATGTGATCGAAGACAGATCCAAGATTTGAATATAACAAGGTACATACTTAAATAATGAAACAAGATTAATAAGAAATATTGGGCTCCAAATTATTATGGAAAATGATGCAAGTGTGAATTAATTATATCCACGTAATCATACAACATTAATTTATATGTTAGCTAAAGAAAGAAATGACTTAGTACTTAAGTGGTCAATTCATGGGAATTAAGTTGTCATAAAAAAATTAAAGAAAGCTGAATGACCTACTCATGATCGAAATCTTAGGTAAAGACAGATGAATATTGTCAATATGTCATCTATTTTTTTAACAATTTAGTTGCAGTAGAACAAATAATGATTAATGCAAACAGGAAAATTAAATAATGATGTGATAGGAATCCTACGTTGATGAATGATGTGGATACATACATTATGGTAAATTTGTCAAAATTATCACCTAAAAATATAACCCCACAAATTTATCTAAGTTTTATTATATCTCAACGCATTTTAATTCATTAAAAATCAAATGTTCAAATGAATTGTCCTATTTTGGAGCGATCTTTAAGTTTTGCCTCTCAAATCAATGGTTTTTAATCTTTACCCTTTATCAGGGTGCCAACGAGGCCAAACCGAGCCACTAAAATGTAGCCCTGGCAGGTTGGGGAAACCAACTTCAACCCAAGAGGTATAACCGGGTTAGTTGGGTCGGGTTTTGTTATTTTTTTGCTAAATATATACTAAAATTAATATTGACCTGAGCTACGAGGAGTCATTTTAATATTAAAAACTATTGGCTTAAATTATTACTCCCTCTTTTTTAAAAAAAAGAATGACTTATTTTAATTTGGCACAGAGTTTAAGAAAATAAATAAGACTTTTAATCTTGTGGTCCTAAATTGAAGTTATGTCAAAGGTAGGACTTTAATCTTATGGCCGTAAATATGTCACATAGAAAGTTGAAAGTAAAATGTTGTCAAAAAAAAGGAAAAAGTCATTTTTTTTAAAGCAGACTAAAAAAGAAAATAGGTCATTCTTTTTTTGACGGAGAGAGTATTTATCTTGAAGAGAAAAAATTGAAGACCATCGCAAATTAAAGGAGGCCAAAGTAACCAACATGAGTTATGGTGCAGTGGTGAGACTGCTTCACCCTTTGCCAAAGGCCTTCGATTCGTGCCTTGGATATGGAGAAATTCATGTTGGGAGCGCTACCACCGAATGGTCCCTGCAATGTGCGATCCGAATTTAGTCGGGCTTCAATGTGGACTCCGAACACCGGGTGGGAAACAAAAGGGAGGCGAAAGTGCAAATGATCCTAATTTTTGTCATTTGTTAAGTAACACCGTCATCTATTTTGGGCTCAGTATGAGCTTTATTTTGGATCTATAAGTTGTCAAATGCAGGCTGTACCACACATAACGGGCCCAATTCAGTAGGGGATGATTAGTGACATAAAGCCCAACTTAATTATTGGTCCACTGGGCTTCATTAAGCTTTGGTTTTGAATAAATTTTAGGTTTAACAAACATAAAAATTATATGGTACAAATTATATTAGCACTTTATAGCTACAATTTTGTTGTCTGTGTTTGCTATGGAGCATCTCATTTGTATAAATCGCAAGCAGGCATCTTGTTTGTATAAAAAGCGCAGTAATTGTATATGTATATCGGTTAGATAACTGTATATATGTAAATTCTATGTATATGTATCAATAATTGTGTTTGTATATCTGCATAAAATTTGAATTTGTATACAATTGAATCGAATTAAAATATTTGTATATCAAATCTCTCGCTCGCTTTATACAACACAAATTATACAAAATAGAACTGGGTAGGGGAAGAGTTGTATTGTATAATTATAAATGTATATAGAACGAAGAGATATGTATTTGTATTTGTATATACAGTTTTCTCTCGCTTTATACAAACACAATTTATATATTGTGTTTGTATAAAGTGAGTCGTGAGAGAGGCGAGGGAGAGTGATGAGTGAGAATTCTGGGGAGAGAGGTGAATGACAAAGTGTTTACTACGGATTAGAATTAAATGAAACTGTGGTTATAACATTTATTTTGAATTAATAGTTTGCTATTTTATACAATTTTCCCTTTTAAGAAAGCTTTAATTAGAAGTGTATTTTACTAAATTCATCTTATTTATAATATTTTAGGACTCTAAATTTGACTATTATTACTTTATATAGTTATTTAATACTAATGATAAATAAAGAAAAATATAATAAAATTCTCTTGATTTCATAAATAAACACAAATAAATTGAAACGACTATTTTTAATATGGGGCAAGTAATATGAAAAAGAGGTAGTACTTGTTAATTAAAGGCATAGTATACAAACAATTGCCAAAGCTAAACATCTAAGTGGAAATTGTTAAGATATATAGTATTAATCACGCGTTTAAACATATATGATTTTGTTATTCATGTAAGCAATATATTTTTAAAATAGTTTTGTTATGCGTATATGTTTTCCAATTGTTCTTTATGTATAAATAGAATTTTGACTTACAACTGAGATCTTGCAACTGATACGGATTTATTAACTATGTGCTTTTAATTTAATTCAAATATATTTCCCAAATATATGTATTATATTGAAAGTTGACCACGTGAATATTTCTTAACAATGCACTTTCATTCTTGTTTCTAATTTCCACAGATTATTCTAGAGAAAGAACAAAGACAGCTTGCTTTTATATCTCAAGTCAGTTAACTTAATTATGAAAGCATCTAAGTTAGAATAAATATATTCCCCAATGAGATGGACTAGAGCAAACATTTTATTACATCCACTCTTTTTTTTCATGTTCGGTATTTGTATTAGAGTTTAACTATTTTAAATTTATACCGCATATATTGAGGCATTATTTTAAATTTATACCGCATATATTGGGCCTCATTCAGGAAAGCGCTCTTTATTAAAGATTATTCCAAACACAGAACTCAAACTCGAAACCTTAAAGAAATGAGCAGCGTGCACCACGTTCATATGTGGTACAACCGCTCAATTATGTGTATGTTCACATTGCAAATTACCCCGTGGAATAAAAAAAGAGTGGTTGTAATAAAATGGAATAAAAAACAAACGTTCATGGACTGGTGAAAAACGTGTAATTTTCATTACCTTAATTATATGTAATTTGTCCTACATTACTTGTCAACATTATTAAAAAATATTCATCCTAATTTTTTTGTTAAATTACAAAATCAAGTTTGAATTAATTTTTTAAATGAAAATTCATATTACCCTTTAAAATTAATTATTTTTGAAAGTAAACAACATTAATCACCAAAGGCAGATTAACCTTCGGGGTGGCCCAGTGGTTTGGGCTTGGGACTTTCATGTTGGAGGTCTCAAGTTCGAAATCCCTTGCCAGCGAAAGCAAGGGGTTTGCCTTCTGGGTCGAGCTTGTCGCACCAGGCTTGCCTAGTGCGGGTTATCTCTCCTATGTGATTTGCGAGCTATTGCATAGGAGCGGGGGTTTACCCTGTGCGCACCCAAAGGGTAGCGACTGCGGGTTTCCCTTGTCATAAAAAATAATTTTAAAAAAAACACCAAAGGCAAATTCATAATTTATAACTTATGAGTTCGATATATCAATTCTATTAAGTTATTATGAGTTTCTAAACTATATTTAATTTATACATATTTAATAAATTATTTAAGATAGCTATAAAAATTAAACAAAAAATATTAAATTTGATTCAATCGGCTAAACTTTATAGTAATTCCACCTCTTGGTAATCACAATGCATAAATAATATTATAGGAAAAATCCTTTTGCCAGAAAACTATATTGTAATTGTAAATTTGAACAGTTCAAAAAGGTTATTATTAGCCTTATCCCTGTACACATAGTCAAAAGAGGGAACTAGATATGCATAATGGTTAATGCATTAATAGAAGTAACTTTTGCTTACCTGATCTAAATACTTCATTAAAGTGAATTTATTATTTTGAGACATCCTTCTATTTTATATTATTTGGGTCATATTGATATGATATATTTTTAAAAAACTTTTTATTAGAGATGTATTTTACTAAATTAACCTTATTAATTATATTTTGTAATTTTAATTTGATTATTATTATTTAATGTAATGATTTAATATTAAAAATAAATAAAAATTAGACTGATACTATTTTAATTTTTTTTAATTGATTAAGCAAAATGAAAGTTTTAATATAAGGAGGTAATATGAAACATAGGAAGTTTTTGATATTGATGAATAAGGTACATAAATATACTTCTTTTTTGTAATTTCTCTAAAAAGTGTGTAAAACGAAAATGTGAGAGATAATATGAAATGGAGAGAGTAGTAGCTTCATTTTGATGTTATAAAAGTCATTAACAATATTTTTAAGTATGGGATGCTATTAATATGAACTAATCTTCTCTATTTAAGTGTAATATTCTCACCAAGCTTGTTCAATATGCATGGTCTATGTGATGTGCAAGTAATTTAATTTGTAGGCTTGGACATTTGGTGGTCCAAAGAAATATCTACCCATTGGTTCTATTTAACTCGGAAGATTACAATTTGGGCTTATTAACGTGAGTAAAGACCACAACATACTATAGTCGTAAAACATTTATGATTATCTTTTTAGATATCATTATTTATTTTGTACATATTTTATAAGAAAAAAAGCAATCTACAGATTTACAGATTTTCAGTGTCCATTCCAAAACAATTTTAGACATGTGGTATCTAAAGTTATATATGATTTGAAATTTAATGTCAAATTTTGACATAGCATATCTAAAATTATTTCGAAATAGATAAATATATCAAAAAAGTTTATGTGCTATGAATACAATATACAAATACGTCGTACTTAAATAAGTATAATCAACACGTAGTAGCCGGGAAATTGAAAAAACAAGGGGGCAAGATTTTGACATCATAATCTTTTTTTATTTCATTTTTTCACCGGACTTTTTTAAATGGTGATCACAAAAACAAATATATAAGTACTTCAACCCTACAACTCGGTGCTAATATTTTGAGCTCCCATCCATCGACAAACATAATTTAGGCATGTGAATGTGAGTTGAGGATCATGAGCTACAACTTTTTACTCTTAGCAGTGCAACTAATTAAAGGCATCAATATTATCGTCTTATTGACATTTTGCATCTATTTAAATGACATTTTAAGATTCAAGATCAATAGAAGATATAATTGAGTTTTGATAAATAAAAATAGCTCATATAATATTGGAATGAGACAAACTTAAACAATAAATTTGACACAGATAATGATAGGTTATATAAACAACCAATAGTTTGCATATATTATTGTCACAAGAGCTCGTAAAATTTCATATATCATCAATGATTACTAGTGTCTATATATATGTATATATATATAGTATTATTACATACAACTTGCTCATGCATTAATATATATAATAGCAAAAAGATTTGTTAAGAAACTTTAAAATCATTCAATCTCCACGATCCAATTCCTTTCATCCTTGATAACACCTCTTTGTATCCCTACTAATCTTGAATAAAATTGCTTGCACGACTGATCTGAGCTTATTTTATATTCAATCCTGCACCACAAAATTTAAATACTTACAAAAAGTACTTATTGAGAAGGAATGGAAAAGAATGGAGTAGCTATTAAGTAAAATTAAATAACACTAAATATATCTTTATATTTGATTAACCCAAGTACAGATAAACTACATTAGACAATAAATTATTATCATATTTACTATTTTTTCAATAGTTTGAAATAATTACAAATTGTCTCACGAATTAATAATTTCATACTTGATTTCAAGTCAGACACACCTAAATATTTGTATTTTTTCTACCAGATACACTAAAATAAGGAGAGAGGCGAGCAAGAGAAAGATAGAGGGGAGTGAGATAGGAGGGAGGCGAGCGAGATCCCCAGTGAATAATCTCAGGATACATGTGAATCACACTAGATACATGTATCTGAGATATTACATACATGTATTTGGGGTATTAGATATAGGGAGAGAGGCGAGCAAGAGAGGAGAGATGTGAGTGAGATAGGAAGATATGCAAGTGAGAGGATCATATACATGTGATCCACTTGGATACAACGTATCTAGAACAAATGACACCTAATTTTGACATCATATATACGGGATACATGTATCTAGGCGTGCTTGATACATGTATCCGAAGTCCAAAAATTGGATAAGATTCATAATATTGCAAATTAGCATCAAAATTAAGTAATTAGCTCATAAACTAGTGAAATTTCCGTAATTTATCCTTAAAATATTTTGAAAGATCTTATAGCATTGACTAATTAAATTTGTATATTAAAATGCAATTTTTTTTTTTTGTTTGAATATTGTAATTTACCTTTGGCCTTTATATGTGATACTTCCAACAGGAGCAACACCAACTGCAGTTCCCGTACAGAAAACTTCATCAGCACTAAACAATTCATCAACTTCAATTAAACGTTCCTCAACCTGTATTAATTTGGCAAAAAATAAAAATCCTAAATCAAAATGCTTAGTCAAATCAAGCCAAGTTTTCTTATTCGATTGAGCATAAAGGCCTTGTTTTTTTTTTTTTTTTTGTGTACCGTATATCCAAGATCAAGTGCAATGTCTATGATGCTTTTTCTTGTTATTCCTTCAAGAATAGTTCCTTTGGCTATTGGAGTTGAAAGTACATTTCCTTTTACAAGGAAAATATTGCAAGAAGACACTTCTTCAATATATTTCTTATTTACTGCATCAACATATAGTACATCTGAATATCCATGTTCTTTTGCATTCTTCATAGCTTTTAAAACCTACATTAAAAAAAAATCAGTACCTAATTATTCGCATGAATTTTAATAAAACTATATACTATAATTTAGTAAGTATGTATGTATTTATTTACCAGAGCATAGTTAGTAATGCTTTTGACTCCGCCAGCTCCACCACGTGAGGCACGATGCACGTCCTCTTCAACGTATAAGTTCAGTGGCCCTGTCCCTTGCTGCAATTGCAATAATTAGCATATACAATGATAGTAAAAAAAAAAAAAAGAGAAAAAACCCTGATATTCCTTTCAACTTTACCATTTATCATTGATATACTCTTTGTTGAAAAAGTGGTTCATATATATCTTATTGTTGCAAAAGTGGTGCACATATACCCTTTTCATCTAACGAAATTAATTTAAAATTATTTTAAAAAAATTCATGTAGGAGTATAAATAATCCTTCTAGCAAAGTTCAATGGTCTGTCTGATTTTTTTCACCCATAATTTTTTCTTTTAACTTTCTTTGATTATTATTACTTGAGTTTCTAATTTTTATTTTATTTATTTTTTCAGTTATTCTTTAAAGTAAAAATAAAGAAGTGTGAATGGAACCAGAGAAAGATGTAAGACAAAATTAAAAAGCTACTGTAATATTTAATTTAAAACTAACCTTGAAATAATTCCCCACAGGGCAGGCATAGACAAGAAAAGTGTACTCAGGTGCTGGAGCAAAACCCAAAATTGGACCACTGCCTATTAAAAGAGGCCTAATGTATAGTGCCCCTTTTCCAAAAGGAGGAATCTGCACATTTAATAACAATCCCTCAATTTAATTTTAAAGTAACAAGCTAAGCTTGATTAGGATTGAGGTGATTGGTTATAATTAATTACCCAACGCTTGTTAGCCAGAGCCGTTTGCTTAACAGCCTCAACAAATTGATCAGTCGAAGGAGATGGCATGCACATTCTCTCCGCACCAATTTGCATTCTTATCGCGTTCTGTTCAGGACGAAATAGAAATACTCGTCCATCCTCTCTTCTATACGCTTTTGTACCTTCAAACAATCCCTGTTTAAACAAAAAAATTAGATATTTTTTGAACGATTTTTAGTATATGTTAGATTGTGATTTGTGGCCCTAATTTTTATTTTATTTTTACCTGTCCATAGTTCAAGACACCAGCAGACGGGCTCAATTGGATATTGCCATAACGATTAAGTTGTCCTTGTCTAAATATTCCATCATCAGAGCATTTTGTCACGTACATATAATCAGTTTGCATTAATTGGAATCCAAGATTGTCCCAGTCAATATAAGCAGACTCCTCATCACTACTGAGATCACATCAAACAATAATATAAATGAATTTTTCCAATTACAATTAAAAATGATCGCACCGCCTCTACGAGATATTATATGGATATACATAATATACAGTAACTATACAAAGGTGATATACACAAAAATATAAACTTTTTTGTTTAAAATAAAACTCACCTAGTAGTAGGAGCTTTTTGTAAAGAAGTTGCTGGTGGGGTAGAGAAAAGGGGTGAGAGAGTAGATTGAGAAGAAGCCATTAACTTTAGAGTAGATGGCAGAAAAAAAAGACTAGAAAACTAAAGATTGAAGAAGTATATGATATTTTTGGAAGGAATTCATGCACATTATATACTAGAGTTAATTGTGGAAAAAGAACGGACTTTGCCCTTTATTATCTTTAAAATCTATTTGATTCTCCTAGTTATCATTAAAAAAAAATGATAGAGCATATAGTTAGTGCTACAATACTTTAACACTTTTGGATGGTTGTTACTTATTATTTCATGTTATATTATATTGTATTGTATTATTTTAATAAATATAATATTTGAATAGATAATAGTGTTCTCTGTTGTTACATAATTTCCTAGTTATTGTTAAAAACGAAAACAATAGATCATAGAGTTAGTGCTAAAATACTTTAAGGGGGAAATTGTTGTAATCCATTGAATGAGAAGATTGTCCATTTAGTTAATACATCAACTACTTACATTCATGTATATGTATATTTCCTAAGTTCTATGAACCATTTTGAATAAAAACGTATCCATTAATTTGGGCATTTATCGTAGTGACTTTTGGATGATTTCTCAATTTATAAATAGGGTTGTCATTCACCATTGTAAGAGAGAATTAATTAAAGACATTTAAATAAGACGATCTCTACATTCTTCTCTTCATATTTCTTGTCTATGTTGTTGGTAATACATTGCTTATATTTTACGATAAAAATAATAAATTTAATTTTGCCTTAACTATGGAAAATAGGATAACTATGCCCATCCGTTTAATTTTGGTCCCAAAAAAGTCACGGCCGTTACTCAAATAATCCATTTATAACTTTCAAAACTAAAGTACTTTAATTCACAAGTAATTAAAAAGGTCAAAGTACTAAATTTTTTTAAAACTATGCAAAATGAAATAATTCGTTGGTGAAAAATGACAAAAATTGCCTTTAATCCCTTTAAATTACACACGGAGATCCATTAATTTTAAGAGTATAAGTGAGCTACTAAATAATAAGGACTTTTATTATGATCAAAATCCAAAAGAGAGTGTAATTGTCTTATTTCTATAATTTAATTTAAAAAAAGGAGCAAATTAATCATTTTCACTGTTTTAAGAGTATCAAATGCTATTTATGTGATTTTGATAATTTAAATTCTAATTAGGCATGGATCCCATGTTAGAATTCATATATTAATTCAATAATATTTAAACTTGAGATACCTTGATTCCAGCTCATTGATCTTGATTATCTAATTAAATTGTTCTACTACGATGAGAATTAAAATTATTTAAGTGGTAAACACCCTTCATCTCCAACCTTAAGGCGTTGAAGTTGTGTGTACGAGTCATCAAAAGAGTAAAAAGATTGGAAACTCTTAGATAGGGATAAAAATAAAGAATAACATTAATTATTTAAGATATTTCGTCTATTTTATTTTAATTGTCATATTAACTTTTCTCACGTCTATTAAAAAAGAATACAAGATATACGATACTACAATTGTCCATATTTACATGATGACTTTTGACAATTGAACTACATTAAAAGAACTACGTTTTTAACTTTAAAATTGGAAACTATTACTAACTTAAGTTTTGGTTTTTTTAAAAGTGATATTTATTCTGTTCGATCGAACAAGTCTAGAAACAATTTATATATTTTTTCCTAAGTATTATATTGAAAGATTACCACGTGATTTCTTAACTACGCGCTTCTATTTTTTTTTTTTAATTATTCTAAAGAAAGAACAAAGACAAGCTTGCTTTTGTATCTTAATTAAAATATTGATTATGAAAAATGAAAAGAGCATCAAAGTTAGAATAAAATATATTCCCCAATAAGATGGTTTAGAGTAAACATTACTCTTTTTACAAGTATGTGTATGTTCACATTGTAAAGTAAAAGGGAGTTGTTGTAATAAAATGTATTAAGAAATAAACGTGCAAATTTCATTACCTTATACTCTCTCCCCCTTATATTACTTGTTAGTTGTTAATATGAGTCAAAATATTCTTCCTAAAATATTTGTTAAATTACAAAATTAAAATAAAATCAATTTTTAAAAAAGATAGATTATACCTTTTAGTATTAGTTATTTTTTAAAGTAAAAAATATTAATCACCAAAATTATAACTTAGAACTTAATGGATTCAGAATTTTTAGTCTATTAAGTTATTATGATTTTTTTAAACTATACAATTTATATATATTTAATAAAAAATTTAAAATAAATATAAAATTTGAACTAAAATTATTAAGATCAAGTGAACTTGACTCCGTTAATCACAACGCATAATAAATAGGGAAAACCGTCAAAATGCCTTTAAACTATGTGAAAGGAAGAAAAATCCCCTCCGTTTATAGTTTGGCTAAAAAATGTCTTTATCGTCAATACCGTGGCTCAAAAATGTCATTGCAGTCAATACTTTTGGTCCAGAAATGCCCATATAGTTACCAAATGGGTCAAAAATTCCCTTTTCCAAATAAATATATTATTTTTTTCTCTTTAAGCACATCTTCTTCCTAATTAAAATATTATTAAAGAACATTATTCTTGTTTTCTTTCTTCTAAAATTACTATAACAAATAAAAATGTAGGAAATATTTTTTTTCTTCTTAATCTCATTTTATCAATTAAAGTAGAATAACTTCATGTACCCTTTCGACATATAATATATGTCATATATATAAGATCATAGTATATTCATCAGTAATTTATATTTATATAACGATAAAAAATAATGATAATAAAATAAGAAATATTTTTATTTTTTATTTTTTTTATAAATTGAAGTAAGATAAACATTTGCTAATTTTAAAAAAAACATTATGTAACACACCAGAAATTTTTGAGCTAAGACCCGAACCTTTCTTCGTAGTGAGTGAGATTTTTGCAAGTAATTAAAAATTTCTTAAGTGTTAAGGTCATTAGATGTAGCACCTTGAGTTCCAAAAAGAATTAAATTGGAAATAGCAAAATCTGAAATTTTGCAAGTTATGCTTAAGTATGAGTTTTAGGTCAACTTCAAACGACCATAATTCCTAGCTCAGGATGAATTAGGTGTGCTACCAGATACCGTAGGGAATATATTTGAATTATCTTTCCAACGCTGCCGAGTTTGCTAAGTTTCAAGGTCGGATGAGTGAGATATGGCCTTTTGAAGTTAGGCTGTCCAGTTAAGGAAAGTCAAAACCGGGTTTTAGAGGGGTATTTTGGTCTTTTCCTTACCAAAACAGATCTAATTCGTTTTTAGTAATATTTGAGGGCTCTAATCTGATTAGGTTCAGTTTTATAATCATAAAATTAGCCTAGGGTTTTAGTTGAGAGTTCAAGAAGAGAAAAGAAGAGAGAAGAGGAGAAAAGAGGAAAGGTTGAAGGCGCTCGTCGACGTTCTTGAGAGTTATTGCGGATTGTCGGCATGGGTTTGATCCCTAAGAGGTATGTAAGCTTCCATAGTGCTGGGTTCTTTCACCCACGCGCCAATCATGATTTATTCAGCGTAATTTCGTTCTTGAAATTTAAAGATTAGAGTTTTCGATGAGTTCTCGATAAGTGTTCTTGAAGTTTCATTAAGTTTTGATGTAAGATTCTACTTGGGTCAACTTTAAACGACCATATCTCTTAGAATATTAAAGGTAATTGAATCTACTTTTCAACCCCACCAGTTTCACGTCAATCCAATATCTTAGTAAAAAGTTATGACTATTTTAGTAACCTATACAGTGCTGTTACGAATTAGCCGACGGGAAAATATTGAAAATAATCGTTTTTGTCTTTTTACCTCCAAGAAAACCATCAACGAATTTCTTGACTAATTAAAAAGCTCAAAACAATCAGATTTTCATCTTCACTCATGAAAATCATAATTTTTGGCTATAGAGATTTTAAGAAACTAACTCGAGAATCTCAAGAAAGGTCTTCTTGATTGTTTACCTTCAAGCTAGGGTTTCAAGGCTTCTAATCAAGTTCTTCTTCAAGATTCTTCGAGATTCCTCAAGAATCTTGTTCTTCTAGGTATGTAAGGCTATCATAGTGTTAGACTAGTTCGTTCTCACTCCCTACTTCTACTTTCAGATCAGTAAAAGAGTAATCTAGGATACTTTCCCTATATTTGAGTATTCTTGAGATAAGTTAATTTTGAGTTCTTAAATTCATGTTTCTTTTAAAAGTTCTATTCCTAATTATCGAATAGCTATATTGTTATTGAGATCCTTCATACATGAATCATAACTCTTGAATTCATAATTCAAATTCAAGAGAGAGTTAAGAGTAGAGTTCAAGAAAGCCTTTGAGTTCAATTGTGAATACTTTGACATCAACTATCGATTTGAACTAAGTTTTGAGGAAGTAAGTCAGAGAATGAGAAGAGTCACATACATAAGTTTCATAATGTTATGTAGACTTACGAGTCAAGTCATTCATGCCCATAAATTCCGCATGAACTCCAGAAGTTGAGTATCTTTGAGAGGAGTAGTATCTTCAAGTTCTAAGTCTTGAGTATTGAGTTCCTAATACCCTTTGAGATTATATTTCTAAGCATGGGACTATTACATGTTACCCATAAAGTCTTTGAGTTGAATTGTTCATGCCCATAATTCCGCATAAATCCTATAAGTCGAGCAGTCTTGAGAAGAAAGTATCTTTGAGTCCTTGAGTTGAGTCATTCATGGTCATAATTCCGCATGAACCCTCTGAGTTGAGCATTCTTGAAATGAGTAGTATTATTGAAGTTCTTGAGTTCCAAGTATTTGAGTTCTATCTATGGTTATTGAAAACCTTGCATTGAGTCGTTCATGTCCATCATTCGACACGAACCACATTTTAAGAAGTCTTTTACAAATGTTTTACCTTTGTTTTAAGACTTAAGTTTTGAGTTCAGTAAAGAGTGAAGAGTAAAGTTTGAAGTCCTTTTCTTCAAAAGTATAAGGGGACTAAGTATTCCCAAAGAGTTTATAAATGTTTTCACATTTAAATAAGAACGGAAACTGAGATTTCCAAAGGGCATTCGGGCTAGTTTTCAGAAAAGAGTAATAGCTTTCAAAATGAAGCAAGTAGGGAAACTGAGATTTCCAAGATAGCCTTTGAGCTAAGTTTTTAAGCAATTATCTCAAAGCAACAGAAAAAAGTATGTTTTTAAAACATAAGAGCTAGTATATTTTTGGGAGTAGTATTGAGCACCGATATGGGGGAGAGTTCACACAACTCACAGCCCCCATAAACCATGTAGCCATCATGGGTAGAAAAGGGTCATACTTTTTAGATGAATCCTTTTCACATAGACTAGTGGATCCATTAGTAGTTCAGGTCCTATACCTTTGGCCGGGTATAGGATGCGCTGGCAGCGTGAGGTAGATCGTTGTATCATCACTATAGCTCTTATGTAATGGTTGTCGGTTAGAGAAACTCTCACAGAAGTTATTGTATTTTTATATACATCAGTTTATTGTATTTTTATATACATTTCAGAGTTATGTTGTATCCTTGCATACATACAGATTTGACAACATGTTTTTAAACAGTTTGTTTCTTTATATTGCACTTGTTTTAAATTGCTTTATATTGAAATGAGTTCAGTCATATTTAGTTGAGTATTCAAAGTTGAGTATCCAGAGTCGAATATCATATCTTTGAGTCGAATATCATATCCTTGAGTTGAGTATCTTATCTTTAAGTACTTCTGAGTTGAGTATGTTTGAGTAGTTTTCAGTACCCCTGAGTATTCCTTAAGTTGAGTAAGTTTGAAAAGAGGTAAGTATGTTTCATTTCTATCAAGTTTCAAGCTTATGTTTATGTTTTAGAATTCCTCTTACATGCTCGTACATTTCACGTACTGAGCCATTTGGCCTGCATCTTCTCATGATGCAGACACAGGTATTCATGATCATCAACAGGAGCTTCGTTGATACATCCGAGAGTCCGAGTTAGCTATGGTGAGCCTCCTTGCTTTCAGAGGATTTCATTTACCTTTCAGTTATATCAGTTGTTAGGATGTCGTGGGTCTTGTCCCGACTTCCATCTTTATCAGTTAGAGGCTTCATAGATAGTCAGTATAGTTGAGAAGTCTATATCATTTATTTTTTAAAATGTTTTAAAGACTAAAGTTGCCTTTTTATGGCGAGTTGTATATATTTTATTATACAGAGTTTTCTTTGGACTTAAAGTTTGTATTTAAGTTTTATGAGCTTTTATTTCAGTTTTTAAGCTTTGTATGCTTGAATCATTTTTCCGCTTGTAGTCAGCCAGGATAAGGGTTCGCTTGGGGACCAGCAATGGTCTTCGAGTGCCGGCCACATCCAGGGTGTAGGCTCGGGTTGTGACACATTAATTGAAAAAGAAGTGTCAACAAGAAAATAATAATATATTTATTTAGAAAATGATCATTTTTTACCCATTAAATAACAATAAGGGCATTTTTGGACCAAAGTATTGATGGCAAGAGCATTTTTAGACCAAATTACAAACGGAGGGCTTTTTTGTTCCTTTCGCATAGTTTAAGGGCATTTTTGAACCAAAGTATTGACGGTAAAGACATTCTTGAGCCAAACTATAAACAGGAGGGGCATTTTTGTTCCTTTCACATAGTTTAAGGACATTTTTTTAGCCTTATTAACTTTTGCTTTAACTGGTCTAGGTTATAAATTTATTGAATTAGTGAATTGTCTATTTCCTTAATACAGTGGCGGATCCAAAAATTTCACAAAGAGTGTCTAAGTGTTAAAGCGAACATGCTCTTCTTAAAAAGTGAATTTTTTTTTTGCTATTAGTGAGATTCAAACACATGAACACTTTAAGTTTGTGTGTCTTTACTCTTTCAAGGTTACTGAAATCACTAGGTTACATCATATTGTTATGTTGTCACGGCCCAGACCATCGTGATTGGCACCCACACTAACCCTCTGGTGGAAGAACCACTACTACAACCCAAACCAAGCAACTAAACCATAAACTAAAGCATTTAAGTTACAGAAGCAAGTTAAATAGCTAAAGACTGAAGTTCCCATAAACTTCCAAAAGATCTAACAACTAAACAATGCGGAAAATACACCTAGAACCTGAAAGTCAATGTACCAAAACATCTAAAGTTCAACAAGTCTAAACAAGAAGGGATACAATCTTAACTAATGAACTAATAACTAACTAGAAAGTCTAAGTCTGAAATGTGGATATAGATAGAAAGAAAACTCATGACAGCCCGGAAGAACTGGCTCACCCTTGAATTCGAAAGTGATCATTGATCTTCTAAGCGAGGTATGTCAATAGCCGCCTGAAGATGCCCTATACTCAACAAAGAAAGAGCAAGTGCAATATCAGTACACAAACACAGTGTATTGGTAGGATCACGCAGCTATTCCACTAAGTGCAACATACATAAGCCATTACAACAAATATAATCACATGCATATATCAAACATATACAATATCATCATCATTTAAGAACAACGTATAATTTCACATTTCTCAAGATACACAATTAACATATTGGTCATCTCATGGAACCCAAACCCAAACAGTTAGCAGACCGGAACGTGGTACCCAATCCAATGATTATGACGGAACGTGGCAACCGATCCAAATTAGTGTGTTGGAACGCAACACCCGATCGATTCAACAAGCCACAATCACAATCATAAGTACATTCTCATAATTGTTGACACCCGATTTTGACCCTCCCCAGTATAAATTAACCATCGAGCTTCTCAAATTTTGAATGATATGAAATAATTTATTTTTTATAAAGCTCACAAAGTTTTTTAAAGTTATTTTAAATAGTTTTGTCACTTTTATAAATTTTTAATAATAAATATGTTTTATATAATTAATTACGTATGCAATTTAGTGTATTAGAAATTCATTTAAAAAAAGTTCACCGTTTTTAGCTAAGTATTTTATTTATTTTATTTACTTTAGTTTAAATTATAGTTATAATTTCAAGTTAATTAGTTTGTAATTAAGGTAATTATTTTTTAACCGAATTAACTATTTTATTTCATTAGAATTAAGAAGGTCATTGATTAATTTGTATTAATTCGTTTTATCTCAAGTCTTGCCAATTCATCGTAGTAATACTTCTTCCTTAATGATTGGGAGGTCTCCAAATGTTGACAAATCTAACAACAATAATATAACGAGGGTGGGTCCAATAATTGGACCCTTGTTAATCCAATCAACCCAAGTCCCCAACCCTTTATTGGACCCTTTTTATTCCAATCAACCCAAGTCCCCAACCCCATTCACGTTCCATCCCACTTTACCCATTCTAACTCCTTTTTTGTGTTCAAATTAACCTCCAGCCCATCCTTAGCTCCTGACCCGGCCCAACTCCAACTTCAACAAAAGAAGATGCCCAACGTTAATAATTCCAGAAGCAACAACTCACAAAGGACAGAGCAACCGTTCACAAACGTTGGCTCTTCAAACCGAACAGAGAGATTCACGGCGATAGACGGAAAAGCAAGCAAATTTTGTTCTCTTCTTCCCGTCCCTTTCATTCGCAGTCGCAGTACAGTAGCAGCAACACACGGCTGTCTCATTTCCTCTTTCGGAATAGGACGAAACTTGCAAGAAAAAGGGTGTTTGTCCAAATTTGTAAAAGATTTTCAATTTTGAATTTGGAATGGGCCTTGAACCTGAATTTTTGTCCCTTTTCCCCCCATTTTTCCAAACCCTATTTCGATTCTATAAAATTGTTTTGGTTCACTATTGAGAGGAAAAAGGTTGCAAAAAGAAGGGATTTTTTTGGGTTGGAAATTTTAGAACAAAAAATACACATAATAGTTTAAGCAAAAATAGCTAAATATATATACTAAATACTCCAAGAAAAATAGAGGGAAGATCTAATTTTGGTGTTTGAGTTTAATATCTTTGCCCAAACATTTTGATTCGTTGTTTGTGTTCGAGTCTCGTTGTGGTGGAGGTAGTTGTTTTGCTCGTCCTGTTCCCACTTCGGTGCTCCAAGAAAGGTAATTTCGGTTCCCTCATATTTCTTCACACCGTTCTGTTTTGTTGGGGTTTATATGCATCCAGATTATCGCATTTTGAAGCTGCGTTGTTCACACTTTTGCTTTCCCTTGTATTATGGATATTAGATGAGTGCTCTTCTTGTCTTCTCATTATGCTAATTTTTAAAAAATATTCGAATCGATTCAGTAGTAGTATCACACTTTTAATCGATGATTGAGGATTTCGGGTTGGTTTGAGTTTAATATAGGTCAGTAAGTTAATCGGTTTGAGTTGAGTGTTCATTTGTGATTAACCTTGACGTTGCAAGGCTTAAGATGTTTGTTTCGTTGTCGTTGTTATATCTGTTGACCCGAACCCATTAGCGACTTTTATTGACATGCTTTGTTCCACTTTTATTGTTTTCTCCTCTATTATTTGTCTTGGGTCATCACTTATTATTTACTTTAAATATTTAAAGACCAAAAATCGATCGAAACAGTAGCTCATTTTTGTCTTATAATAGTCACGTAAATTGATCTAGCAGTGATTTTGAGTTTGAGTAATTTTATTTTGTTTAGCTACACTCTGTTTTGCTAGATTTCATGTTGTGAGTAGATTTAAATTTTATTCTCTTTAGTGCTATAGGATGCGGGAATCTTTTCACGTTTCACAGTTAATTTGATGGTGAGAAGATTTTGTTATTTATTTAAAAATATGTGATTCGCCGGTGATCTGAAATTTTAGCTTAGACATGAAAATCCATTGATCTAAATTATGATATGGTTCCCTTCCTTTGCATTTACTAATTTTTGTTGTTTTAATCTTTATCTTTGTAGCTTACGTGGTTGTGGAAGTGCGTAGTGGATCATGCCATTAATTTAAGTTTTGAAAATGTTTGGGCAGTGTTGCATCCTTCTTTGTTTTTTTTATTTATTTATTCTTTTTTTTTATTGATGTTCCTTATGTGTTAATTTAAGAGAAAGATAAAACAGTGCCTTATTGTCTACCCATTTAGTATTGTTAATTAATTATCTCTACAATGTTTATCTGTTATTCATTAAATGTTTATCATGTGTATGTAGTCCTGTCTATTATGCTAAGGTCATATGTTTGCATATTCTTACCGTAATCCTTGGTTAGCCGTAAAAATGTTCATGTTCCCCTCCACTTAAGGAGGTTCTACCTTCTTTAATTAGTCGGGATTATTGGGTGTCAGTCACATGGATAGTTCTAGTTATTTCCTTTATTTGGGATTCCAATATTATGCTATGACGTGGAATTCTATCCTATTCTAATTCATTTTCTTTTGCCTTGTTTATTCGCATGCAAAATATGCCCGAGTTCTTCATGAACTCCTATCTCCTTTCCTTGCATTTCGAGAGAGCCATAAAGGCTCCGAATTCCTTTATCGAGCCAATCGGCCAGCTATAAAAGTCGATGAATAGGTCCCAAAGCTGAAAGAGGCAAAAGATCGAGAAATTAAAAATTTTGGGCCAAAGGCTCACTCTTAATTCAAAAATTTGTATTTTGTTATTTTGGGCCTAAGTCTGCTTAAGTTTATTATTTCGTTAGTGTTTAGGATAGGTGAAAAATTGGGCCTAAGGCCCAAAGAAATGTCTTATATATATTAGACTAGGACAGGTGCAGATGACTCAAATGGGCCAAAGGCCCAAAACGAAAATGAATCCAAATACTGGTCCAGGCGAACATAAATCAGATTTGGGCCCAAATCTATTTCCCTCTTTGTCTTATTACGTTTATTTACTTGTTAATATTTTCCATTAATCTTAAGATCAACAATTCAAATCCCCGAAAGACGTCTATTTCGCTTTAAAACATTAACTAAACCAGTCATCTCTCAACAAGACTTAAAGAAATAATTTTATAAGATGGCTCACTTAGATAATATTTAAATATTTCCCCTCTTCCCCTTTAAAATAGTTCTAACTATTAAATAGTTCAATTTGCAATTTAAGTTAAGTTAAATTATTTTAGCCAAATAATTAATTACCGGATAACCGCGTATTAGCGGGCATTTCGGGTGCTTTCAAACCCTTCCCAAAATGCTAATATGAACCCCGAACTCCTTCGAATATTTTCATTAGATTTCTGTTGTAATCTTCTGAAAAAATAGTTTTCTTAATTTTCTTTTAAAAATTAAGTGGCGACTCTAAACCAGTCCAAATATATATTTTAAATAAAACAATAATCATACAATCAAGTCATGATTCATGGCAATCATCATTCATATACCCTCATTTGCAATTAATGTGATCAATAATGCAACATTCACATACATACATGTATCATAATGAAGCAAGAAAAAACATACATCATGCAATCATAGAATCACAACCATTACCTACCTCGAAACAAGCTTGAAACCTTAAGAAACTTAATTTTTCCCTTTCCGAATTCGTTTCGCTTGTTCTTGGTCTACAAACAATCAATATAATATGGGAATCAATAAACAATTACTAATTACCCGGATTACTAACAATTCTAACAACCCTAGATCATACCCATGATCCCACTATCCAAATTAGGCTTTTTTCACCATAATTTCTAGATCAAAACCCTCCCCCATCGATATCTACCTATTAGATTACGATCTACGGATCAAAAAATGGATTCAGGAAGTTAAAATCTTACCTTTAGCCTTGAAGATAGTGGAAAACTGTCAAAAATTGCCTGGGGTTCGTCTCTTTACTCTCAAAGTCGAAAAGTGCAGAATAAAGACGTTTTGGAATTTATTTTCGACCTAAGTCGCGTCGGACCTGCCACAACGGTCCTCACCCCGCTACAGCAGCCCCGCCCTAGCGGGAAAAAACAGTGAGAAAAATAATAATTTCAAAACCCTCATTTCACAACACACCTTCAACCAACGACGCTCAGAAACTACATGTTCACGCTAAGATCAATTTTGGGAGTTCTACTCACCCGAATTCAATTCCGTAAAGTCGCACGGGTTCCTTAACTACCTATCTATCTAATCATGTGATCAAATTCATAATTAGATCACCTAATTGCTACCAGATTTCCCTAGACCTCACAGACTCCGATTTCGTCCAAATCTGGACTAGATTGGAAAATCTCAAGTTACTATGAAAAAGTTGTCCGACCCAAAAAAAATTTCCGTTGGCTTTTCTATAACGACGGAACCCGGTCGTTACATATGTCAAGGGTGTCCAAAATATATTATTTAGCCACTTTGTTTATCATTTTACTTGTATATACGGTATAATTTTCCGACTTGGACACTCTGACATAAGGGTAGCTGCCACTGCCTTAATGTTTGAATAAGAATGTATTTATCAATTTGAACATTTGACAATGTGACTTTTGAATTGATTAGTCAACTTATAAATAGGGTCGTCATTCACAATTGAAAGAGAAACTTGAAGACATTTGAATAAGATGATCTTCACATTTTATTCTCTATATATATCTCTTGTCTATATTGTTAGTAGTATATTTGTAGCGACCCTAAAAATAGATAGGTGAAACTAGAGCCTAACGTATGAATTTTTAAACTTTAAGCATAAATTGGAAGTAGTCACTTTTGGAAAAAAAAAAAACAGTTCAGAATCTGGAAATTGGCTCAAGTTCAAATCTGGAAATTCTGCCAAGTGGGAAATCAGTGAGTTTTTGGCCAACTTTGAGCAGTCATAACTCCTAGATCAGGATGATCTAGGAGTAGTTCCAGTTATGTTTGGAAAGCCCTTGGAACGATCTTTTCAACGCCACCGAGTTTGCTCAATTCCGAGTTCGTATGAGTGAGTAATGCCCTTTGAAAGTTGGGCAGTTGGCAAGGAGTCCGTCCGGAAATTTAAGGGCATTTTGGTCATTTCACAAATCTTTTCTTTTGAGGTTATATTATTGTGTTAGGCTGATTGTGGATCATTTTATTCTATTTTAAAAGAGTAAGGAAGGGTTCTCTTTGGAACACCATTGAAGGCCAAGGTGAAGTTGGAGCTAGGGTTGAAGGTTTTGAGTGCTTTCTTCTTCAATTTTTCGTGGGTTTCAACTTAGAGGTATGGTGACCCTTGATCCTTGGTGAATCTTTCTTTCAAGGAGTCCAATCAAAAGTGTTTCAAAGAACAAAAAAGTCTTAAATTCTAATCTAAGCATGGGTTCATTGGCAAAACGTTTTCTAAGCCATTATATTGATGAATTAATATTTTTAAGATGATTTTGTATGGAATTCCTTGAAGAACCCATGTTTTCCCTAAATTCCTAATTTTGCTTATGAAGTGGGTCTTTTGCTTATGATTCAAAGTTTATGAAATTGTGTTTGGATTGGATTGTATTAGTGACTCTTATGATTTTCTACATCTATCTATGATGAATTGATGATGTATGGATGAATTGAAAGTTGTGGCCTTATGGGCAAGTTATGATGAATTCTCTTGTGGTAAGTAAAATGGTTGGGACTTGAGTGTTGTTGATTATGGCTTTGGAGGATGGTAAGTTGGCTTAATCTCTTATTATGGATAAAATTGTTCTTGCTTAGTTTGATCCACTTATGGTGGAGGTGTTTAATTATGGAATGTATTATGAACATGGACTTGAAGGCATTATCTGTTGAATTAAAGTGTTATCAAGTTATGAAATGTTATTGTACTATGTAAAGGTATTCTTATGGTTATAAGGTGATCTTGTACAAAGTGTTATTGTATTGTATATTATATACATAAATGAGGCTATATGTAAAGTCCTATATGAAGCTATATGTAAAGTTTTATGTGAAGCTTTATATGTGAAGGTATGATGTGAATGAGTTTTATGTGAAGCTATATGTGAAGGTATGATGTGAATGAGTTTTATGTGATCTTGTGATGATCCTATGTAAAGTGGATAGCATTGTGAGTTAAAGTATGATTTCTCATGATGTATATATGAAATGATATTGGATTATGAAGTATCCTTAAATGAAAATGTTGTGACATGGTTGGTAGACTAAAGTGTCCCTCCTTGTTACTTAAAGTCTTGAATGCATGAATGTGTGAAATGGGCAAAACTAAGAAATGGTGTCCTTTCTATAAATGCTAAAAGAGGAATTCTAGGCTAAGACTTGAATCGGCAAAACTAAGAAATGGTGCCCTTTCATAAGTCTAGCTTTCCTAAGTAAATGTAAAACCATGAAATCGGTAGACCTAATGGTGGTAGCCCTTCTCATGTGTGAAATGATGAACCTTGGACCGGCAGGCTTAAGGCACCCTTAATGAAAAATCGGTAGGCCTAAGGCACCCTTCCAGGGGGATTTAATGAGCTATCCTTATGAACCTTGATTGGCCATAACTAAGAAATGGGGCCTTTCTTGGGAATAGATACTATGAGTTGGTTGAACTAGAAAAGGAACCCTCTCTAGTACATATGTGAATGAAAATACTCTATGGGAAACAAGGCTAGCACCGAGTGGATGTGGTTAGGATGGTGGCCCTACTTGAGTATGAGACTAGGGCACAATGAACATCCTTGGACATCCCCTAAACCATGTGCCTACATGGGTTGATTATTAGTTCTACCTTTGGCAAGTAGAACACCTTCCACGGAGTAGGGTAGACTCCGGATTCCATGCCTAGCTAGTATGGTCTATGTCGGTTATGTCTATTCCCATCATGTGGGATGTGCACTCTAGTTATTGGATAGGTTCTACAACGTGTAGGTAGTAGTATGGGATGCTATCTACACATGGCACAAGTAGGCTTTGAAGATACTAAAGTGAGTTCCCTAAGTCTAACGACTATTATGTGAAAGTCCCCTTATGTGCTTGAATGTCTCCAAAAATGGTTTCTTAAAGAATGTTGGTCTATTGATGTTATGTTGTAAAGGAAATGTCCTTATCTAAGGTAATCTTGAGGAACACTTAAGTGTGCTTGAAGAGGTTGTATGGGCGGTCACTTCTTGTCTTACTCAAGTGTGTCTTAAGGTTATATTAGGTAGAGGTCCTATGGTAATGAAATGGCATGTGTTCCTTTAAAGTTAAGCATGAGTTGTATATGAATATATGTTGAGTATGTATACGGTTGGCTATGGTTTTATATGTGAACATTGAGTTAGTATGTTATATTGTAATGGTAAATTTCCTTATCTATGGTAACCCTTAGGAACACTTAGGTGTATATGAAAAGATTGTATGGGCGGTCACTTCATGTTTCACTTAAGTGTGGCTTTGGGTAACTTGAGATAGAGGTCAAGAAATGATGAAAAGGCTTACTTGTCGATTATGTTCATGTATTGTACATTGGTACTAGTTGAGTATGTCTATTATGTGGGTATTGTCTTATATGTGGATGATGACGTGAAATGTGTCTCTTATAATTGTGATATGAAGGTTTTATCAAAAATGGCATGAAAGCATATATTTCAAATAAAGGTCCTTTTTTTAGCATGTTTTTGCATGGTCATCATACTTAGTACTTAATTGTGCTAATTCCATATTTCTCTATTTTCTACAAGTGTAGGTTCCGGAAAGTAAGTGGGTTCTATAGTAAGCTTGGAACTTGAAGTTCTTCCAAGATCTTGTGGTATGTCCTCATATGTCGAGGACAAGACTTTTCTATTCTAGTTTTATGATAAGGTTCTTGTAATAGACTTAATAGACTTCTTTTGATTGTAAAGGGCCATGTCCCTAGTATGTTTTCACGTTTATGTCTAAGATGGCTAAGAGACTTAGTATTCCGCTTGTGTACTTTTGAATGATGTTTTAAAAGTGACCTGCGAGTCTTATGGGATTTTATTTAAAGAGTTTTTAATTCCGCACTATTTTACATATCTAATGTGATGAATGCTAAGGGCTTGTATGAGACCTCCGAGAGGTCGAATACGCATGTTACGACTTGGGGATGCTCTCGGGTCGTGACAATATTACTTGTGAGTTTATTATTTTAATTCTTTATGATATGTGAAACTTATATTTTAAATTTAAATTTATTTAGAATATGAAAACATTTAATACGTGGCTTTCACAAGGCCACACATTTAAAGATGAATATCTAAAGTTATTAAGTTTCAAATGTGATTATCTAATTGTAATCATTTAAAATTTATTAAATATAAATTTATTAAATGATTCGGGTTATATTAAATTCATGAAGATATTAGTTCAAATAAATATAATGGATTAATATAATTGAGTTAATTATTTAAATTCAATAAATATGTATTTAATTAAAGTTCGCTCCATAAAGTCCATATGTCATGTCACTTAAATTTGATTGGTTGAAGGGAATCATGTTCCAATCACAACTCCTCTATTTTAGAGGTCCTCATAATTCAAAAAAGGGATCAAGTATTCTAACAAGAAGCTAGAGAAAGCTCGGGGATCAAAAGCCGCAAATTTCTCTACAAGCTACAAATTCAAGAATTAAAACATTCAAGTTCAAGAAAGATAAGGATCAAGAACAATCAAGATCAAGACCACCGGATTCAAGATCAAGCTCGAAGCCCTTGAATTCAACTAGAAGTCAAGATCAAGATAAAGTTCAAGTTCAAGTTCATTGAAGATTCAAAAATAAGCTTTGAAGCTCTTGAATCCAAGATCAAGTTCAAGTCAAATTCAAGATCAAGCTCAAGTTCAAGACAAATTCAAGATCAAGCTCAAGATCCCTTGAATATATATGTGAAAAGGCGAATTCAGAGAAATCATAGAGATTGTAACACTCGCACTTTGAAATTAATAAATACGATTGTTGCAATAATTTTCCGTTATTGATTATTGTTTTCTTGAAGAGAATTTTATTGTCTACAAATTCTGGCACGCCCAGTGGGACTTGCATATAGAGAGTAAACTTGCAAAAAAAAATAAAAAAATTATAGTTGTACTAATTAAATGATGACTCCTCTATATTATCGTGGTTGTTGGCATAGAGTTAGCCTATGCTTATTTCCCAAATATAGTCATTGATTCTTTTCCTGCACGTGCACCTGTTAACTTTGGAAAAAATCATGTATGTATCTGTATATCTATCTGGAGAAACTGCCAGAAATTAGGATATAATTAATAGTGCACCCATGAAAAACACAATAATGTCATTGTGTTGTTGGTACAAGTGAGAGGATCCACTAGCGGGACTTGGGTTCGAATCCAGCTAGAGTGAACTTGGGTTCGAACCTAGCTAGAGTGTATATTTCACTGTTTTTATTTTAAGTTTATTTTAAAGCTCGTATTTGAGCTAAAGATAATATTGATGCACTCAAAGTTATAAATCCTAGGTTCGCCTCTAATAGGTTTTTGTTCACTTCCTCATTGGATCTATCTATAACTTACACAATTTTGGCTTATTAAAGTAAATTAAGGATCAAGATATACAATATTCGTAAGAAATTTAAGGGTTATCGTTTTCGAAAATTGTTATTTAATTTATACATAATTTTTATAGGTCGCCAATGTGATATCTAAAGTTATACATGACTAAGTTTAAATAAATTTGTAACGTCACAAATTATTTGAAATAATAAAAAATAAAATAAGTGTTGTGCAATTTAAATGGTGATTGAAAAAATGGATAAATGTCTACTTTAACCTTACAACTCGGTGTTACTATTTTGGGCTCCCGTCCAATGTCGACAAACTCAATTTACCATCAAATTTACACATCTTCTCTCGAATCTCGATCACTTTTGTAGAATATGTGGAAGGTATATATATACACACGTTGGGTTTATAATATTCACTTTCATGCATTACATATACACTACAAAAAAACATAAAAATTCGGTGAATTTGTAAATTTTTCAATAATTTTTTAAAAAGATAACCCCACAAACGTCCCTCGGTAGAAATAAGAATATTAGCGGAGTCTCTCAGTTATATTCAAAAGAATTGATACCACTTGCTATGTCATGTGACAAGAGAAAGGTATTTTTAGGATTGTTAATAGTTCATGGACGAAATTAACAATTTTCTCCAAGTTCATATGTATTTTTAACACTTCTCTCGGCTTTTATTAAGAGCCCCACACTCTTAAAAAGGTTTGAGACAACTTGCTATACCATGTGGTAGATCAAAGTATATTTAAGTTCAATAGTTAAGTAACGGGGTGCTTTTAAGACCGTCGATAGTTAAAAAAAATGAAATTAATTATTCATGCCAAATTTGGAGATATTTGCACCCCTCATTTCTTAAATAATCAACAAACAATTTACATATTATTGTTACCAGTAGGGGTGTGCACGATTTGGAGTCAACTAACCATTTTTATCCCTTTTTAGTTATTGTCTTTTATAATGATTTAGTTTATTTTTTATGTTTGGACTTCTATAATTAATATACTTTTAAGTATTGTGTTTTATTTGCGATTTATATTAGAAAGTATATTAAAGAGATTGAATATTATTATTCTGGTTCGAATTGGGTTACACTTCTTCAAAATCAAAGACCAAAAAACTCAAATCAAACCGAAAAACCAAATGTACACTTTGATTAGAAGAGCTCGCAAAATCTTATATTATCAATGATTACTAGTAAAAGAATAAACCGAATGCACAACCCTACTACCTCGCAAAATCTTATATCATTAATGATTACTAGTAAAAGATAATACTGTATTGCTCAGCATGCATTAATATAATCACAAATGTTAAGAAACATTAAAATCATTCAATCTCCACGATCCAATCCCTTTCATCCTTGATAACACCTCTTTGTATCCCTACTAATCTGGAATAAAACTGCTTGCATGATAGATCTGAGCTTATTTTATACTCAATCCTGCACCAAAAATAATTAAATACTTGTCTGTTGACACAATAAATTATTTAGAAGGAGTGTAAAAGAAGTGGCTATTAAGTAACATTAAACATATTTTTATATTTGATTAAAATATCTTCAGCGTTGACTAATTAAATTTGTATATTGATCAAATGCATTTATTTTCTTAAAATATTTGAATTTACCTTTGGCCTTTGTATGTGATACTTCCAACAGGAGCAACACCAACTGCAGTTCCCGTACAAAATACTTCATCAGCACTAATTAATTCATCAGCTTCAATTAAACGTTCTTCAACCTGTATTGAGTTGGAAACAAAATATATAATTAAAATGTGTTGAAAAGTACTTTTTTAAGCGTTGCATCTGATTTTATAAATAAGCAGTTATGTATATGTTAACGTTATAATGAATTTTTTATTTTATTATTACCGTATATCCAAGATCATGTGCAATGTCCATGATGCTTTTTCTTGTTATTCCTTCAAGAATAGTTCCTTTGGCTATTGGAGTTGAAAGTACATTTCCTTTTACAAGGAAAATATTGCAAGAAGACACTTCTTCAATATATTTCTTATTTACTGCATCAAGATATAGTACATCTGAATATCCATTTGCCTTTGCATTCTTCATAGCTTTTAAAACCTACATTAAAAAAAAAAATCAGTACCTAATTATTCGCACCAAGATTTTTAATAAACCATATATTATAATTAGCAAGTATATATTTATTTAATTACCGGAGCATAGTTAGTAATGCTTTTGACTCCGCCAGCTCCACCACGTGAGGCACGATGTACGTCTTCTTCAACGTACAAGTTCAATGGCGCTGTTCCTTGCTGCAATTGCATGAATATATTATTAATTAATTAATACATAGGAGAGTTAAAAGCCTCCAATATTTATTGAATTTAAATGAGGAACTAACCTTGAAATAATTACCAACAGGGCAGGCATAAACAAGGAAAGTATACTCAGGTGCTGGAGCCAAACCCAAAATAGGACCAGTGCCTATTAAAAGAGGTCTAATGTAAAGTGACCCTTTTCCAGAAGGAGGAATCTGCACATTTAATAACAATCCCTCAATTAAACATTTGATAACTTGTTTGAGACTGAGGCGATTAATCGAAAAATAATTAATTACCCAACGTTTGTTAGCAAGAGCCGTTTGCTTAACAGCATCGACAAATTGATCAGTTGTAGGAGATGGCATGCACATTCTCTCCGCACCAATTTGCATTCTGATCGCGTTCTGTTCAGGACGAAATAGAAATACTCGTCCATCATCTCTTCTATATGCTTTTGTACCTTCAAACAACCCCTGTTTAAACAAAAAAAAATCATTAAATATTTTCGTATGATTTTTTTTTATATATGATAGATTTTCGCCCAAATTTTATTTTTTTGGTTACCTGTCCATAGTTCAACACTCCAGCAGATGGGCTCAAATTGATATTGCCATAACGATTAAGTTGGCCTTTTCTAAATACTCCATCATCAGAGCATTTAGTCATGTACATATAATCAGTTTGCATTAAATTGAATCCAAGATTGTCCCAGTCGATATCAGCCGACTCCTCATCGCTACTGAAATCATCAAATTATTAACAATAATTCAGTTGATTGACTAATAAATTATTATTTTTCAAGTAGCATTTTAAATGATATTGAGTTATTGACGCAATTATTTCAACTATAATTTACCTGTAAATAGCAGGCTGTACAGCCGCCTGAGCCGTATAACACTTTGCTGCAACCTGCAAAATCCAGTAAAAATAAATATTAAAAAAAATCAAAATTATTTTCACTAAAAAGGAAAATTCAATAGTGAGCAGAGGCGAGGAGATTTAACAATGGAGTATTCTATAGTTCTTGCGATCGATAAAATATTTTCGAGATTTATAGATGATAACAAACCTTTGAAGATACAGCTGAAGATTGAAATAATTTGCGAAAACATGCGGCTCCTCGAATCATTTTTGCAAGAAAAAATTAATTAAACCTTAGTATTAGATCTTTGGAGGAAGAAAATAGGGCAGAGAGAAAATTTCTGCGTATCGTAAAGCAACAAATGAATGTGCGAAATTAAAAGGAAAGGCAATGCAAGTTTTGAGGAAGTTTGTTAGTTGTGATTTAGATTTAAAGAGAAACGTATGTTTATATAGAGGATTGGAGAGAACAGAAGGCTTATTATTATAATAGACGTAGCATTATGTCATTCTCCTTTATCTCAGTAGAGATTCAGATTATGTGAACTTTGATCAATATTTTAAAATATATTTTTTTTTTGTTTTTAAATTATAAATTTTAATAATATTGAATTGATTTAATTTAATTTAATTTTAAAAATTAGTCAATTTAACTTTTGGAAACAAAAAGTGTTATTCTATTCATTTTTAATTTGTTGTGTGGTTTTAGTTTTAATTTTAGTTTTTTGTAATTTTAACTATGTTATCTAGGAAGTTTGAATTAACGAATAATCCAAAATAATAGTATTATTTTTTTTGTAAAAAGACTGATAAAAAAATAAAATCAATCGAATATATAAATTAAAACGGATCGACCAAGGAAACAATAAAAATAATACTTCCATAATATAAGAGAGATCCAGTCCTACTACCACGCCTCCAAATCCTCTCTATTTTACTATAGACTACGTTCTTTTTTCTTTTTCTTTTTTTTTATTTTGAACTTTAAAAGTTGACCCAAAATATCAGCTTTAAATGTTGAATATACCATACCGTCTTTTAATAGTCTTTTTTATTGAAAAGGAGAGGAGATATTGTAATTAAAATATTCAACTACATTTACATGAAATTATGATTAAGTAATTTATTAAGATTATAAAAATATAATTAGTATATGTGTTGGTAGTAGGTAAAAAATATTTGGTGAAAAGTAAGTTCCACACAAGTTGAAAATAACAGCACTTTTATAATTAAGAAATATACTTAATTAAGCATAATTTGACGGAGTTAAAGTTAATTAAAAAAAAGTACATATTATACTCTCTTTATTTCATATTACTAAATCTTTTTAAATTTCTTTCAATGTTCAAATTAGATCATTAAATTGTTCTAAGATGAAAGTTAGCATATCGTATTCTAATTTGAATTATGTTATAATATAAAGAAAAGGAATATCTTGTCATAACTCTTTATTAAGATACCATGTACACACCTTGCCTAACTTCCCACCGTGGTATGCGGTTTAGCTCCTCCTAGCGTGGTATGCATGCAAATATATAATAGAAAATTAATTTAAACTATTATTCATTTTAAATATATTAATTATAAAGATATTAAAATTATTACTCATTTCTTTTGGGATAATATTAGTAGAAAATAAACTATGTAAATGCCCTTTTTGTAATTTGCTGGTTAATACCATTTTTTCTCTCAACTGAATTCGCCAAATAAAAACTACTCCTCTCGATTTTTTAGAAAGCTATTTTAAAATTATTGCCGCTAAAGATCATTTTTTGTATAGTGAAATATATTATATTTGAGTTGGTTTGTTAAAATAATAGAAAGCGGCCTACTTTCACACTCACATAGATAAAATATGTCAAGGGTACTCCTATAATGTGATACCCTACTCATACGAAGTACAAACTTTCTTTAAGAGTTTCAAAGACTCAACCTCCGCAAATCATTATAGGACAAATGCATTCACATCATGAGATTGAATAAGATTAATATTAATGCATTTCCACAACAAGTTATCATATGTTCCGTTTTTTCCATTGATCAGGTTATAGGATCTGTAATCCCCATGTTAGGTTTCCTCATATATGACTCATAATTTTACTAGTTTTAATTTCATTCTCCTCGATGTGCTTCAGAGCCTTTATCTTGCTTTGGCCTTAGTTTATAAATTTGCAAGATTATTACAAGTTATAACACAATTAATATTTTTGATGCAATACCAACAAATAATATAATTTTACAATATTATTTTTTCTCCTCATGAGTCTTAATTTTTCGTTTATAATGACATTGTTTTACTCCACCAATATTATTGGTGCTATCACAATTAATCAATATTAGAAAAAATATTTTTTCAAAATAAAGTGTTTGATATAATAAAATCAATTTACTTTTTCATTATTTGAAGCTTAATTTATTTTACTTCAAAACCTTCATGGTTGAGTTAGCAAAAAACAAAAAAATTCTCACTTCAACAAATAGCACCAAGTTTTCTCAAATCCACCAACAAAACTATTAAGTTGTTAGTCACATATCTCATATTTTTAATTAAGCTAACAAACTCTTCTTCTTTTTTTTGTCACACTTTGTTCACATAATTAATCAAAAAGAGTTGTTACAACCAACAAAATTATATTTCTAACTTTCCTTAACATAATGTGACTTGACAAGCTAAAATTTCATCACATGTTTTATTATATTTTTCTCTCACCAAAATATTTGTTATCAAATTGGCTACTCTAAATATTTTTCATAGTTTCTTTGATAAAACTCATGTTAGAGTGAAAAATCACTAAATTATATACAAATAATAACATGTGATCTTTTTCAAAATTAATATATGTATTTATAATACTTTTTTTTTAGAGTATTTCTTAAATATGTAAAAATCTCAATTTTATAAAGATTTTTTTTCTTTCATGAACCTCACTATTTTAAAATTTTAAATATCATCTTTTTTCATGAAAAGTAGTACTATCACTTTATTCATAAAAAAATATTAGATAAAGATGTATGCATGATGGATTTTAAATTATCTTTGACGGCCATTTAATCTTTTTTACCATCTATTTGTTAATTTTGTATAACTTAGCATGAGGGTGTCCTTTTTTACTCTCAATTTTGTTCCTTATTTTCTTTTTTATTAGTACTTAAATTGTTCCATGCAAAATATTAAATATAACAAATATTATTACCTTTTTAACCCTCTTTAAAAGAAATTATATAAAAGATTTAGCTGACTCTTCTAATTTTATTTGTGCCACATAAATTAAAATAAATAATGTACTCCCTTTATTCTATATTAAATGAATTTTGGGGTTTTTTCTTTACATGGTTCAAAGTAAGTGAATTGTTCAAAGTTCAAAATAATGTTTAATTTTTTTTTTCCATTTTTTCCCCTTCATTTACATTTTAGGTGATAAATTCAAGATAGTTAATTGTTCAAATTTATAATTTTACTTTGAATTATTTATATTTTTAAGAATAGTTTGACAATAACTATAAAGACAAATCTAAAAAGTGATGTTCAATTTAATTATGTCCTATTTTTTTAAAAAAAAATGTACGTTATTACCTTACCATTCACTTATTATGGACTAAAGATAGTAACATCTCTTTGTGTCTAGTATCAAGTATGTATAAAATATGTTGCTCTTTCATTTCTTGGTTTTGTATAAAAATATCACGCGTACAGATAAGTAAATATTTGCCCTTTTCTTCCCCAAATAAAAAATCTAATTAAGAGACATTATGTTAATTATTTATAATGAAGCAATCACGATCCAAGTAAAAGGATATATATAATACTAATGTAAAAATTAAAATAACATTATAAATATAGCTTGTTTCTTGCACGTACGACTTGGACCCCTTAAGCATATCTCATCAATCATTTTTCACATATCAAATGTACTCAATTTTTTAAAAACATATTCCCATAAAAATAGAAACCATGCACTCCTTGTGTAGAATTAATATTAATTCTATAATCCAACTCGAACTTTTATTTCCAGTTTTATTAATAAAAAATTAACATAAAATCTGAAGTGTTTGCCCTTTTGAAATTAATTATCAAAACTTAGTAAAAGAGAATCATAACATGGATTTTGGTGAATTAAAAAATACCCATTATATTTGATGCTCTTCAGACATATTATATCAGTTATAATTTAATTTTATTAAAATTAAGTTATTTGAATTTGAATATATATTATAATATTTAGTGGCGTATTATAATATAGTTCAAATGATCACTAAGCAATTTTTATTCTTTGGGTTTCATAAAATATTATTAATCAATTTGATTGATAGAAAGTAGGTCAAAGTAAAAAAATAAAATAAAATTTGATTGTATATTAAAAGAGAAAACAGCCAAATACCCCGTCAACCTGTTATCGATTCTCAACTACAAACTTATACTTCATGGGGGTCCTATTACCCCCTAGAGTATTTTAAACACAAATATTGACACCCTTAAAACGTCACCCCCAAATCTTTTTTGTTGAGTGTAATGCACACACCTATTTTTCAGAATAATTTTTTTTTAAAAAAAATTATCACCAAAATACATCAATTTTAATGCTTTTTATTTTTTCTCCACCACTCTATTCATCTTCCTAAATCATTCTATTTTTTCTCCATGGCTCCCAATGTCTCATCTTCTCCAATCCATCTCCATCTTTATCACACCCATCATCCTCCGTCTTTCTTCTATCTTTTCGATCATTTATTTGCACAAAATCTAGTTGTTATTGTTGAATTCAATAAATTAACATGAATGTTGAATCTTTTTATTATGGTATCTTATTGCCATTATTGTGTAGTTCTACATTTGGGTTCTCTAGTTGCTTTTTTTATGGATTTGAAGATGAATTTTTCCTTGCCAAATTTCAAATTCTAATACCCAATTTCAGTTCGAATCAAGAAACTCACAAATTTCAAATTCTAATACCCACTTTCAATTTCTAACAAGAAATTTGGGATGCTACTATAATCAAAAAGATTTCTCTAGCAGAAGTTGTAATATCATTTTTCAATATCGGATTGAAAGTATTTTTCATTGAGGTGAAAGAAATTAAAGGATTATCATTTTCTTTCTTTTGGTTATGTTTGTCTATTTTTAGGAAAGATTTGAAGGTGTTAGTCATGAAAAAGTTCATTGTGGATTAAAAGTGAAAAAAAAAAAATATTGTATAGGTAATTGTCCATGGAAGCCATGGCAAAATTCAATTGCAGAGGTTTAATTTTTAGAGGTTGGTAATGGTTAGAGAGAGAGTATATGATTGTAATTAACTAAATTTGTTTATTAATTGTATTGAATTCAATTAAGAAATGACAGTTGTCAAATCATTTAATTTTGACCTATTTATCTGCCTTACACTTGCCTCTAGGAAAGTGAACACACTTGTTGTGCCACATCAGCACTTAAGGGTGTTAATATCTATGTTCAAAATACTTCAAGGGAGTAATAGGATCTCCGTAAAGTATTGGTGTCTAGCTAATTAAGATTTACATAATAGGTTGAGGGGGTATTTGGCTGTTTTCTCTATATTAAAATGATTGTTGCATAGGTCTGAACACACAACCTAGGCAATAAAATTTCAAAGCCTAACCAAATGAGGTACATAAATCTTCTGTCTAAAATGTACTACTAACTTACATTATAAATTAGAGTATATTCTATTATCTATTTTTCCCTTTTAATCGTATAGATCTGTTTAGTAATTTTTTTTGAATGAAACAGTGTCATGTAACATTCTACGACTCTTCTTAATATACTTTGATAGTAATAGAAGATGGATTAAAACTTAGATATATTATTTGTATACATATTCAAATTTTAAGATATTATATTAAAATATGAACATTAATTAATTAAAACTATTTTTTCAATATCTTGATGTGTAAAATATTATATTTGATAAATAAGTAATACATATCAAATTTAATAAAATATGAAATTAGTCATCAACAAAATATTTTTAAGAAACTAAATGTCAATGGCTGTTGTAGGTGTCGAGTGTGAATATAATTTTTAAGAAACGTGGTATGCATGTAAATATGAAATATTATTAAAAGTATAAAAGGAGAAACAAAGAAAATGGCTAATATTTTTTTCTTCTGATTTTCCTTTTTATATCATCCATATTTGAGATGCTGCAAAATATATACTGAAGGACAGGATTAAGAGCTTGTATAGTATTGCTACTTAAAATTAGGGATAAGAGTCTGAAAAATATCTCAACTTTGGTCGGATTTGTTGTTGTGATACTAAACTTTCATAAGGACCAATTACCTCCCTAGACTATTTAATACCGTATTTTTTACCCCCTGAACTATTTAATAATGTATTTTAAAGGTATATATGTGCCCACGTGGACACATTACTATTTATAATTTTGCATTATTTTTTATGTCCACGTGGGCAAATATATATGTTTAAAATACGGTATTAAATATTCTAGGGAGGTAATAGGTCCTCATGAAAGTTTAGTATCGCAACTGCAAATCCGACCAAAATTGGGGTATTTTTCAGACCCTTATCCCTTAAAATTACTTATACTTAAAAAGTAATTTTCTTTTATAATAGTATTTTGGAAAAGTGTTTTTTTTTTAAATAACAATTTATGTGTTGGCTAATTCATTTGAAAAGTGCGTTTAATAAATAAATTTTGTTTGACTAATTTTTTTAATCTGAAAGTAAAATTATGAAAAAGAACAAGTATCAATGTACTTTTAATATTAAAATTATTTTATAAAGACAAACTATTTTAAATATCTATTATAAAAAAATTAATCAAATTTTATTTTTAGTAAATTAAAATGTACATATTTAAATTTCCAATCAATATTATACCTTTTTTGGGGAGTTTGGAAATCTTTAATTGTTACTTTCTTTTCTTTTACCTAATCTTACAAAAATATTGTTGTTACTTTTTTTTTCTTTCTAATTTTGCAAAATAATACGTAAAGTAATATTTAAAATATAAAATAATAACATATAAACGTAAAAAAAATAAAAAGTAAAATTCTTAAGTGAAACTTAACTAAACTTATGTGATATACCAATTAATTAATAAAAGATATATTGATAAATATGTATATAAGGAATACTTTAGTCTTGGAAAAAAATAATTTTTTGCTTCTACTTAATAACAGTTTTACTGATTTGCCAAACATTTATTTTTTTCAAAATAAATGGCTTTGACCTCTCAATAGCAGTGCCAAACAGACTCTAGGAAAAATATATAGATAATTTCTACATATTAAATAATTTTTTAAATAAAAATATAGAATTAATTCAAGAAATCTTGCTCTTTCATTTCTTGTTTTTGTGTTAATTAAATGTCAGGTACAGATAATTTTTTTACCCTTTTCTTCCCTAGCTAATATAAGAATCTAACAAAGATATATATGTATAATACTAATATAAAATAACATTATAAATCTAGCTGTTGCTTGCACGTAGGACTGGACCCTGGGCATATTTCATCTACTTGTACAAATAATTCAATCATTTTCACGTATCAAATGTACTCAATTTAATATTAATTGAGTTACTAGAAAGCATGCACTCTTTGTGTCGAAGTAATATTAATTCTATAATCCAACTCGATTTTTTATTTTATTAATAAAAAATAACATAATATCTGAAATGTAGCTGCAAATATTCTGATCCTCTAAAAATAATAAAATGAAAGGGAGAAAGATAGCCTATTTGTCCCAAATTTTCTAGCCGGCCACGAAGTGTTTGCGCATATGAAATTAATTATCAAAACTCAAAAGTTAGTAAAAGAGAATAATAAGATGGATTTTGGTGAATTGAAAATACCCATTATATTTGATACACTTCAGACATATTATACTAGTTCTAATTTATTTTTATTAAAATTAATATATTTAAATTTGAATATATATTATAAAATTTAGTGGCATAGAACTATATCTTCTCTAAAATAGTTAAAACTTTTTCTCGATTGAGTTTTCTTTTTTTGAAATATATTCATGAAAATAATCTCATTAAAAATAATAGTACGAAACACTTTTTTATACAAAGCACCAAATAATCACTAAACAATTTTTATTCATTGAATTTCATAAAAAAAAAGGGTCAAAGTAGAAAAAAAACATAATTTTTTTAATCAAAATAATGTTATATATAGGTCTGGACACAACCTAGTTTATAGAATTTCAAAGCCTAACCAAATGAGGTACGTAAATCTTTTGTCTAAGATGTATCTATTTACTTTATATATCCTTTTTATCTGCTTTTCCCTTCTAATCGTATAGACCTACGTAATTTTTTTGAATCAATTAGTATCACATAACAATTAACACCCCTTTGGGCCTTTTTAAATCTGCCCTGGATAATATTAGAATGTGGATTAAAATTTAAATATTTTATTTGAATACACATTCAATTATTAAGATGTTATAATAAAATATGAACATTAAATAATTAAAACTATTTCTTTTTTAATATTTTGATGTGTAAATTTATCTTTAATTAAAAATTAACACATAAAATTTTTAATAAAATATGAAATTAGGTTAATACTATATCAATAAAATATTTTTAAGAAAATAAATGTCAACAAGGATAGCGTTAGGCCGTTAGCATATGATGGTGAAATTAGTGGTGACAGTTAATAGTTGAATAATAGCACTTATATTTAACGATGGTGGTGAATGATAATCGTGAATAACAATGTATAATAATGGTGAATAGTGATAATATCAACCTTTTCAAGCCACGTCAATTTTTATTTTATTTTATCTTATTTTCTTTCACAGGAAATGATGCCTTGACTTGGACTCATAACCAAAAGTCAAACAAACTTTTCTCAAATTTGGTTCAAAATTGTACCTCTTTGTATATTTAGTGAATTCCTTCTTTCGTTGTCTAATTCATGAAGCTTGACTATTTGGGTTTTTGTTATAAAAAAAAATGTTGAAGATTTCATGAATGAAACACTAATTAACAATGAAGAAACTAGCGTTTATTTTTTTTTATTCAACTCCCCACTTGTACAAGACAACGACGCATGGGGTGATCTAACATTATAAAAGTGATTTTTTTTTGTAAGTAATTACATAATAATATACTAATACTAAGAGAATGCATGATGGATCTAAGCATGATGTCTGGGAAATCCAACCACTCTCAGTGTCTTAATTACTTTGACCAACTTATATTAAATTTATTCACTATAATAACATAATAATGAACTTATAAAATTATTCGTGCCATATTAAAGTAACTGAGTTTTACCACTATAAGTCTATAACAGTAAAATAATTAGATTTTAGAGTATAGTAGTACAATAATAATAACAAATTTGCAGTAATTTCACAAATGAGATTTGAGATAGATAGGATTAAGATCTATACAAATTTTATGAAAGTAAAAAGGTTATTTTTACTAAACCTCCGGCTCAAGTAAATTCACGGTAATAATATGATCATATAATATTTGTTCATTACTTTCATATACTTTAACACTAAACGTACTCATCAAGGCGGTATTTTTAGTGAGTAAAGTTAATATGACGACAAATGTAGTTTTACCACTCTCTTTGTTCATTTTTATTAATTATTTTGGACTTCACAGGTTTCTTAAAATATAATGATTAATATAAATATTTTTTATAATACCATTGATATCTTAAAAAAAAAGTAAAAGAAAAAAATTATTTTTGAAATACTAGATAAGTAAAAATGAATAGAGAAAAAGTATTTTACTATATATAATGAGTGAAATTAAGTCAGTTTAATAAGAGTAAACTTATTTATTACAGATAAAATTTAATAACCAGTTAACTCTGCTATATATGATAGTTGTTATGATTATGTTCACTATTTTGACTTTGATCATACATATACATATATTGTTGAAATTTAATTAGGTGAAGATAAAATTAATACGATGATGCAAAGTTGATATAAAGATTAATTGAAAGATGAGAAGCTGGTTCCTTGTATTGCTTTTGAAATCTATTACGCATTATTTATTTTTTATTTTATGCTGCAAATTAAATTCAACCTAATAGAAAACGTTAATCAAAGAGAAAAAAGTCATATTACTGTAACGATTTCTCACCTTTTGTGTTCCCTATAGTTTGACTAACAAATTATTATAATGCAGTAATTTATTTTCAAAAAACTATCGATATATGTAAAGTTCAGTTTAATTCATTTATTAATATGATAGTAATATATTAAATTTATATACTAATTATGTTTATTATATACAATAATTATGTATAATATATTTACATTTGTATTGTATTTAAATATATAATTCAAAATTTATTTATTTACTAGTTATTTTATAGATAAGAATTACTCCAATTATTTCAGGTTGTTGACCATGCAATATGCATGGAATATGAAATTATTTTCCAGCGCCGCTTTTATTTATACTAGAAGGGCATGGCCCGTGCTTAGCACGGGCCCAACATAGTTGATTTGCTCTCGATAAATAAAAAAGTATGCTGAAAATTATTCAGCTATATTTATTGCAAAGAAACAATTTATTCAAGTTGTGTATATAAATTAGAGAAAGGGATGATCAAGTATGGAAATAAAATGTATTCATTCAAGCATCTGGAAAATCATTGATAAGGTAGATAAAATAGAAGACATTAAATGTTGACACAACTCAAACAGCTTGCACCCAAAAAAAAGTTATCTAAGTAATTGAACATTAACCTTAGTTTAAGCAAAATTAAAAATGATGATACAGAGAAATGGAGTGCATGATCTGCCAAATCCGATTTGCCATTAGCCTTGCTCTTAATATAATGATTTGAGTTGTCTCTTTCCAGATAAAAACAATCTAGCTTTATTACTCTTGACCTGAAATTTGCAATTCAATAAATCAAAAGGCGAACAACAATTTATTTAAGTAAATGCCTATCCCATGGCCATAGTACAATCACAAAAATGTGAAAACTTCTTCATTGCATATTATGTGTCTGAAATAATTCATACATATACCTCATTAAGTGGATGAAAATGAAGAGGTGCTGCCACATGCTATGGAAAATTCCCACGTAGAGTTACTTTTTTTTTTTTGGTTGCAAACCCAACCTTTTTATTTCATAAAGAAAGATAAGAAGGGATGAGATTATTTCCCAAACCTTTTCCTAGTTACAAAAAGGATGAATATTCAGCAATATACACAATAATCCCTATTCTAGAGTTAGTGACTATAAAAAAAAATCTATAGCTATGTTGGAGGACACCACCAAAAACATATTAGGGGCTGAAAAATTTATGCAAAAGGATTAGCATAACCTATACAAAAGTTAACTGCTTGACATGAGTTTTAATTCTAAAAGTCGGAACTTGGTCTGAGTCATTCTTCAGGGGAGCTTTGGCTTTGGTAGAGTCGGAGCTTGTGTGAAGAAAATCTTCTCCTTTTGATTCTCTCCAAAATTAGCCCTGAAATCTGCAAAATAGTTGGTCTTCCAATAACAATGGGCAAAACAATAATCTCTTTGTTTGTTTAGGATCATCCCCTTTATCTCAGAATTGTTTTCAATCATTATTATAAATATGATTAAATTATCTACTGCAAAAATAACAAAAGAAATCTAGGTTACTTGCAAAAGTTGATTCTAGGGGTGAAGTGTTTCCAAGTTTTATATCCCAATACTAAAACTGTAACTTTTATCCAAGAACAACTATTAATACTATATACAACACCATAATCTGTCACTAATCATTATCAGTACACCAAACAGAACACTATGTTTATTTTGAAGAAAAGGGGGCCAAAATTTGAAGAGCCTGAAAAAAGTCTGTGAAATTGTACCTGAAGGCTTGAAATTTAAGAGAATCTGAAATTAACCCTTCCCATAGTTTAGCCTGCTTGTTGTTCTGTCTCTAGACCTTGATTGTTTTCTGTCAGCTTAGCTTAGTCGAGGTGTAATTATTAAAGCGAGCAAGGATCCAAAATTACTAATTGAGAAGTATATCAAATATCTTTGAATTGCGAAGGAGTTATATCCATAAGAACATGAAATAAAAGTAGGTGATCTCATCTGTTGTTATGCCAGAATACTATTTTGCTTCCATCATCTAAAACAAAGAGTACATTAGTTCAAAAAGATCCACATTCTTGCTTATATGTTTTCCATACAATATTTTCATATGGCTCTATAAACTTATTTATGCAACATTCACCTTTTTTACCCCATACTTTCATATTCACCCTTCTCTAAAGTGCCTCTTCTTTCACAATATATCTCCATAACACTTCATGAGTAAACTACCGTTTCTTACACCTATTCTATTTATTTCTAAATCTACGATTATCTTCTCCAATGTGGCAGTGTCCCACTTTCTTAGATGTATCAATTGATTTTCTTCAGCTTTTAATCCTTTTTTTCCCTCTCATTTATTCAACTTTTGTGCTACTTTTATAGTACTGAGGGAGAGTTATCACACAATATTTGTTCCAATAATGGTAGCATACATGCAAGCCATTAGACAAAGTCGATTTATGCAACACAAAAAAACCATAATATACATGCGAAAGAATAATTAAAGAAAATCGAAGATGTGATCCGTTGAACTTTGATCTAACCAAATTTGAACATAATACTCCAAAAAAAAAAAGGAACACAAAACAAATGAAATTACTACCATCACCTGTTACTTTGCCGCTATCGCCTTGCAATGATGCTCATAGATTTACCCACAAATGTTAGTGAATTGGAAAATTAAGAAGTGTGAAAGTAATTGAGCAGCAACCGAGAAAGAGGGGAAAATGAAGGAAAAAAAGGAGGTATGAGCAAGATTGATTGAAAAAACATATCTAGAGCTTGAACACACAGCAACAAAAGTGCAAACATCCTTGAAACTCGAGAGCAAGAACAGTAGCAAGGAGAAATCCACTGGAAGTAAAAAGAAAGAAAGGAACCTATGAAAATTCAATTACATTCATACCTTTAGCATGTGAAAGACATAACAACCAACATGATGAACCACTTTCCTTGCTGCAGCAAAAGAAGGAAAAAAAAATCAAGTACTCCATATAAAATGACTCAAGAGAAACATCAAATATTGCGGGTCCACAATCCACTTCTAAATTTCAGTCATTTTTTATAGCTTAAATTTTGCCACATGACGATGTAATAATGCACTAATTAGATAATAACAAAGACAAAATTAATCAAAGAGATATAACGCATATGTAGATCAAGTAAAATAATTAAAACATGTACTTGAAATTCTAGCCAGAAATTATATTCAAAAACAATAAGTAAAAAATATACAAAATATACCAAATTAGTAGCGATAATAATAAAGTAACATCAGAAAAAATCCGTCCAATTCTTACCAAACAATAGCCTGAATCTTGGAGGTTTGTAGAGAGGATTAGTAAACAGTGAAGAAAAAAGATGTTAAGGCATAGACCATAGTCATTCTTGATATGTACGATTTTTGTGAGACAGTGTAACTTCTACACTAATTAATTGTCTATATAGAGATTAAATTCACCAAATAAATACAATACATGTCCAAATGAAGCAGTTAGTAACATACATGTAGAAATCTTTAGCTAGAAACTATATTCAAAAGAGTAGAAAACTAAGGTCCACATACCAAATTGTGATTACTTTTAATTACTGAATCTCAAAGAACTGAAGAGACCATCAAGCATGACCTCGTAAGAACTAATAAGAGCAAAAAAAATGAGACTTAAACAAAAAGGTAGACACATGTCCAAGAAGAAACAAATCATGGGACTGCAATTAAACTGCAACACACGTGTCTACTTGAGAAGCTAAGAAAAATTAAATCGTTGATAATACAACTGACGTAACTTTGTGTACAATTATGTGATACATAGTTCGTCCCACGCTTGTTACATGACATCGAGCTTGTCCCAATTTGTAGATGTAGATGAAGTTAAGCCCATGAGTCATTCGTCTTCTCTCCCTCGATATGTAGTTTTCCTTTTTTAGAAGAAAATCAATGGGAGCAAAACTCAACACGTGTAACTATTTCACATTTGAATAAGCTATAGAGAGTAAATGTTGAATCTCTGACATTCTAATACTTCTAAAGTACAAAACCAGCACAATGCAACAACCAAAAGGATTTTATTCATCTGATGAGTGATGGCAAAATATAGAAATGCTTGCCGGAAGAAAAAGAATAACAAATCCCAACTTATCATTATCATACAACATCAGCAAAACGGGCATTTTAACTCTGATATTACCAAAAATCAGAATAAAAGGTATTTGCTGGAAGGAAAAAATAACAACATTCAACCTATCAGTATTACATAGCACCTGCAAGGCAAATATTTAAACTATGATATTTCAAAACATGCAATAGAATGAATGGAAATATAGAATTGGTAGACGATGGAATGACAAACATGAAGGAGTAAGGATACGCAACATTTAGAAATAACTAAACTTCCTACCTCTTTAGTGTTCCATAATCATCCATATTTCTGTTTTGCTCCTGATTTAGAAAGTACCTGTTTTAAGTTTCAAAGATAATGCGGAATTACTGTCAAAGGGTCAAGGGTAAGTATATTTGTCGATTTTGTGCCGCACATGTTATATGTAGCCACATGTATAGTATTTTTATTGGACCCATGTAGTAGCCACATGTATAGTTTTACAAAGATGATGCAGAAGATTAATGTACATAACAATTATACCTAAGCTATGAAATTCACAACAAAATTGGATGTGAAGGATTGTCAATATGAAGTCTAAACTACATACACAAAATTGGATGTGAAGGAATGTTAATATGAAGTCTAAACTACATACTACAAGGGCCCTTAGATATCATGAATACTTTTGGATGTATTCAAGAGAACACCAACATGGTGGTGGTCATATGAGATTAAACTGTTTTTGCATATTATGTTAATTCTCCATTATAATGCTTAAGATGTTGCTTTTTCTGACAGATGGAGAAATAATTTTTGATTAATCCAAATAATTATTCGTGTATCCATAGTGGAGATTAATACCCCAAGAATTTTTAATTTTTTTAACTAAAATTAATTGACACGTGTCGATTTAAAATAAGAAGTTGCATTTGAAGAATATATATAAAATAAAGAAATCATAAAAATAGTATTTCGTGTTAAAATGGAACAGAAAAAATGGAGTTCAAGGGTTAAAATGAAACAAGGCTAAGTTGGAGTGCCAAAATGAAAAATTGGGCCAAGTTTGAGGGGCTGTGTATGTGTTTGGCCTATTATATAACATATATCTATGCATGTGATGTATGGTGTTTGTACAAATTCTTGTTTATGTATGATTTACATGATTTTGTTTGTACATTTTTCAAAAGGAAAAGATTTACATGATTTGTTTCTTGTATTAGTCCTCCAAAAGTTAATTGGGTTTTTTATTACATGAGATATGGTTAAATCAATTTAGTAGATTTTTTTGTTAAAATTGTTATATTATGCATATTATTGGTATGAAAGCTGATTTAATAAACGATTTATGAATATGGTATGAATTTTGTTTAATGTTGGCATGAATTGGTGTAAAATTTGGTATAAAAATGGTATGATGTATTACTTATATTTGGTGTGAAACTAGTTTAAATCTGGTATAAATTGGTACACAGTTTAGAGGAAATCTAATTTTTTTTTTCAAATTATTCTCATTATGTCTACTAATCTGGCATGAAACATGAATTATATTGGTATGAAAGCTGACTTAATATACTATTTATGAATATGGTATGAAATGTGTTTTAACATTGGTATGAAATTGATTTATTGCTGGTATGAAAGCTGACTTAAGTTGTGTATTATTTTTATCAAAATATGGTATGATATCAGTGGTCCAATTATGTGAATTGATTGTAGTTTGTTAAATCACCTATTTTTTTTTTGTATAAATTATGACTAATGTTGGTATGAAATTGGTATTTTCTTATAATACCTATTTTTTTTTATAATAAGAAGGTTTCTTTTTCAATTTCTCCAACTAGGTTGATGGCAATGCGGAAAAACAAAGAACGATGATGGCGCGATCAATGAGAGTGAAATAACTGGGATTGTTGCTTGCAAATTTGATGGATCCCGCATAGCAAAAGAAATGCTCCAAATACCAGCAATTATCCTACACCAAGACTACGGAGATCAAATTTGAGATAGTTGATTGCAGCTTAGACTCTTTTGTATTTCATGTTTTTTTTACTTTTGAACGATATATATTTGTTTTTGATACAGTTTTAAGTATTGAATGATATAGAATATGCATTGTTTTCTTCAAGTCAGTTTTCAACTACATATGAATTACAGATTGACTCTCATAATTTCAGGATACTAGTTATATACAAACTGCATATCAATTGGATATAAATTTCTGGATATCAGTTATATACAAACTACATAGCAATTGGATACATACACAATTTAATTTTGATATTTAATTGGAGATCAAAATGAACACCATATAATTGGTATCCAAACTGTATATAGTTGACATCCAATTATTCATACCAACATTTATTCAACCTGAAGGATTCATCTACCACCATGTTTAATTAATAGATAAGCAGTCGTCCATCACAACAAAATCAAGATTTTTCAAACAAAAAAAAACTTGATTTACTCGTCAGTGACAACAATTCTGGAAAAAAAATGAAAGAGAGTAACGTAGAAGAAAATGGATAAAATCAGACTTTTTAATTAATTTTAACAGATTAGAGTGAATTAAGGAAACTAATATTCCTAATTAGTTTGAATCTCCTAAATTTATGCTAATTAATAATTATCATCAATCAATTCAAATTTTATTAATACACCTATTTCCATTTTTTCTTTTTTTTCTTCAAAAATTTATTTTCCTTTTTTATCTTTTATTTTTTTCAAAATCGATTTTTTATCCTTTTTATTTTTTTCAAAACAGATTTTTACAATTAATTAAAAAATCTTTTTTTATTTAATAAAATGTTACAACTGAAATTTTTTATTGTTACAACTTGAAAGTTTTATTCTACTGCTATAACTTGAAAATATTAGTCTAATAAATTCATATATGAAATTTCACACACACAATATATATATATATATATATATATAAAAATTATTACTTTTGATTATAAAGAATATCTCAATTATATCATATTAATAACTTACTAGGCAAGTATCAAAACATTTACTTTAAAAGAACTGGGAGACGTGAATTGTTAAAGAAGTTGTTGAAAGTGTAAGTTACAGCAAGCAAGAGCTTACCCCCTAACCTTTCTCTATTTTTAGAATACTTTTTTTTTTTTAATCAGGTGTTGAAACAAGTGAACTCCCTCCATTAATGGAGGCTAAGCTCAGTGAGAGAAGAAAGAAGAATAGAAAACGTAATGGATCCTTCTAGAATGGAGGATCATGTGAAGAGTGTGTATTATTTTTTTCTCATTGAATGAATAATGAATAGAGCAGTTATGTATATATATATATATATATATATGCGTGGATAAAACATGAAAATAACCAACTAATTATAACTAACTATTTCAACAATGTTAACAAATTTCTAACTAACACAACAAGAAAAACAGTCTCTAAGTAAGGGAAATCTGGTCCCTGAAAGTCGAAATCTAGTCCCAAACGAGCATTTGAGACCTGAAAAATTTGATCGCCACCCGTCCTAAAAGCTTCCTTCGCTATCGCTCAACAAGGACGGGACAAGAAACCAGTCGTTAAATGTTTTTGGGACGGGGATCTTATCTGGTCACGAAATACCTTTAGGGACGTTAATTCTGGTCTCAAATAGACCAAAAATATCTTGGGAAATAAGTTTTTCAGGTCGGTAAAAAACTATAACGACCACCAAAAACTAGTCGTAATAATATTTAGAGACGATATAGATCTGGTCCTAGTAATCCCTAGCGACCATTAAAGACCTGTCCTTAGAATTGCTTTAAAGACGAGAACTATCTGGTCATAGAAATACATATAGCGACTCACCAACCTCGTCCTAGAATACCTTTGGCGACTATCAACAACCCCGTCCTAGAATAGCATTAGAAACAAGCAGCAAGCGTGGACAAAGATTGGCCTTTAGAGACCAGAAATAATTATTGTCCTAGATTGAGCACTAATACATTTCATCAACAAATCTAATGGCTACTAAAAATTTCTCTACAAAAAGATGATATATATAGAGAAGAGACAGAGACAATACGACATATGTAAAGAAAGCAATTCATTACAATAAACTATTGACATCCATGATCATTGGTTTCAATATTTGTTTAACAAAAAAACATAGCTAACTTTCAAGTTAGACTAACATCAAGTTTTGCATTAAATTTGTAGCAAACTAATATTGATCTCATTCATCTTCTTCTAAACTTGTATCTTGCACATAACAATGAACTAAAACTAGGCAAAGAAATAAAAATTCCAATCTTCATCGAGTGTTATCTAGAAACATCAACAAAAGCTGCAAGAAAATAAGAAAAAAATCCATTAGAAAAACTTTGAGATGCTTTAACTGAGAATCTAATATCTATTTTAAAGATTTACAACTAAATATATAACATCTGCAATGAACAAAAAATAGGGCAGAAATCTCTTGTGTGGAATAAATATCATCTGGAACTAACTGACGAAACATTCACAAATATATATCATGGCGATCGATGTTCGAGGCTCCACATGAAACCCACTATTAGTCCTACTATTGTCCTCTTAAATATGTATCAAAGACCTGATTCGCCTTGAAAGGGCAGCAGAGAAAGGAAAGGCATTTGTAGTTGCGCGCCGTTGAGGGAGTTGAAAAAGCTGGCCGCAGAGCATTTGTTTCTGGTTGGCATTCGAACATTTTGTCTAGTGTTACTGATGACTTTTCCCAGTTCATGTGACTCATTGATGGTCATTGCAAGTGACATTTGTTAACCTTTTTTCTCTACAATCATTTCTGAAAATCCAAAGTAGGTAATATCTTCACTTTTAATCTCCTAAAGAATATAACAGAAAATAGATTTTCTGCAAGTCACCAACAATTTTTTATGGTGTTTCCAGAACTGTAACAGTTGAGCCAAACGATACTGTTTTAGACGCAGCAAAAAAGATGTTTGAATCTCAAACAAGCTCGCTATAGTGGTTGTTGATAAGAAACCACAAGGAATTTTAGCGTGGATATTCCAACTTTATGCACCTTAAAAAGATCAGCAGGGAATTGCGACATAAGTTCTTTGGAAGGTTTAGGAGAAGGCATAGCAGAAGCATGAGCCAAAGCCCTTTGAGGCATCGCAGCTATAAAGACTGCTCTCACAAGAGTCATAGTAGAAAGTATGATGAAAGGGATCATTATTATGAGATTCGTAGCAGGATGAACAGAAGTACAATCCCTGACCACAGGAGGGGTAGAAATAGGAGTCCCGGTGGCAGGAGAGACCGAATTCCAGTTAGGGATGACAGTGAAGAGAGCCGTGCAAGAATAGAGCAATGGAATCGGGAAAATGAACAGGAAGAACTTGATAACATGGATAATGCAGACATTAATTAAAAAAATGAAAGCAATGAAAATGAATTTGCTCCAAACAAAGATGAGTATTATAACTAGCAATGACAATGAAGTGCATATGGATAATACATGAAAATATCGTGCTGGTTGTGGAGCCAAAGTCAGAGTCATACTGATGAATGTCTTAATCTGATGGTAATTATCTACATAACCTATCTGATGGTAAAATATCTACAGCCACCACTACAGAGACCAATGAAGAAGAAGCTAGTCCGATAAGAATGGCAATGTAAACTAGAGGGATGGGCAAATTGGTTGTACAGTCTAGAAAAAGAACATTTAACCAAGAGATAGCAAAGGATGAGGACATCGCAGAGACTATTGAGGCAGATCTATCATCTCAAGAATTAAAATTCTTCATATAATAAAATAAAGTCGGGTATATTGTTACTTACTTAGTCAGTAGAAAAACAATAATCATTCAGTTGGAAGAGGTGATATTGTAGGTGGGACATCTGATTGTTGAGCAGCAAAGAGTTCTTTCATTTTCAATATTTCTTTCATTGCATCTTTCTAAGGTAGACAACCGATCATTCAAGGATTTGTTTTCCTCATTCAAGGATTTGTTTTCCTCATTCAAGGATTTGTTTTCTTCATTCAAGAATTTGTTATCATCTTAAGTTGAACGTAGCGCGGACAATATTTCAGCCTTTGAAGAAGTCCCACCTTTCAAATCTTTCGCCTTTACTCCACCCCCAAATCCAAATACATGGCTACGAGTTTGTGGTCCACAACATTTTTCAACAATCTCTATACTAGATAGGAATGGATCTTCTTGAACTATTTCCTCAAGTTGAGCCTACAAAATATATAAAAGGGACATTTTCTATCAAACACAACAATTTTTGGCTATTAACTTATTCAATTTACCAAACGTACATGTTTTTCAATTGCTTCAGGTTCAACAAGCTTGTTATCTTTCTTACGAGTCTCAAAGAAAATAGTCGCCAAATCTGGTGGATTGCCATCTTTCCCACCCTTTACATCAAATTCAAACACGTCAAATAACACAAACCTCGTAAATACTCCATCAGGGAAAATAGTTTTTTAACAATACCTTTTGATAAATAATCTCTCGAATAGGTTTGCTACCAATATGATGGAGCATCTTCAACTTAGATCGGTTTTTTGCATTCCTGATGCTTCTTTCCTATATTTGTAAAACGTTAAACTTAATTAGAATAATTATAACAAAATTGTTAAAACATAAGGCATCTCATGCCTGAACAAGCTTCAAGGGTGTTTCCTAGTAATAAACTTAAGCAGTATACATACCTGAAAACTTTCAGAAGTAAAATGTTCTTTTACTAACCATTCCCATTCTTTTTTGTCTACTTCCCTTGGGATATTCTTAAGAGATTGTTGAATGGGCTTATCCTTCACATATTTTGCATGTAAGTATCCTCTCCATTTGTTCCATAACTCATTCATCCATCCCAAGATATGATCACGATGATCATTCATGTCAACAGCCTCAAATTTGTGCTACAAAAATTGGGACATGAGTTGAGTTATTACCAAGGGAGAAGAATCAAGAAGGACAAAGCAGAGCATAACAGAGAAAACAATACAAACCATAGAAAGAAATGGCAAACTGAAAAAAAAACCAAAGAAGAATATATTGCAAAATAGAAAAACACAAAATAGGGGAAATTGCAAAACAGAGCTTTTTCTCGCTCTTACTGAAGTCTTGCTTCTCACTTCTAGGACTGAAGAGCTCACTTTTTTACCATAGCTTCGCTTCACTACAAAAAAAGTGATACAAATTTTTCTCGCTTTAAGCAACGAAGCGCTCGCTTTTAATAACATTGTACCATCTGTAGTTCTGGATCATGTTCTACAAAATCAACGTCAACAAAGAGAGAATCATTACAACAGATCCTTGTTGCAGTAGAACAAGAACACATTTGTTGGACCACATTTATGTTAATGAAATATTTGAATGGAGTTTAAATTTGTTACCTCAACAGCTGCCCACATGTGACTTAACTTTTCTTGCTTAATATCACTCCACGAGGTTACTCCCAATGGACATATATTACGATCACGAACAATTTTTTCCCAAATGCCTTGAAAACAATTTGCTATTTGTTCCAACAGTTCGATTATTGTAAAATGTTATTTTAAGCTTTTCTCTATTTTCTAGTGAAGCAACTTCTTTGCAGATGTTGCTCCCTCGAACTCTTCTTACCTTTGTAGGATAAGATGAACCTACGATGCATAATTTAATAAAAACTATAGAAATCAAATTCAACTTTAGAAATTAATAAGATATGGATTGAAAATAACGTACCTTTTTAAGTTGTTTGAGAGTGTTCCTTAACTTGATCAATAGATGGAGGCAATGAAATATTAGTTTGCATATCCTCTTTCTCAAGAATCATTTAATCCATTCTTTGCATTTCTTGACTAGACGACATGGTCAAATTTGCTCTTGTGCTTTTAGAAGAGTTTTGATATGTTGATTAGCATAAAGAGCACTCTTGTTAATATTTTCCACCTCAGATTCAGAAGTCATGTAGTTGTTATGTTTCATTCCCATTCCTTGACTAGTAGAAAAATTAGAGCTTTTAAATCCTTGTTCTCGCCCCTTCCCTATCAAACCTGGAGAAATCAAATCATATTAGCAATACTTTAGCCTAGTGCTTCAGAGAGGAAGAAGCTGAAAAAAATTAACAAGTACTTGCAGAGAAGATTAGATTGTTAAACAGAAAAAACATAGTGTAATACAGAAATTGAAAAAGTAATACAAAGAAGAGAAAAATGGTTGCTCTTTGGGGAGCTACGATGTGCTACATCTGGAAAGTACGAAACTGAAAATAGTTCAAAGGTATTACATATAAACTTGAACTTTTGTTTGAAAACATAGCAGATTTCCAAAAATCTTGTCTAGACTTCTTGGGTATATATATAGCTTACCTAGATTAGTCGATGCATGAGCTGAGGGGTTAGTTTGCTTGTTCTCTTTCTCAAGATCAATGGAGTTCTTAGGTAATGTTGTCATTCCTTGACTAGTAAACAAAGTAGAGTTTGTAAGTCCTTGTCCTCGGCCCTTCCCTACACAACATGGAGAAAACAAATCATATTATCAATATTTTAGAGTATTCTTTTTGAGAGTGAGAAACTGTAAGAAATAACAACGGCTCAAAGAGAAGATAAGATTTTGAGACAGAAAAAATAGAGCATTATACAAAAAAAATAACAAGGGCTATGTTTTCACTATCGACTCACTTGAGGGTAGAAAAGTGATAAAAGTATGATTCATTTCGCTTCTCATTTTAAGCAACAAAACACAATATCGTAACAACCTACTTTAGCACTTAGGTTTATACAACGGTGGCACCTAGTCATTTCAATATTGAATAACAAATTTGAGAAAAAGAAGAGATTTACCAATAATTTAGAATAGTGTTTCAGAGGAAGAAGCTGAAATTTTTTTGACAAGTACTTGCAGAGAAGATTAGATTGTTAAACAGAAAAAAACATAGTGTAATAGAGAAATTGAAAAAGTAATACAAAGAAGAGGGAAAAAATGGATTCAGCCATGAAATAGGAAATAATCTTTGAGAGTTATAAAAGTAAGATAGTGTTACTACTAATTTTATTGTGCACATAAGCTGGAGGTGTAAAAATATGAATACATGTTTCAGCATACCAAGCATGTTTCATCCTCTTATTTAACTATAAGAAGTTTAAGACGGAAATGGTGGTTGCTCTTTGGTGAGCTACTATGTGCTACATCTAGAAAGTAAGGAACTGAAAATAGTTCAAACGACTTATAGACAAACTTGAACTTTTATTTGAAAACATTGCAGATTCTCAAAAATCTTACTTGTCTACACCTCTTGGGTGTTTTTCCTACCTAGATTAGTCGATGCATGAGCTAAGGGGTTAGTTTGTTTGTTCTCTTTCTCAAGATCAATGGAGTTCTTAGGTATCGTTGTCGTTCCTTGACTAGTAAACAAAGTAGAGTTTGTAAGTCCTTGTCCTCGGCCCTTCCCTACACAACATGGAAAAAACAAATCATATTATCAATACGTTAGAATATTCTTTTTGAGAGCGAGAAGATGTAAGAAATAACAGCGGGTCAAAGAGAAGATTAAATTTTCAGGACAGAAAAAAACAAAGCATTATATTAAAAAAAAAAAAAACCAGATCACTGGATTGAGAAACAAAACTCTTACTTGTTTCAATTTCTTGGATGTAGTGATAAACCAGATCACTAGATTGAGAAACATAACTCTTAGTTGGCAAATTTCTTCTCTCAACCAAAGATTTAAGCCCTCGTCCTCGGCCCTTTCCAATAGCACCAGGCGCAACAAATGTATATCTGATAGTACTCTTCATAGATGAGTCACCCTCATTTTCAGTTTTCAATGGTTTCATCTTGAACCTGCAAAAAAGAGCCAAAAATAAATAAATAATAAGAAGACATTTACGACAATGTAAGAATAAAAGAAATCATGTCATTCTCATGAGTTTGTGCAAACTCTCTACAAAATTGAAGTGAACCATAAATATCATATAAAAAGAAATAATCGTATGGAAATAATAATGAGAAGATATGAAAGAACTCTCCATACTCGAGATATGGTAAGACTTCATCACAATTCTTCGGTATGTATATGTGTGCTTGCTCTAATTCATCTGCTTCAAGCTCAAATGGAGTTTTAGCTCCCAGAGTTTTTCCAGGTTGACAAAATAGTGATAAACCTCCATTAGATTGCTTTAAACCCCCATCATAATTTCTTTCGGGCCGATTAAATTTTGTGTCAATTCTACATAGATACCTTGAGCATAAGGTCATACATTCATTTGCAATGTAGCCCTCTGCAATACAACCTTCAGGACATGCCCTATTACCAATGAAATATTTTAGAAAATATAACCATCGTTCCACAGGATACATCCATCGATAATGAATCGGTCCAGCAATCTTAGCTTCAGTAGCTAAATGAATAGGTAAGTGAACCATGACATCAAAAAATGAAGGAGGGAAGACCTTTTCTAACTTGCAAAGTGTAATGGGAATTTGAGCTTCAATATGTTCCAAGTTATCAATTCTTAACTCCTTTGATCCAAGAACACTAAAAAATAAAATAACTCAATAAGAGGTTCACACACTTCTTTGGACAACATACCACGAAGTGCAAGAGAGAGTAGATGTTGAAGAAGAACATGACAATCATGACTTTTCAACCCAGATATCTTGTGATCTTTCAGGTTCACACATTGAGAAATATTAGATGAAAATCCATTAGGAACCTTTAGATTCTTTAGGAAAAGGCATAACTTGTGCTTCTTTTCGGGAGACAATGTGTAGCATGCAGTTGGAATTTCAATTTTCTCCCCATTTTGGATAGGGTACAATTCTGGCCTAATGTCCATTTCTTGCAAATCTAACCGAGTTTTAATTGTGTCCTTGGTCTTTCCTTTGACATTCATGATTGTCCCCATAATATTATCACATATATTTTTTTCAATATGCATAACATCCAAATTATGTCGCAACAACAGACTCTTCCAATATGGAAGTTCAAAAAAGATACTTTTTTTGTTCCAATTATCCTTTCGATTTTCATGTGATATCTTCTTCCTGTTCTTTGGATCCTTTGATAATTGTATCCCTTCAAGATCCTGCACTTGATTAAGTATCTCAATACCAGAACGCATTTGTGGCAGGGGTCTTCTCTCATTTGTACCATCAAATGACTTCTTCTCATTCCTCCATTTGTGATTATGAGGAAGGTAACATCGATGACCCATATAACACTGCTTCTTACCATTAGCTAGTCGAGTTGATGAAGTGTCTTTATTGCAACATGGACATGCCAATTTTCCTTTTGTACTCTATCCAGATAAATTTCCATATGCTGGAAAGTCATTAATGGTCCACAACAAAGAAGCGTGCAACTTAAAATTCTTTCTAGTTGATGCATCATATGTCTCAATGCCAACTTCCCACAATTCCTTCAATTCCTCTATTAAAGGCTGAAGATATGTATCAATTGCATCTCCTGGGCCATTTGGACCAAGAATAATCATTGACAAAATAAAATTTTCTTGTTTCATGCACAACCAAGGTGGTAAATTATAAGGAATAAGTACCACAGGCCAAATGCTATGTGAGGTTTTTGAATTTCGAAATGGCTGAAATCCATCACTAGCAAGTCCAAGTCGAACATTTCGAGGCTCGGCAGCAAATGAAGGATGAAGTTCATCAAATGACTTCCATGCCATAGAATCAGCTGGGTGCCTCATTATTCCATCATCAACTCTTTTATCCTTATGCCATGTCATAAAAGTAGATGTCTTTGTAGACATAAACAACCTCTGAAGTTTAGGCTTTAAAGGAAAATAGCGTAAGCTCTTTGATGCTATTTTTTTTCCTTTTTTATTCCTTGTTTCCCCGCTATGTGTTGCTATCTTCCATCTAGACGCCCCACAAACTTTGCAAGAATCGAGTTGGCTATCCTCCTTCCAGTATAACATGCAATCATTAGTACAAGCATCAATATTGTTGTAAGAAAGGCCGAGTTCTTTAATTATCTTTTTTGCCTCATAATATGAGTTTGGCAAATCGACGCCATCCGGCAACAACTCCTCTTTCAACATTTTCAATAACATTGTAAATGACGCATTACTCCAACGACCCATACTTTTGATGTGAAGCAATTTAATCAAAGAGGAAAGCTTTGAAGCTTTGGAATTTTGATATAGTGGCTGCTCGAAATTCTTCAATAGGCTATAAAATCTTTTTGCTTCAACATTTGGTTCCTCCTCAAGTACATCATCACCATCAGTATGTGTAGTTCCTCCATCAAGATTAGGATATAGATCTCTCAACAATTCTTCTACTTCATCCTCACTCTCACATTCGTTTACTTCATCACCATCTTCATATTCAAATTCAGATTCTGACAATGGCTCACCCAAACGTTCTCCATGGTGATACGAAAAAGTATAATTCTTAATTATTCCATATACTTGTAAATGTGTCTCAACTGTTTTACGAGTTCCTAAAGTTGTATTGTAACATTTGACACATGGACATCGTATTTCATATTCTTCTCCTGTTTTTTGAAAAGCATAATCTAAAAACTTTTGCTCGCCTACTAAATAGGTTTCATCTAGACGATGGTCAACTAGTTGCATCCATTGCTTACTAGGAGCCATAACCTTGAAAAGTACATAAAAGTTAGATTAAAAAAGATAAAGGATAAAAAAAATACTAAGATACATACAACTTGTATAATTAGATGCACAAAATAGAAATGTGTGTTATGATTGATACACAACTTGTTAAAACGTACACTACTTGTCTAAAAGAATTATTCATGGTGTTCCATTTAACTCATCTCAAGATAAGATAAAATGGAGTATCTAATTATTTGATAGAGAAGCTTATTGTACATCTCACTCAACTCACATGTGACTTTTTGGATTTCAAAAATGATTGAAATGCATTTTTTAACAAAAAAATAATCAGATTGAACTAAGAAACATAAAAGATTACTTATCTTAAAACATGTAATCTTCTATAGCTTTGTACTTACACAAAATAGTCGTTTGTGATTAAAAAATTCTTGTTGGTAGTCGCTTGTGATTAAAAAGTCTTGGCTCATAACTAACTTATCCTAATGTTAAGAATTACTTAATCGCATCCTCAAACTAATACATAAAGAAAGAATAAAGCAAACTTGCAATTCCAACTATATGCTACATTGGTTATAAGTTTAAACTCCAAGACACCACATTTTCCATCACTAAATCATAATAGAGGTGAATGTTTGTTTAAGTTTGAGAATTAAATTTAAATTCATATATATATATATATATATATATATATATATATATATATATATATATCAGTCATGCAGTTGTGCATAGCATGAAAGGATTAATATAAAATCCTATCATACTCCATTTATCAGAAATACAACTACACATAATGGTTCTGGCCCTGTGCTGGGTCATGGATATCTCATCTCTTAGCTAAGAACCTAAGACATAATGCTACAGGAGCCGAGCAAATGACTCTCATGATTTCAGGAACATAAAGTTGTTGACAATCGCCTATGAACTTGAGTGGTTTATGTCACCTATTATGTAATTGTACTTTTACAATGAAGAATGTTTTTTGAATCTTTAGTGTCTTTTTTTTCTATACCAAATGATACAACTAGTAACACAGGTGTTTGGGTTCTTATGAACATAATAATCTTTTTTTTTGGTTTTCCACTCCATGTTTGGAATCTGTTTTGGGGCACCGACAAATTCGGACAACTGTTGTGTAAGACTCGTTAAAAAGAGATGCGCTCTCTACCAGATTGTTTTCCATTTTCAAGTCTCAAAGTAAAGCTTCTGGTTAAAGGTTTAGGAATTATACCCATCCTACCACAATCCTTAGTGACAAACATGATAATCGTATTGAACCTAATCTTCATGATAATATGAAATTGTACAGTTAAGACAACCAACATGTTCAAAATCTAGACTTACTATATTGAGTTTTGAAACTTTTCTTCTGTTTATTATAAGGTGTCCAGTTGGAGAGATTCATGAAGGGACGAAAGAAGGTAAGATTGTTATTACCTTATATTGCAGGTTAAGAAATGAGAAATTCAGCCTCCAAAGTTGAAAACAGAAGATCCCAATAAATCTTATGTTCAGCGACCTATGAAACGAGGTTAAGCACATGTATTCAATTAGTTTTGTTTCAGTGATATTTAAAGCTTGAACTGACTATGGTGGAGTGTAAGCTTCACACTTGTATCAATTTGTATCTGTAGCACACTTGGTTATTCTGCAGCAAAATATATTTAGCACCATATTTTAGATGTAAATTAAGTTAGACTATACATATATGGGGATCCCTTAATTATTGCATTTGGCATACATTTCTGTCTACGAACTGAATCCTGATAGGCTATTCGTGATATATATGTTATATGCATATACGACAGGTGAAATAGGAGTCACTGTTGTGGAGTTTTATCTATGGAACTTGATTGTCCATTATATTGACTCTATTTTTCAATTACAGGAGTTAAAAAAGAGGAAGAACAAATAGAGTAGCTTGAATACAATAATAAAAAAAGCGACCTCAATAAAACATATAGAAGAAACACAACAACTCGATTGGAAGAGGAACCAACCTGGAATTCTGTTTCGAGCAAAGCTGGGGTGCAAGTCTGTTTTGAGCAGAGCAGCAACGATTCAAGCAAAAAGACGCGGTTAGGAGAGGAACGTCAAGATTATGCAGGAAGAACAAAGAGTGCAAATTGAATACAACAATGAAAAAATGACATCAGTAAAACATATCAAAGAAACACAACAACTCGAATGGAAGAGGAACCAACCTGAAACTTCGTTTCGAGCAAAGTTGGGGTGGAATTCTGTCTTGAGCAGAGCAGCAACAATACAAGAAAAAAGATGGGATTAGGCAGAGGAACATCAAGATAAGATTATGCAGGAAGAAAAAAAGAGTGCAGCTTGAATATAACAATGAAAAAACGACATCAGCAAAAGATATAGAAGAAACACAACAACTCGATCGGAAGAGGAACCAACCTAAAATTCTTTTTCGAGCAAAAGCTGGGGTGGAATTCTGTTTTGAGAATAGCAGCAACTATACAAGCAAATAGACGCGATTAGGGCAGAGGAACATCAAGATAAGATTATGCAGGAAGAAAAAAAAGAGTAGCTTGAATATAACAATGAAAAAACGACATCAACAAAAGATATAGAAGAAACATAACAACTCAATCGGAAGAGAAACCAACCTATAATTCTTTTTTCGAGCAAAGCTGGGGTGGAATTCTGTTTTGAGAATAGCAGCAACTATACAAGCAAATAGACGCGATTAGGGCAGAGGAACATCAAGAAACGTCAAGATTAAGCAAAAAACGTGAAGAGGGCAAAGTGATGACCTTGATGATCAGATGCAATGGTGATCTAGAGCTCAAACTAGGGCATTAGGACGAGCTGTTGTATTATGAGGAAAAAGACGATGGTCTTTTCATTTACCTTCAGGATACTTTTATTTTAGCGCTTAAAATTTTGTTAAAGCTGAAAATTTCATTTTTAAAATATTTTAGTATAAAAATTGGCGAACTTTTTCCCGCTCAAGGACCTCAATATAATTTGGGACTAGTGAATTAAATTTTTAAGGACTAGATTTAATACCTTCTCAATAAAATGTACAAATAAGGACCGAAATATAATCTCGTCCTAATAGATATACTTTTAGAGACGTGATAATTCACTCGTCCTTAAATGTTGGTCTTAAATAAGGCTTTTTCTTGTAGTGTAAGACTTGACTAATTTTATCAACCCCCCCCCCTCAAGTTGGAGGTAATGTAATTACAGACAACTTGCTTAGAATTGTAGAGTACTTGACTCTAGTCAAGGCTTTGGTGAATATGTTTGCTAACTCTGAGTTTTGTTGAAATATGAAGAAGTACAATCGGTCTTTGTTGAAGCTTATCCCTAACATTTCAACAGTCCTTGATGAAGTGCAACTAATTATAACTAACTATTTCAATGGTGTTAACAAACTTCTAACTAAGACTTAACTAATTTTATCACCCCCCCATGTTGGAGGTAATGTAATTACAGACAACTTGCTTAGAATTGTAGAGTGCTTGACTCTAGTCAAGGATTTGGTGAATATGTCTGCTAACTCTAAGTTTTGTGGAAATATAATAAAGTGCAATCAGTCCTTGTTGAAGCTTATCCCTGACAAAATGATAATCCACCTCAATGTGTTTTCTTTCATGGAAAACTGAATTCTTAGAAATGTGAACTGCATCTTGGCTATCACAAAATGCATGTATAGCAATGAACTTTGTACCACCATCAACAAGCAATCTCTCAAGCCATACGAATTTCCCTACTGCTTGTCTCACAGCCCTGTATTTTGCTTCAATAGATGATAGTGACACAATAAATTGTTTCTTAGACTTCCAACTAATAGGACTATCTCCTATAAGGACTAGATAACCACTAAATGACCTCCTTGAATCAGAACAATCTGCCCAATCTGAATAACAATAAGCACTAACAGTGAGATCTGTTTGTTTGAAATAAAATTTCACAAAGTAGGATCTTGCATAAAAAATCTAAGGACATGGTAAACAACTTTCAGATGTGGCTCTCTAGGAGATTGCATGAACTGGCTAAGATGTTGAACACTGAAAGCTATATCCATTTTTGTATTTGTGAGGAAGTTAAGTTTCCCAACTAGCTTTCTATAGTGAGTAGGGTTTGATAACAACTCTCCATCCGTAGCTTTAAGTTTTTCAACAGAGTTAATAGGTGACGTTGCAACTTTGTAATTCTTGACATCAAATTCCTTTAGAAAAAACAGTAGTGAATTTTCTCTGGGAAAGAAGAACATCATCATCCTTATATAGTATTTTCAGTCCTAAAAAATAGTGTAACTTGCCAAGATCCTTTATTTTGAATTGATCATGTAAGAAACTCTTCAAAGATCATATTTACTCCAAAGGTACACCATTTGTCTTATAAAAGAGTGAGTAGTCTTGAGTGTGTATATCCCTTTGAACATAGACTGTTGGCCAGCTTATCATACCACTTCCTACTGGCCTGTTTTAAACCATATAAAGATTTTTTTAAGTCTGCAAACTAAGTTGTTGTTGTCTACCATAAGGCCCTCTGGTATGTCATGTACATTTCCTCATGTAAATCACCATGGAGGAAGGCATTATTCACATCCAATTGATACAAGTTTCATCTCTTTTTTACAGCCAAACAAATCAAAGGTTTCATAGTAGTCATTTTAAGTACAACTGAGAATGTTTCGTTTGTATAGTCAATTTCAGCTTGTTGTGTATATCCCTTTACCACCAGCCTAGCCTTGAAAGTCTCCACACTTCCATCAGTTTTGTGCTTATTATATACCCACTTACATCCAATGGCATTTTTGCATGTTGGTGGGGGGGAACAGTTCCCATGTATCATTTGTATACAATGCCTCAAACTCTTGTATCATTTTCATTTTCAAGGCAGGATTCAAGATTGCTTCAGCATAACAAGAAGGTTCGCTCTCATGTGAAATGTCCTTTACTAATTGTTGGCTACTAGAACATAACATGGTAAAGCAAACATGATCAAGGTTTTACAGGAGTGAAGCAAGGGACTGTTGTTGATCAGATGTTGATATAGTTGAGTGTAGATTAGGTAATGTGTAATTGTATTCTTTAAGGTAGTTTGGGGTATGAAGGGTTCTACTTCTTCTTCTAGATGCTGGTACTAGTGAAGCATCATGAAAAATAGGAGGATTAGGATTAGTCTTTCCATGAAGATACGAGTTAATTTAGACGTTTTTAACAGTCGGGGTGTTACATCCTTCCCCCCTTAGAAACATTCATCCTCGAATGAAAAATCTGAGTCACGTTGTTCAGTCCTTAGGAATTGCCAAAATTTAGGCAGTGTATCCTTTATAAATGTCACTATCCAGCAACCTGAAATGTAAAATTTCTAACCTAGACATCTCACATGACAACATAAATAGCTAAGCGTTATAGCTCCACCACAACAGTGCGAGCAGATATACAATGACAACCACAATAATAATAATAAGCAATAGTGTGTATATATATATATATATATATATATATATATATATATATAGGTATCTTACCTTATTGCCCTAATATAAACTAAAATGACATCACCCTGGGGTATTAAACAAGTGAGGATATTTGGACCTCATGCCATCTCAGCTTCCCAGGTCACCTTTTCTCTATTTTTGTTCCTCCACAATACTTTAACCGAAGCCACCTCTTTGGTCCTCAATTTACGGACCTGCCGATCTAATATAGCAACTGGAGTTTCCTCTTAGGACAACTCCTTGTGATTTAAACATCCTCAACTGGGACAACCCGAGAATGGTCTCTACACACTTCCGTAGCATCGATACATGGAAAACTGGATGAACAGATTTTAGCCCCGAAGGCAATTCTAACTCATAAGCCACTCGTCCTACCCTTAGAAGGATCCGGTATGGCCCAATGAATCTTGGACTAAGCTTTCCTTTTTTGCCAAATCGCATAACACTTTCATAGGCGAGACTTTTAAGAATACCCAGTCATTGACGCAAAACTCTAAGTCCCTTCGTCGCACATCTGAGTATGACTTCTGTCGACTTTGAGCTGTTAGCGCCTCTCCCGAATGAGCTTAACTTTAACCACTATCTGCTGGACTAAGTCGGGTCCAATCAACCCTGACTCACC